>NC_081409.1:307682628-308282628 GCF_030272615.1 Cryptomeria japonica | reverse complement strand
CATAAATTTAGGGAGGTCAATGGGGTTGTCAATCTTATAGCTAATATGGGAGTTTCTGGCATTCATAAATTAGAATGGGGGTGAAATGATAAATTGCCCAATAAGTTGGAAGAATTGGTGGCCTATGATAGGATCCAAGCGAGAGATATTAATCTTTTACTTTTAAATGATGAGTAGAGGTGTTATTTTTGTGTTTGTCTTGATGCTGGCATATTTTGTGAGTTTTTTTTTTAATCTTTTTCAAGAGTGAGAAGGGTTACTTTAGAGGTTTTTTGCTTCTTGAAACTTCCATTACTAGAGATCTCAAAGCTTCCTTCTTGATTTTGTAGTAGTTTTTTTCTATAGGGGGGCAAGAATAGGCTTGAGCCTCTTAAATGTGACAAAATCAAGAAAAACAATACCATATGGAGAATTTTGGAGAAAGGGGGGGCTACACCTTATCTTGAAAGGGTTCATGGATGTAATCACAACTTATCTAAAGCCTTTTACAAAGGGTGGAAGAAAGGACAAGTCATTGTTTATGGGCAAAAATTTAATCGCACAGAGGAGGTCATTGCTGAAGTGATTGGACTGAACATGGAAGGGAGGAATTTTTTCAAAGATAGAAAGTATGAAAATTAAGAGGCATAGAATTTCATCAAAGGCAAAGAGGGAAAGAGGTTGGTTAAGTACAAAGGTGGCTACAAGCTGAACACCATCAAACCCTTGTGGGATAAAGTCCTGAAGGTATTATGCAATTCTTCACCATTGATGGTCGGTATTCACTTGTTTATAACTATCAATTTTGCCCTCCTTAATCATTTTAGGTATAAGGATAGGGTTATGTCCCATTTTTTTTGCTATCTTATTTGGAATTGAGCATTAAGGAACATAAAAAGGATCAGAAAAATTATATTTTGTCATGAAGGTTTGATTTTGGTATTAATGGAGCATTTTAAAAAATTTCAAGGAAAGGTAAAACTATGAAAGGTTTTTATTTTTATTTTGAGGGAAATGATTCCCCATTCTATAAGGGTAGTGGGTGGAATACTGATGAGTCTAAATACATCGATGGGGATTTGGAAGAGGAAAAGGGCAAGAAAGGTCACAAAATAAACCCTAAAGGTAGAGAGGCCTCCTCTATTTTGATGTCACAAGATAGTTTGTTTGGGGGTGGAGAGAGGACAAGAAATAAGAAAAGTAAAAAGACTAATGTGAATACCAAAGCTCTTTCTTTGGACTCTTCTCTTAAGGAGGGTGATTAGGATTCTATGAGGGTTTCAGATGATTCTCACCCTAAGACTAGTAGAGATGGGAGACCCCCTTTTCCTCAAGACCTAAACCATGATTCCCCCATGTTAAACTTAGACAAAGAGAATCCCTCATATCTTCTTGTTGTGGCTCAGAATGTTGTTATTGATAATTTCAAAATGTAAAAGTATTTTTTTCATGAGATTAATGAGATCAATGTTGCTATCAATGGGGTCAAGAATAATTTTGAAAACCTAAAGGACCTGAATCCGAATTGGCTAGAAAAAGAAAGAAGCAATGTAGTGGCATCCCTGCAAAATGTTGTTAATGATATAGAGCACATGAAGGAGGATTTTTATGGGAGGATTATGAGGCTAGAAAAAAACTACAAAAGTATTAATGATAATTTATTAACCTTGGTTAACTTTAGCTACAAGTTTATCAAGTCTAGTGCAGAGAGCATTAGAGTAATGATAAAGAAATTTGAGAGGGTTTAGGAGGCAAAATATTTCTTCATTGACATTGATGTTGTTGAGAAAGGTAAGAAGGTTACACAGGAGGAGGGAAGAGGCCCTTTCACTTGCATTAGAGTGAGTAGTAAGAAGATGGTGGATCACGATGTGCAAGAAGTGAGAGACATGAAGAAGCTATCCATGACCCCTTTCTTAGCCTGAAGTGGAGGCAATTGAAGCTTTAAAGAATTTGAATTAGTTATTGTTTCTTGTTTTTCATTTTGTTGCGTCTTGCTCTGTTTTTGTGTGGGTTGGTTGTCTGTTTCTTAAGGGTTTGTTGATGGCTTTTTGATGGCAATTTTTTTTAAATAGGGTGTCGGGTCCCTTCAAGATATAGGGATTTTGAAATCAAATGAAGACACTTGTAAATTTATTAGAGATTAAAGAAATTAAGGTATTTGAGTTTATAATAACTATAGGGTTAGAAAGATAACAGAGATATTGATGTTGATGTGACTTTTTTTCATAATAATATCATATTAAAATGTTCAAACCTGATGGAAAGTATACTAAATAGATTTTTTTGTATTTTTTATGAGAAAAACATCTTTGGGAATCTTACATGTATGTCTAGCCCTTTGTCTCAAATATCAAAGACAAATCTAAGCCTAACAATGAGATTCCAATGTAACTTAAAATAAAATGTGTGCATATTATAATATGCAAATAGATGTAAATTCAACAACTATAGTTCACATTAATCTCTTTCTATTGTACAACATTTATACTTACTAAGTACACTAACTTGGAGGACAAAAATGTAGCCAAATTAGAATTTTAAAGAAAACCTTAGTGCATTACAAAATATGAGTAGGCTTTGTAACATGACAAAGTTATAAAATGTAAGTGTGCTTTGTAATATGAGCACATTATGAAATAAAGTTAACTCTGTAATGTGAGTTATGAATCATGAATGCACTTTATAATGTACTCACATTATAGAGTTTAACAAAAACACATGCATTTATGAGGAGACAAATTTAGATTTAAAAAAGGGAGCTCAATAAAGATATATAGAGGGAAGTAGATATGGATAGATGGATATATCAAGAGAGACAGAAAGAGTGGGAGAGATTGAGATAGATACAAAGAGATGGAGAGGGGAGGAGAAGGGAGATATAAGTATATAGAGGGAGATATCAAGAGATAGATATAGAGAAAAATAAATATAGAGTTAGAGAGAGGGATAACTAAAGAGATACAAAGATAGAGAGGAATAGGGAGTATTAGAGAGAAAGAGGAAGATGGAAATATATATAGTTAAGGTGGGAGGAAAATAAATAGATAGAGAGATACTATTAGAATTAGGAAAAGATAGATGGAAGAAAATAGCGATATAGATAGAGCGGGAAAGAGAGAAAGGATAGAGAGAGATAGAGAAATTGAGATAACATGGAGAAATGAGAAGAAAAAAGAGAGGGAGTGAATGATAAAGATAGATAGTGTGGAGAGAGAGGGGGAGAGATAGCAAGAGGGATAATGGAGAGATAAAGAAATAGAGGGAGAAATAGATAAAGATATAGAAAAGGAAAGAGGGCTAAGATAAAGAGATGTAGAAAGGGAGAGAGGGAGAGAGACGGAGAGGGAAAGAAATAGATATGTAGGAGATGAAAATTAGCTCAACACCCCAGGATCACCTACATAAAAATAAGAGAACCATCCACAATATAGTATGCAAGAAATGACTTGCTTGATATTAAGACCTATGATATATGATTCTTTAATCTATAATGCAATATGTATAACAATATTTCTTATAAAGGAAAGGTGATGGATAGGACTAGACAAGATAATGGCTTGCGTCATAATCCTATAATAAGAGACAACTAACCTAAATTAATTTTAAATGACCTAAGCCACAAGAAGTAAGTGAGATAAGATCTCATTGACATTTTAGACTTCTATAAAAAACTCAAAGGATCTAAATTAACTTAATATTTGAATAAGAGTGAAAAGAAAACAATGAAGAAGAAAACAATGGGCTGGAGATCTGGTGTGAGTGCTAGGATTTTGGGGTTAAGGGATGCAGATGAGGAAGAAGATGACAACGAGGCGGAGGGAGGGGATTTGACTCTCATTTTGGCCTTCTTTTGACACCCTTTATTTTGGGTCTTTCTCTTCTTGGTGTTTGTAGTATTTCATTGTGGCTGGGCATTCGTTGTGGGGGTGGCCATGTTTGCTTGGTGGATGTGTGGAGGCACGTGTAGCTTCTACGAGGTTTGGGATCTGTCGGGATGGCTATGCTCTTTGCTCTCCCTGGTCTTTTTGGTGTGCAGATCATTATCTTCGGTGTGTAGACCCATTATTGGAAGTGGCTCTACCCTCCATGCCTATTTGCCTTTCGTGACCCTTGTGGGGTCTGGATCTGTCCCATATCTATTGTTCTTCCCTGGTGGCAGATTTGGTGTCACGGTTGGAGCTCCCTATAGTGTCAGGTTGGAGCTATTCCATAGGTGGCTTGGGGTCTAATACGGTAGATGTATGAGAGGAGAGATCCTCTCAATTCTCTCTCTTGTTGGTGTAGGTGGTTTGGCTTGGATTTGGCACATTATTTGGGATCTGGGTGGTATCTATGATGGAAGGATTTTCCTCTTCTTCCAGAGACCTGGTGGGTTCTTGTGGGCTTGGGGTTATCTGGTTTTGGAAGATATTTCTGCCCAGATTGTGTTCTCTACTTGTTCTTTTTTAGGTCTCTTCCTTCTAACCCCATTCCTTCTCTCCTTGCTCCTTGGATCTGTGGTGGAGGCTATTTCCTAGTTGGCTATGCCTTATTTGTCTATCTCTAGTTCAAGCTGATAGTTCTATTTTTAGGGAGACTCTCTGTTAAGGGGGTTTTCTTGTTCATGGTTACAAGATATGTCAGTGGTCCTCTTGAAGGGTGGAGGTTCCTTTTTGTTCTTATTCTTCTCAAGAGGATCACTTTTTGCTTGGGCTGCATCTCTCAGTTCTCCTCAGCCTGCCCTATTGAGGTGGGTCTTTCTTCTATAGAGGGCAAGAGTTGCTGACTTGTTGCTATTAGATGGAACTCGCTAGGAGTTGTTGGTAGTTCGAAGCTCTCTCCATGCTTTTGTGCTTTTGGCCCTTTTCTCCTATAGAGGCAGAGAGATGGGAGGTGATCACCTACTTGGAGCTGACTCGGTTCGCGTATCTCATTCAACTTACGCTTCCATGGTTTTCAGGTAATGGGAACCTATCAAAACCCATTTTTAAGGACCTCGGGATTTTGATGGTTGAGTATGTGTTATGTATTGTTCTTCCTCCTCTGATCCCTATTGAGGTGGTGATTGTGGAGAGCTTTCGGTTTTTAGCCATGTTCTTGTTCCTCCTAATTGAGGGAGCCAGTAAAAACACTCCTTGGTTAGTTATTTTTTTGACTAATCGGGTGTTTGTTGCCAGTTTTAAAGGGCACACCTTGGTTTCTTTTCGTTCTTGTTTTTGGTTAAGGTGTGTTGGATTTTGGAGCCTAGTATTAGGTTGTGGGAGCCTGGTTAAAACCCTCTTGTATGGTTGTGGGTGCCTATCAAAACCCTCAGTGTCTTTCAGGTTGTGGGAGCTTATTTAAAACCCTCTTATGTGCTTATGGGAGCTAGTTAAAACCCTCAGAGTCTTGTCTCTTGTCTTAGGTCCAACCTGATATGTAATTTTTTCTACTATACTTTGGTTGGTATTTCACTAACGGTTCATTGTATGGAATCATTGTATATATATTTATCAACTATTTCTTGTTGGGTTATGGATGCCGGTTCATCTAGGGGCTTTTGGGTCCCCATAAAACCTGTTGTTCGAGCTTTCAGATCCCCTCAAAACCTATTTTTCCTTTAATAAAAATAAATAAATTAGTTATTAAATACCTTATTCACTTAAACACCTCCCCTGAAGTGCATTGTTTGCCAAGTTGACAAACAAAATTGTGTGCATGGCCACACACAATGAGATATCCATGTTCCATGGTACCACTTCCAATTTGTGGAAGGTCATGGATGCCTTTTATTTCTTCATGAATCCTAGTCCAATTTATGAAGTCACCTTCTTGGACAAGGTGCCTATGGACCCATGGGTAATAAAATTCATGGTATCATGCACAATTACCAGCTTGTTGATGAGCACAATAATTTCAGTTTAGATGGTTTGTGTATCAAAAATGCATTAGCTTATTCAATAAGATCTTTCTAATAGTGTAAGATGAATAACCAAAGAAAGTCAAAGATTAGAGTATGATGTTTAAGTCTACCAATTAAGCTTATTTTACCTTAATCAATCATTGATATGTTTAATCTCAATCATTTTATACTATAGATAGAGAAAGAAAGAAGAAAGAAATGATCTTTTATAGTCCACGATGCCAACAATTTGTACATGGGTTTATAGACGACTTACAACAATATGGCACTACCTCGTACTCCCTGTAGGAGCCACCTAACTATACTACAAACGGGACGTACATAACTTACCCCCTGTGGGATTTGAATGTGTAACCTCTCTTTCAAGAGAGGTCAAAGCTTAGAGTGTGTTTTTAAAGTCGAGGAGTTACACTTATTTTACCTTAATCAATCATTGATGTGTTTAATCTCAATCCTGATATACTATAGATAGAGATGAATCACCAAAGAAAGTCAAAGCTTAGAATGTGTTGTTTAAGTCTACCGGTTACACTTATTTTACCGTAATCAATCATTGATATGTTTAATCTCAATCTTATACTATAGATAGAGATGAATCACCAAAGAAAGTCAAAGCTCAGAGTCTGCTGTTTATGTCTAACAGTTATACTTATTTTACCTGAATCAATGTTTAATCTCAATCCTATTATACTTTGATAATTCTTCCCTTACTTATATATCTCTCGCCATATATCTATCATGCAGTGATTTTCACATAGATCATGTGATCTTGATACTGATATCTCTATACTAGTTTATAATTCTCTTGTTTCTACTAAATTTCTTAATCTAATAGTGTTTTTTTGGTGTAAAGGAAGCGTACGTGGTGCCTGCAACACCCAAGGTGGAGGCCGTAGGCAGAGCCAAACTCCCCAAGCCGATTGTTTTCCACGATGGTCGTCTGGTGCATCGCCCCACACCAATTCTAGCCCTCATTACAATTCTCTGGTTCCCAGTTGGCTTTCTATTGGCATGCCTCCGCATAGCTGCAGGTGCCCTCCTCCCCATGTCCATTGTCTACCATGCCTTCCTCTGTCTAGGCGTTCGAGTTCGCATCAATGGCACCCCACCACCCGCCACAGATAAGCAAAAGAATCGAAGCGGTGTTCTCTTCATTTGCTCACACCGCACTCTATTAGATCCCATCTTTCTCTCCACAGCTGTGGGACGTCCTGTTTCAGCAGTCACCTACTCCGTCTCTCGTGTCTCTGAAATCTTGTCTCCTATAAAGACAGTTCCTCTCACCCGCGAGAGGGCCAAGGATGCGGCCATGATAAAGTCCCTGCTAGAGGAAGGTGACCTAGTGATATGCCCCGAGGGGACAACATGTAGAGAGCCCTTCTTGTTGCACTTCAGTGCACTTTTTGCCGAGTTGACATATCAGATAGTGTCTGTGGCCATGCGCAATGAGATGTCCATGTTCCATGGCACTACTGCTCGTGGGTGGAAGGGCATGGATCTTTTTACTTCTTCATGAATCCTAGCCCCCTTTATGAAGTCACCTTTTTGGACAAGGTGCCTGTGGAGCTCACTTGCACGGGTGGGAAGAGCTCTCACGAGGTGGCCAATTACATTCAGAGGGCCATAGCGGGTAGCCTGTCGTATGTGTGCACCAGCTTTACTCGCAAGGATAAGTATAGAGCTCTTGCAGGGAATGATGGTATCGTAGCCGAGATGAAGTCCGGTGGCCTAGTGCCCAACAAGGTTATGGGTTGTTGAGGCTTCTCCTCTAGTCTTTTTGATGCTTTGTCCCCTGTGTGGCGATCTTGTTCAACTTTCATTTTGTTGGAATGTGAAGTCAATTAAGACTTGCTTCCATATGTGTCATACAAGTTGTCTTCAATTAGGACTTTGTTTTCATATGTGTCATGTATGTAGTTGTGTGAGTTGTAGTTATTATATTTAATAAGTTGTCTCCAACTAGGACCCTACAACTCAATTGTATTGACTTAGTAAATTATTAAGTGATTTATAGGAGAATCAAGTTGGACTCTATATGTGTCAACCTTGTAGACGATTGAGAGCCACATATAGGCTTAGTCAATAATATGACTATAGTGGTTGCATTCAAAGAGTTAGAGGTGGCCAATTTGAGAAACTTAATGGCCAATTTGAGAACTTAATTATTGCATTAAGTTTCTCAAATTTGTATATATATAGAGTAGCTCTTCCTCCTTTGAAAAGAGGGCCTAAATGGCTTTGAGATTGTTGTAACTCTGTAATTCCCGAGAATCAATACGAAAGACAAAATTTGCCCATGGTTTTTTACTGGTATATTTTTACCAGGTTTTTCCACATAAATCTGTGTGTTATGTGCTATTGTTCTTCTTTGCAAATTTTTTGAACTTGTTATTTTTCTCACAATTGGTATCAAAGCATAGGTTATTTGTGTAGAAGTTGTTTGTTTTTAGAAGTGAGCAATGGCTAGAAATAGTGTCACCAGATTTGACGTACATAAGCTTGATGGTTCGAATTTTGCTCTATGGAAGCTTAAGATTCAAGTCTTGTTGGTGAAGGATGGATGCGACAAAGCTCTTAAATGAGTATCATCAAAACCTACAAATATGAGCACAGGAGATTGAAATACCATGGATAGCGTGGCTAGAGCAACAATCTGGTTATCTCTAGTAGATTCAGTTCTATTCAATGTTGCAGAAGAGAAATCTACTCATGACTTGTGGAATAAGCTTGCAAAATTGTATGAGACGAAATCATTAGCAAACAAAATTCTTCTAAGGAGATAGTTGTATAATTTCAAGATGTATGACAATTCATCTATTATAGATCATTTGAATGATTTCAACACACTGATAAGAAAATTGGCTTCAATGGGTGTGAAAATTGATGAAGAAGATAAGGCAACAATATTACTTTGCTCCTTGTCAGATAGTTGGGATCAGTTGGTTATGGCTCTCAGTAATTATGCACTGAGTGGGAAGCTGGTCTTTGAGGATGTGGTGGCTGCTTTAATCTTTGAAGATTCAAGGTGGAAGACATCTCAAGGATCTTCTTCTAATGAATCCCTTGTTGCAAGAGGTAGAAATCAGGAAAGAGCAAATACTAAGCATGGACAAACGAGGTCCAAATCAAAGGGGCGAAAAAGGGTGAAATGCTGGAACTGTGGCAAGAATAGACATGTCAAGAAGGATTGTAGGCTGCCAAAATCAAACAAGGAAAATCCTAGTACACCTGCATTTGAGGCAAACACTGCTGAAGTTCAGACACCATTGGAAGATGGAGAGGTATTAACTGCTAATATGAGAAGTTCTTTACTTCATGCTTGGATTCTTGATTTTGGTGCTTCCTTTCATATGACACCACACAGAGACTGGTTTACTTCTTATCGGTCTTGTGATGGTGGTATGGTCTACATGGGAAATGACAACCCATGTCAAGCTATTGGTGAAGGAGAGGTAAGAATCAAGATGTTTGATGGAGTAGTTAGAACTATTCAGCATGTTAGGCATGTAGCTGGTTTAAAGAAAAATTTACTTTCACTTGGAGTGTTTGATGAACAAGGTTATAGATTCAATGGTGAAAATAGTTGTCTCAAGGTAACAAAGGGAGTTTTGGTTGTGCTAAAGGGAGAGAAGGTTGGCAATCTCTATAGGTTAGTTGGACAAACTAACATTGGAGAGGTTGTTGTGGTATTTGATGTAGAGATGGACACATTATCAACCTGACATCAAAGGCTAGGCCATATGAGTGAACAAGGTCTCAAGGTACTGCTAGATATAAATCTTCTCCTAAGTGCAAAATCTAAAGATTTAAGTTTTGTGAACATTGTTTGTTTGGAAAGCAAAATAGACTGAGTTTTTCTAGAAGTACTACCAGAAGCAAAGATTTATTAAATCTAATTCATTCATATACTTAGGAAGCTCTTGTAACATCTATTGGAGGTTCATCATATTTTGTTTCATTTATAGATGATTATTCCCATAAGGTGTGGATTTATCTTCTCAAGAAGAAATCTGAAGTGTTTTCTTGTTTTAAGAGGTTTAGATCTCTGGTAGAGAATCAGAAAGGTAAGACAATAAAATGTCTTAGAACTGATAACAGAGGTGAGTTTTGTTCAACAGAATTTAATCAATTTTGCAGTGAGCATGGAATTGCAAGGCAGTTGACGGTTTCTAGGAAACCATAACAAAATGGTGTTGTTGAACGCATGAACCATACAATCATGGAGCGAGCCAGATGCATGTTGAGTACTACTGAATTGGAGTAGAAATTTTGGGGTGAGGCTGTGAATACAACTTCTTTCCTAATCAATAGTTCTCCCACTACTGCTCTTGATAATAGAATTCCAGAAGAAATATGGAAAGGTAAACTAGTTGATTACTCATTCCTTCGTATTTTTGGTTGCAATGCTTATGTACATATTCCTAAAGAGAATAGAAATAAGATGGATAAGAAGTCCACAAAATGTATTTTTTTGGCTTTGTAGAAGGTCCAAAGGGGTACAAATTGTGGGATACTGCTGCCCACAAGATTATTGTTAGTTGAGATGTGTATTTTAATGAAAATTCCATGCAAAGAGGTAAAGAACAACAAGGTATGAAAGTTATTCCAGTAGAGGTTGAAAAACATGATGATCATCTAGATGTGCTTGATGAAGAACAACTAGATGTAGACCAACTAGATGAAGATCAACCAGAAGAACAACAACCAGTTGAGCCATAGGGTGAATCATCACTTATTTTAAGAAGATCCAGTAGAGTAATCAAACCACCTGTAAGGTATTAATGTAGTACCCCTACTCGTTTGAACTCATTGGACTCATATTTTATTATTGGTTGTTTTAAGTGGATACACTACCATGATTTGTTATTCAGACTTATATGACATTATTTCATGCTTTATCTGGATATGAGATGCATAATTTATTTGCAGTATTTCAATACTTGTGTTTTATGGCATTTTATGGATTATTGCTATGTACTGACACTTTACTTTATCTATGCAATGTGGAATTATATGTTGTGTGTCTGCGAGTGTATTGGATGCAAGGGGAGGATTTTCCTTCACTCATTTCGGTGAGATAGGGAACGTTGTGATTCTCCTTCATCGGAGTGTATGCCGTGTTTTCTATATTGTATATATGTATGTGTGGTTCAGTGATGCAGGATATTGCAGGTACAAGTACCGGGTAGGTACGGGGTATCGTCTCCACCTAGCTTCACAGGTCTGAGCGTGCCTTATATTTTCTGATGGAAGTGGAGGAGATAGTAGTTGACCCTATTTTATTCAGTTACACTCGTGTGAGTGTCGTCAGTTGGTCATCTTGTCAGTTTGTTTGGCCTTCGTATTTTGTTGTTTGATCTTTTATGAGTATTTGCTTAAGGTTTGCTCAGTTTGTGTGTTTAGTGGTTTTAATTAATTAATTAAATTTATGGAGTTATCTCATTATTGCTATGTTTGGGGAATTATGTATTTTATGCATTGAGATTATAAATTTAATTAATTAAAAGAGATTATTAAATTAAGTTGCAAGCTGCATGATATTAGAAATATATTTTATTTAAATTTTAGGGAAAAATTGTTAATAATGTGAATTAAAAAGTGACTCTATGATTTAACGTCTTTTGTGTAGAAATATGTGAATCACTGAAACTATGATTAATGTTTGGTTTTTGAAATTAAACAATATTTGTACGTATTTTATGTATATATACTAGGACTCAATCATATACATGTATATAGTAGGTAAATATGGCTCATGTTTACTGATTATTTTTTAAATATGATTATTTATAAGTTGAATGATTGGATTTTAATGATCGTTTTGTTTTTATATTGATGCAAGTTAGATATACATGGTAGTTAATAACTTTAATTTTATCAAACACACATAAATACGTATATATTTTGAGGAGAATAATTAAATTAAGTTTATGTGATCATCGTCTTATGCTACAAACATGATTATTCATAAAATGTATTTATGAATATTCGCATTATATAAATTATGATATTATATTATTTCTTTAAACGTTTAAGTTTAATATTTACTTTGCAAATTATAATATAGTCGCATGTTATATATATTTTATTAGAAAGGTGGCGGGTTTAGTTGTTATAATATAGTGACTATGTCGAATGGTAATTTGGGTGGCCGATTAGACTATTAGTTAACTCAGACCTAGGCATAAACTATCGGTTAATGCAGACCTATCACATAGGCATAGACAATTAGTTAGATGCAAAAATTTAGAGGTTTTGTCATGGAGATTATGGCATTTAACTATGCAAAGGCTATCAACTAAATGTAGAACTAAGAGTAGTATCAACGTGGAAACGTGGCCATTGACCTGGAAGCTTAAACAAGGAACTCGCTAAAAGACAAACACTTAAGTGTTTGTGATTACCTTTCACTTTGCTAACCTCTCCATGGAGTGAGTAATTTGCTATAGTATCCACGGTGAATGAGAGAAGAAGTCTACCATAAACTACAGATAACTCTTTATTCCACGTAGAAATGGAATCAACTAGTATATCCACGTCAGAATTAGACCTCAATCAGTGGCTATAACTGCAATAAGTAATGAGATAACAGGCACGTGGTGCCCTGATTCTAGGATAGTCAGTGATAGGAAACTAATGTGTAGATAAATCATGCACGAGAACAACAGAATTTTTATTAAGAATGACCATCTCTGTTAGACGTGGAGATGAGAGAAGAGTTAAACAAAGACTCAAGTAATAGACTCCAAATCAATGACAATCACTAAGCCTCTGAATGGGGAGAGATCGTAGGAAAAACTAGGATAAAAAGAGATGGAAGATAGGAAGATGGGGGATATATTCAAAAGCAAGGAGAAATGATAGACTCCGGAAGGAAAGAAGAGAATAGGAGAGGGAATAGAGAAGATACTCTTATAGTATCAAAGAAAGAGAGAAGAGAATTGTTTTAAGAATAGAGTGATAGGATAGATTGGAGATAGATTTGCAAGCATTCAAGGAAGGCGTAGATCTATTTGGAGGAAGCGCGCCAGAGGTCTCTCAACTAATTCAAGCTTACAAAGAGGTTGGAATCTCTTTTAATTTTGGTTATTATTTGAAATAAGGAAGTGTGAAATTAGAAGCTTAATATAATGAACGATTTCATATATGATTTTGCATATGTTAGTTGCTACTAAATATGTGTTATTAATCTTTTGGAAATAATGAAAGGAAATCGTTAACATGCAATCCATTTCTTATGGTTTAAAATTCTAAGTTTATATCGCCTAAGCTCTCTATATTCCCATGTATCCTGGTTCATTTACCTCTTTTCTCAACAAATGACAACATTGATTTATTTGTATTAACATAGTTGTAATTCTTATTTTCTGGAAATCTTAAATTCCAAGCTATTTATGCATTTGGTTGTTTTAAGAAAAGATTGCCTATATTAGGATCTTGTGTAAATGGTGTTTGTAGTCAAATTTAAATTTCATTGCAATTCTGGTTGAGTTGTCATTGTGTCCTATGTTATTATATCTCCTTGGTTAGGTGTTGTTGTATAACCTTATTGATGTGAGTCATTGTGTGTTTTGTCCAAATGGTCAATCTTGGGTTAGTGATTGTGTATCCTTCACCTGTAGTTTGTCAGGATTAGGTATGGTTGTCTTTTTTGCCATAGAGTTCTCATAGAGAGACCTTTCCTATAGTATCCTATGAGAGAGAGTGGCTTTCGAGCGGGGGCTGTGCCCGAAGTGGATGACAGGATAACTCGTCGAAAGTCAGTTAAAAAGTGATAACCTAATAATTGATTTGGGATGGGTGAGATAAATATTAATTAAGATAATGTACCTCATGCATAGGTGAGTTCTAGTATAGGGCTCATAATGTTACGAGTAGGCATGGAATGGCAAATTTACCACCTTGTCTTCACAGAAGGATTGGTAGCGTCTGCATGAGACTTAATTGGAACCGGAGGTTTGGGAGAGGTTACCAGGATAAACCAGAATGGGGGCCAGGACCTATGGAGGCTATACCATGGTATCCATTTTAAGCTATGAGATGACACTCTCTCCTTAGAGTCAGTAGTGTTTGTGAGTTGAGTCACATGGATGTTTGCGGAGTCTTGTAGTTCTTTCGTACTTGTCTTACTTTGCTTGCTTGAGGGTTTTCTACTATCTCCTAGCATGGTGGGGTGGTTCCATTTCGGGATCACATGGTTGGGTGGTAGTGCCACTTCCCATCGGATGTTGTGGAATGTATCTTCAGGCAAGGAAGGGCTTCGCTGGTGTTTCTGGGTTCATGGTTTATGTACCAGCTCATGTTCGTGATCATTGTTCAGTTGAGATCTTGTGGTCATTGCATCAAACTTTTATGTAACCTTGATATTGTAACTTTGTAATCCATGGTATTATCGGAGACCATGTATTTATGGATATTGTAAAAGGGAATCATTGGAATGTATGTTAATTCAGTTGCTTTAATCTTTTGTATATATGATCTATGGGAAATGAATGCATTGGAGTTCTTTTATTCTTTCATTATGGAATTTAGATGTATGTGTAGATTTTATCTTAAGCATTTAATTTTCCTAATTAGCTGAACAATTGGATTAACCATGCTGTTAATATAATCTATGAATTAATCTTCATTGGTAACCCTTAGGAAATCATATGTTAGACTTCTATTGTGTCGTTAAACGTGCTATTGATATGATTATGCACTTAATCTTTTTTAAAAAAAATTATTACACCCTTTTAGTTGCCTAGTTGTATTGTTTTCCTTTAGGGTTCCTGGCAAGGCATTACATATTTTGTTACTTGTAATTCTTTTAATGCATTACTTACTAGTGTTGGTGAACCTAGTTCATATCAGGAGTCTTGTGAAGCTAAATGTACAAGAAAATGGAGAGTTTCTATGGAAGACAAGATAGAAGCTCTGCATAAGAACAAAACATGGGAGCTTGTGCCATTTCCTAAGGGGAGAAAAGTTATTGGGAACAAGTGGGTCTTCAAGTTGAAGAGAGATTTAAATGATAATTTGGAGAGATATAAAGCTCGGTTGGTGGCCAAGGGGTATGCACAGAAATATGGTATTGATTTTGGTGAAATTTTTTCACTTGTTGTACGGTTAAGTACTGTTAGAGTTGTTTTAGCTCTTGTTGCTAGTCTTGATTTGGAGTTAGAATAGTTAGATGTAAAAACAACCTTCCTACATGGTGATCTTTCTAAGGAGGTTTATATGCAATAGCTAGAAGGTTTTGAGGAAAGAGGCAATGAGAATCTTGTTTATAGGCTGAGAAAATTGTTGTATGGTTTGAAACATGCACCAAGGTGTTGGTACAAGCTGTTTGATTCTTTCATGTTGAGTTTGGGTTTTAGTAGATGTGAGGCTGATCATTGTGCCTATTTTCAAAGGTATGATGATAGTAGTTTTATTATTTTGCTATTGTATGTTGACAATATGTTGGTAGCTGGTCCTAGCATGTATAGAATCATCCATTTGAAAACTCATCTTGCTAGGGAGTTTGAGATGAAGGACTTAGGTAGTACAAATTAGATTCTTGGAATGAGGATACATAGAGACAGAAACAACAAGAAATTATGGTTGTCACAGAAAACTTATGTGGAGAAGGTTCTACAACGCTTCAATATGTAGAAAGCACAACTAGTATGTACTCCATTTCCTGTTCATATTAAATTGTCTTTTGAGGAGTGCCCTAGAATAGAAGCAAAGAAGACATAGATGTCCCATGTACCCTACTCATCGCTAGTAGGAATTCTTATGCTCCCCATGGTGTGCACCAGACAAGACATTACACAAGCAGTGGGAGTTGTTAGTAGGTACATGGCAAATCCTAGTACTGATCATTGGACAACTGTGAAGTGGATTTCTTCGATATTTGAGAGGCACTTCAGATGCTGCTATCTGTTACAGTGGGAGTAGTCTTCAAGTTAATGGGTATGTGGATACATATTTTGGTGGAGACACAGATAAGAGAAAGTCTACAATAGGTTATGTTTTCTCTTTAGTTGGAGGTGTTGTTAGTTGGGTGTCAAAGTTGCAGGCAGTAGTGGCATTGTCTACTACTGAGGTAGAATATATGGCAGCAACACAGTCTAGCAAGGAGGCGATTTGGCTTCATAGAATTTTGGGTGAATTGCAAGTGAAGCAAGATAACATGGTATTGCATTGTGACAGTCAAAGTGCTTTACACTGAGCACCAAACTCAGCTTACCATTCCAAAACAAAACATATTGATATTCAATATCACTTTGTTCGTGAAGTGGTGGAAGGAGGACAGATCTCTTTAGCCAAGATTCACACTGATGTAAACCCTGCAGATATTATGACTAAACCTATTAGTAGAGAGAAGTTCATTTGGTGCAGAAATTCTCTTGATCTACAAATTATGTGATGATAGGTAGCATTAGCAATGGTCTTTCAGTAGAGGAATTATTCAGAGTTTGAAATTTGACTTCAAGTGGGAGAATGTTGGAATGTGAAGTCAATTAAGACTCTGCTTCCATATGTGTCATACAAGCTATCTTCAATTAGGACTCTTCTCCCATATGTGTCATACATGTAGTTGTGTGAGTTGTACTTACTATATTTAGTAAGTTGTCTCCAACTAGGACCCTACAACTCGGTTGTATTGACTTAGTAAATTATTAAGTGATTCATAGGAGAATCAAGTTGGACTCTATATGTGTCAACCTTGTAGACAATTGAGAGCCACATATAGGCTTAGTCAATAATATGACTATAGTGGTGGCATTCGAAGAGTTAGAGGTGGCAAATTTGAGAACTTAATTATTGCATTAAGTTTCTCAAATTTTTATATATATAGAGTACCTCTTCCTCATTTGAAAAGGGGGCCTAAATGGCTTTGAAATTGTTGTAACTCTGTAATTCTTGAGAATCAATAAGAAAGAGAAAATTTGCCTGTGGTTTTTTATTGGTATATTTTTACCAAGTTTTTCCACGTAAATCTGTGTGTTATGTGCTATTGTTCTTCTTTACAAATTTCTGCACTTGTTATTTTTCTCAAACATTTCATATGTTTGATATGTTAAAATAGGGTAAACTTGTGCTTATGCAATGGCTAGAGAGTAGAATGGAAGTGGAAGACTATGAATTTTGTTTAACTCAAAATTTGAGAAAGGCCTTAGTAGCATTTGGAAGCTCTTATAGTCATCATATGGCGTTTAACATGTAAGAGATTGAGCTTATGCATTGACATATTAATATTCAGAGGATGTTAGTTTAGATTACTAAATTTGTTTCAATTTATTTCTCTTTGGAAGAAGTTTTTTTTTTTTTTTTTAATTTAAAAGCTTGGGTAGAAGAGAGGGAAGAAAGAGTATTATATAAGCTAGATTAAAGTTAGTTAAGATATGTATTTTGTTGACGATGGCTATTTATATGATAATTGGATTTCAATATTTATTTTATTCTTTGAAATGTGGAAGGAAAGTTTAAAGAAGTGTTTTGTATAAATTATTTTTTCTATTAATTTCTAATAATTTTTAGGTGAAATATTTATTTACTTTTCTTTTATCAATCTTCTCTCCTCCCATGTGCCATATAGTGCACAAAAACTCTTTTTGTCTTCTTATTTTATTTAGTTTGAAATATATTATTTCATTATGTCTTTTAATTAAATGAAAGGAAGTTTCAAATGATTTTATAACCTTGAAGTCTAGTGGCTTCAAAAAATGGATATGGAGGATGGCAAGGGAAATCACATGATTCTTTTTATTTGAATCTTTACTATTAGAAAGTATAGCGATTTTTAAGTCGGGACTCTTTAAAATGTTAGTAGAGTAGGATCTTGACATTATGTGTACCCCAAAAAAATTAGTCGAGACATTTACTTGTTATTTTCATTGTGTAATAATATTTATTTTCTTGTGATAAAGGTAGTGACACTATTTCAATTAGAATTAAAGCTCTTAACTAAGAGGCTTTATAGTTGGACTCAGAAAGACTAAAATGCAAAATTGTTTAATTGAATACCTTTTTCATATATCTATTTTATATTTTAACTTTTTTTTGTATTTTTCTAATTATATAAAAAATAACACATTAAAATCTTTAAAAAGAACTTTTACAAAATTACAACCTTATAATTTTATAATTTTAAAATAAATACTTTTTATGTTGAGACTGTTGAAGGTGCATACCAAGCTTTACTATTTCTCATAACTTGGATATGAAACGCTTACCCTTTTTATATTATATGGCTTCTTTTATAGAAGAAATCAACAAATATATCATTAGTATATTTGGAATACGCATCTTAATATGAATGAGATGTCATTAAATATTAATAGCGCATGCAAGGGATTACAGTTTCCATGAAACACTATTTCTAGCATTGAAAATCATGGATAGCTCAAAATTAAATAGCTTTCTAATATTAGTTAATGTAGTGGATTTTTAAATTATTTTTTATTGATTTAGAACAATTTTTCAGTCGATTGTCAAATTATAAGGTCAATACAAAGGGGAAAAGAATATCAATATATATATTTTTTAAAGGAATATCAATAGATTTTTTAACCATGTATAAAATGTTGAATACTTTAAGATTATAATTACTTTGGCATGGAAAATAAAATAAAAAAGAAATATCTCAAGGTAATTATTTTTTATCGCTTTGTTGTAAGGTTCTTTATGCTAACTATTTTTCTTTTGTTTGTTAGGTGTTTTTTTAACAAAAAAAAATTGACAATATTTTGAAATGTTTTGAATTTAATCAAATTAAGATTGTTTTCAATTTTTTTTTTTTCCTCATGTAGAGAAAGGTGATATGTTCATTCTTATTTAGAATACTATGGTGCGTCTTATCGTTTTTTAACATGTGGAAGAAAGCCTGATCAAACCAGAGAGAGGAATTACAAACATTTATACTACCCGTAAAGACTACTATTACCAACGACTATGGATTGCTATAACCAGGACTATTCACAGAAATTACAAGCCTTGATACTAATAACCAGAGGAATAAAAAAAAATCTCCATGAGAGTTATATGCCCAAGACCCAGAGAACCATATGAAACCCAAAAATTAATTAGGGCATATCTCCAAGAAGAGAAACATGAAAAGAGAAAGGAACAGGGGCACCCGGAGATCAAAAGAAGGGCGCATGAAGATAGTTAATCACATCCAGGAATGAGAGAAGCGTCCACTGCCATCTTTGCCTTATCTTCATCAGAACTGTTGTTGCTGATAGAAGAAAAGACATCATCATCGTCCCTCAAGCTCATTAAGATTTTTTTATGGCGAACCCAGGGGAAGCTAACATCAATCGCATCACCGATAGGAGGGATAAGGGCCCCATCATTAGCGAAGCCCACTAACTATTTTATAAATCCAAGCACCTCTGAACAATAGATTGACACACTTCCCAACCCGCATTATCCCATACAAATAAAATAGGAAGCCGAGACACAGAGACCCCATTCCAGAAAAACAATCCATAATAGGGAGCAAGAGTAATCATTAGATTACGGTCAATCTCACGAAGGACATTCTCCATGTCCCCCAAAAAGTCTTGCTTGAACACCCGACCACAAAGTACCTGCACTGCAATTTTGGGCTCCTCCACACTCAACACCATAGCAAGAAAATGGGTCGGGATATCCGTATTTCTGTATCTGTGATCTGAAAATAAGAATTAGATCCCCAAATTCTCTTTGATGAAGTGGAGAAAAGGGGGATGAGAGAATTTGGTAACCTCCTGCAACTGTTTTTCCATTATGGGACCTAATAACGTCGTTTGTCTTTTGCTAGCGACTAGCCTAATGTTGGAGTCCATTGAAGCCTGCAACTCAAAATATCTACAAATTTCGAATGAGAAGTGAAGAATGAAAATAAAAATATCTCATTTCCAATTTTAACACAAGAGGGAAGAAGCTTCTCAAGGCAATTTCTAAAAGGAACAAATGAATTATAATCAATTCCTAGTAAGGAAAATCCTAAACAATCTCGCCCAGTAGCTTCGACCATGTGGAAATGCAATTTCATCTGATGAAGAGGAGGTGAAAGCGGAGTATGATTGTCAATACTCGAAATGTGGAGCAAGGAGTAAGCCTTAATCATAATATGTCCCATCACGTAAGCGAGAACGATGCCAAAGCCATGTCAAGATCAAAGGGGAAAAGGATTCCACATAAGCCGCCACATTGGACGTCGGGCCCCAATAGTCCAATCAATTCGCAAATCAAAACTACCCAACGACACTTAAATAAAATACTTTCCCGCCTATAAGAAATTTAAAGGTTTAAGTGGTCCCGATGACTTTGAGAGTCCACTCGGAGTCAAACATGGATTTAATTGATTGCCACTTTAGAAAGTTATTGCTACCTCAAAATAATTTCAAATCCATACAAACAATAGCCACAATTGAAAAACATCCTAGAAATAATGAGGCTCAAGAATAAAGCAAAAATGAAATTCTCACTAATTCTATATATTAATTTCTACACGCCAACCACCTTTCAAGAGATTTTAACTGAGAAAAATCAAGCTCAAGCAAACTGCATTCATTGACTTGAAGGATAAGAAGAAATATCAACCCAACTGATTAAGAAATAACAAAGTTAGCTATTTCCACCCGTTTGATATCTAAACGATATGCTCCTAGTTTAGTCATAGCATCTACCAAACCATTTGCTTCTCTATGTATATGAGGAAAAGTGCAAGCTTCATAAAACTTCAGCATCTCAAGAGATCTCCCTAGAGTCAAATTTAGTCTCCAATTTATAGTTTTCCCAGATCTGAGAACGTTAATGACTAATGTCGAATCACCCTCAATTTCCACCTTCAATGGGTTTAGTTCGCGACAAAGCATAAGCCCTTCCTTTAATGCTTTGAATTCTGCAACATTATTTGTGTCTTGTTCTAAACATTTTGTCATTTTTGCTATTACTATACCATTAGAAGAATGAATCATATACATCCCACCTTAGACGCACCAAGGTTTCCTCTGGAAACCCCATCAAAGTTGAACTTTAGCCACCCCACCTGTGGAGGCAACCACTTACATTTTTCTCGATTTGATTGACTAATTTGGCTAATGTTTTTATATATAAGTAACAATTTAATTTTCTAGATATATCTTCATTAAAATTCACAAATCAAATATTAGATCAAAAGATATGATGTCTCTTAAGTTTAAATTTTCTATAATGATAAAATAAAAATTAATGAAAGTAACGTAAGATATATGGTCATAGATTGCATCATTTGTTTACTATATGCCTTGACTTTTATCCTTATTAAACCATGCAACATACTTTTAAGATTATAAAATGGTAAATGATTTTTTCAGATAAAAGGCACAAGGCCGATATATATATATATATATATATATATATATATATATAAGAAGTTTGTAGTATAACACAAACTTTGGTTTGGCTCTAATTTTTCCCTCCTTCCATCTATAATGAATAGTCTATTAAGCTAATAGATTTTTTGGCTTGGGCTATCACCTTTTTGTTTTTGTAAAGCCCTCCTAACTTGGAGAGTTTGTTCTTGTTGTTAAAGCAATCTACCTTGTTAAATTTAGTACGTATAGATTTGGCAAGAGTCCTTATCTTCTACATAAGGATTATATATATATATGTAGAAGATAAGGACTCCTGCCAAATCTATACATACTAAATTTAACAAGGTAGATTGCTTTAACAACAAGAACAAACTCTCCAAGTTAGGAGGGCTTTACAAAAACAAAAAGGTGATAGCCCAAGCCAAAAAATCTATTAGCTTAATAGACTATTCATTATAGATGGAAGGAGGGAAAAATTAGAGCCAAACCAAAGTTTGTGTTATACTACAAACTTCTTATTGAGAAAACAGAAAACCATTTTGGCTCTAATTTTTCCCTCCCTCCATCTATAATGAACAGTCTATTAAGCTAATAGATTTTTTGGCTTGGGCTATCACCTTTTTGTTTTTGTAAAGCCCTCCTAACTTGGAGAGTTTGTTCTTGTTGTTAAAGCAATCTACCTTGTTAAATTTGGTACGTATAGATTTGGCAGGAGTCCTTATCTTCTACATAAGGATTTTATATAAAATCCTTATGTAGAAGATAAGGACTCCTGCCAAATCTATACGTACCAAATTTAACAAGGTAGATTGCTTTAACAACAAGAACAAACTCTCCAAGTTAGGAGGGCTTTACAAAAACAAAAAGGTGATAGCCCAAGCCAAAAAATCTATTAGCTTAATAGACTGTTCATTATAGATGGAGGGAGGGAAAAATTAGAGCCAAACCAAAGTTTGTGTTATACTACAAACTTCTTATTGAGAAAACAGAAAACCATAAAACCTTATAACAACTTCACAGCAAATGGCAAAGACACGGACATAGACAAAGATGCACGAAATTAGGAAACCCGAGAGCTCTAGGCCTCATCCTAAGCCACCAAATATATGATATTTTTTTGGGGAAATAATTTTATTGATAATTTATTTTTGATAAATTTAATTTAACTCTCTTATAAATTTCCTTTTATTTGTCTTACAAGTAGAAGGTAAAATTTTTTATTATTTTAGTTCATAAATTACTTTTGACTCTAATGTAAAAGGCTCTCACGAATTCGTTTGAGGTTGTTTTGGTATTTGTTCTCCTATTTTAGTGACTTGTTTATTTTACATTCCTTATTTTCTTGATTTTGATTGTTTAAATTTTGATGAGGTAAAACAAGTTTTGAGGGGACCCGAAACCCTTTATAGAAGAATTTTATGAGGATCCAATTTAACGCACCAGAAGAGCAATGCTGCAACTAGATATGGCATAGACTAATAGGAGCCCAACATCAGGCCAACACTAGAGAATGAACATCAAAGAACTGGTTGAACCACCAAAGAGGTCAGAGCCAACCAAAACGAGACTTGAAAGATACGTAGACAAAGGGTTTTGCCAAGCTACCATAGCCTGAAACAAGGGTTTTATCAGGTTCCCATAACCTGAAATCATGGGTTTTGACAGGGCTCCCATAACTTGGAGATACATATACAATGGGTTTTGAAAGGCCCTCCCAACCTAAAACATGGGTTTGGACAAGGCTCCCATAACCTCAAGTGACAATAAATATTTTGATTATTTATTATTCTAACAATCTCTATTAAATTAATTGTGTGATTTATATTTTAAACGTCAGGGTGGCATATAAAAATTTGTTTCTAGTACACTTTAAGAACCAACCCTTCAATTTCCAAAATCAAATCAAAATCCTTTTGGATAAGTGCATAGGGATGTGGAGTGATTTAATAGTATAATCTACTACAAATTTAGGGTTGTAGAATTATTCAACCTTATAGATTTAGGGTTAATGGTAGGATTGTAGTTTGGATCTATTTATATATCACATTTAAAAAATAAGTAAAAATAATATAGTTAATGTAGGTAACCTTCAATGTTCTCATCTTTAGACATCATCAATGTCTCAAATTTATACTTCAAATTTTGTCTTTACTTGCTTGATCTTCTAATCTCTTTCATAATTGTTTCTCAATTTATCCTAGATTTCCTTTGTAGATTTGCAACCCATGACCTTTAAGAACTCTGAGTTACTCAAACTATTGACAATTACATTTCTTTCTTTAGCATTATTCTCATGCTCCTTGAAATCATCTGGAGTAGGACAAGTCTTAACAATATCCCACATTCCAAGTGCTAGAGAATTCAAATTATATTCTATCTGCACCTTCCACAAGGAATAATTTGTGCCATCAAACTTTGGGTCTTTGTAACTATATTCCTACACCATCCCAGACCTTCGTCAAGCAATTAAACCTTTCTTAGAGGAACCTTGCTTTGATGCCCATTATTGAACACACCACAAGACTAAGAGCGGGGTGAATTAGTCTTGTCCAAATCCTTAAACTTCTTTAATCTCAAATACTTATCAGTTACCTAACCAACTAAAAACCAATGAAAGATAAAACAACAAACACCAAACATAATTTATGTGAAAAAACCAATGTGGAAAAACCCACGGTGAGAATCACACTCACAATATAAATAACTAAATACAATTTTTTAGGCACAATACCAAGAAATATCATTGCTCTTGATTTGAACATGCAAGCAAGGTGCACAACCTTAGGGAAGGATACAATGGAATTAAATTGCTAAGATGCATGATCCCAAGGAAAGATATAGATCTACACGAGCTACCAAAAGGACTCATTGTCTTTCAACAGGCATGGAGAAAAGATGAATTGAATTGTGTAGGATCTCTTGATCATAAATACATCACAAACTAATATTTACACTTTTGATTTAACACATATATTTCGACAACATCATCAATCAATCCACACTTTAATTCACACATATGCACATCCATTTATATCAACGTATTCACTAAAACACTCAAATAGGTTGGCCACAGACATAATAAACATAAATTACACAAAGTCGGCTATTATGAGAAATTGTACTAAATTTAGTGCATTCTAAGAGATAAAGGGGAGCCAAATACATCACAAAATGTTCTCCTAAGTCAATTCCAATGAACTACAAACCCCAACACATCCTCCAAAGTTGGCATCAAATCTAACGTATAGATAAACAATGAAGCACATTAACCAGTCAATCTAAAATCATTATCCAATACAAATAACTAAATGTGGATTTTCACACGCCATTATAAGACCCATAAAAATAATTTAACTCAACCTACAAAGCATATCCAAACAAAATGAGTATGATATAAATAAGATAAATTTATTGAGTCACCAGAAATCAACACAACAAATAATATCAAACAATAGAACAACATAACTTCACTCGCAGAATAAACCAACACTTAAATTTTGACTTGGAACAATGCAAGAGCAATATGAACAGGTCCTCCAAGCTACAACACTTGAACTACCACTACAAAAAAATACAAAGAATTATCCAAACCAATCCTAATAGACAACCTCACTGTTAGCAAATTACAACAACTAACTTCAACATCTAAACTGTTGAGGACCTAAAAACATAATAGTGCAACATCCACTGAACATAGAAATTAAATCTAGAACTACAAACCACTGATACCAAAATAAAAGGAATGCAAAGCATTCTCCCATATGGACTTTAAATACTCTTCCATGTATATTTTAACTTACACTATTGTCACCTTTCAGAAACACCACATAATCACTAAATATTACTACCAAACATCATAACATCTAAAGACTCATTTTTGGACCATAAATACCAAGAAATAATCAAAATTTACAACAATGACCACAATTGCACTGAAAACACAACTGAACAACTACACCTTCCTCTTCACCTTTATCATCAATACACACAAGTGAGACATTAATGATAACACCATGTGAATTACAAACATTCTTCCAAGACAACAATTCTGACATCAATGACAACACAAACTCGTGTTTCCAATAGATCCATGACAAATATTAAATCATTCTACAAACATGTTTGCCCCAAACACTTGCCAAACTAACATAAATCTACATTACAATATATATCTTAATTATAGTCTATATTTAGCCTAGAATTTATAATAGAAGGGTTTATACAAATAATTAGTGATTTTGGGGTAGGGTTGTGGCATTACCAAATGGTGTCCAAGAACTAGTTTTAGGATACATGTGAAGGATTGTTTTGAAATTACACAACCTTGGTCCAATGATTGTTTACTTAATTAAATTCATGAGAGTTAGTATTTAACAAGTATCTCTAAGACTATGCATGTCTAACATAATAGAAGACTCTATCATGTAGAAGAAATATGACTCTAGGGTGTTGGCAAGATCAACCCTTTCCCTAGTACTAAATTAATATATTAGATCATATTTTAATTATTTAAGAAACCAAAATACATACATGTAATAAAGTATTTCTTTATAATTAATTTCCCTCAAGACTAGATGCACTAATTTAATGTAGGTGTGGTGAGGTTGACTCTAATTAGCTACTATCAAAATCAAGTGTCATGCATTTGCATTTACTACACTCTAATTCACACACTATAATTCACCATTATACAATTTTTAGGCAATCAATGGGGTAAAAGGACAAAGTTGTGTCACACTTTTATAAAGGAAATGGTCAATGCTAATTCATCTTTTTAAATTGAATCAATAGAAAGTGAAATATATGTTTTGAATTTTGAAATGATGTAAATTAATTGTATATTGTGAAAATGGATGATGATAAACTATTGTAAAGCCATAAAAATCCAACCACAAACAATCTAGATCCTACAATAAAGCATTCACCAATACCAATAGAGATACCTAAGATCATGCAAATAAACAAAATAAAACAATATTACCATTCACATGTCTAGTAGAGTTTCAATCTCCATTTCTTCCTATCTCTATTGATCTTGTTTGATATATTTGCTCTCAGATTTTATGGGTGCACAAGATCTCAACAAAGATCGGAAATGTGGTTGATAGCTTGATCGCAAGAAGGCTTGATTATGTCATTAGTATGCTCATTAAGGTTGATAATGAAGAAGAGTATCCTCTTATTTAGAAGACACTTTCAAAAATGGAGGGATAAGATTAAGAGGTGTAAAGATAAATGGTCAGGTAGGGTTAAAGGGTAGGTAGAAGAAATAATTAAATGATAAAGGGGGTAAGTAGAGGAAAATTAAGAGATGAATGATATGTGTCATGGTAGAAAAGGCTAATGAATCAATTAATTAAATAAATATTTATTTAATTAATTAATAGAGGAAGTGGGATCAACTAAATAAATAAAATATTTATTTAATTTAGGAAAAAGATAATTTAAATAAATAAAAGTATTTATTTAAATGAGGAAAGGCTTAGAAGAGGATTAATGAATTAATTAAATAAATAATAATTTATTTAATTAATAGAAGACTCGTGATAAAATAATTAAATAAATGAAAATATTTATTTAATTAGATAGGACAATTTTACACTAATAAAATGTGTATTTTATGTTTGTAATTTTTTAAAAAAAAATTAAAAAATATTTGATCATACTTTCTTATAAAGTAAACACTATAATTTAGTTTTTGATAAAATATTGAAATTGAAGTTAGATGAGGCGTCACACTTTATATAGTAAAATTTATCTTTATTCTTCAATTTTTTGTGTATATTTATAACATGAAACTTTAGTGCAAAAACATATTTTTAGTTTTTTTCTATGTATATATTTTTCAATAAATTTGAAAAGTTGTGTCTACTAATATATAACTCTTTCCATTCGGCGTCACTTTTTTTCTTAATTATTTATCCAAATTAGAAAATAATTATATAATCTTGAAATAGACTCTTTTCTCTAGTGAATTTATTATTATTATTATTTAATTAAATTTTAGTATTTTTCCTTTACAAAATCATCAACCTTATATTTTAGTGTTGATGACCTACTTTCAATAAAAATAAAAAAGTAAATATCAAAACTAATTCAAATATTAAAAGATATGTATTTTGGAAAATTCACTTATAGATCTAGAGAAAGGTATTTTTACATTTCAAAAAAAAAAATATTTATAAGAGTAGGAGTTGTTGAAACATAGAGTTTTTTGAAAGAATTTTTTTTTAAAAAAAATTTGGTAATTAGACCCAAAGTAGTATAAAATATACATTTAGTAGATAATTCATATTGGAAAAGTTGTGGCCCATATATAAGATAGCTATAATGAATCTCTATAGACAATATGTTTGACTAAAATTAGTTTTTCGTTAGAATTACTTAAATTCACTTATGTTGATAAGTTGGCTTGAAACGTGACACAGTTTTGTGCTTTTACCCAATGTTAATTTGTCACAATTATTTGAACATATTTTGTATCAAATATCACTCGATCTAATCATCTTAATATATCGTAATCCATATCTAGGATTTCATCATTTATATTAGACACACTAAACTAATGTATGTGTGGTGAACTTAGATCTACATAACCATCATGGACTATAAACATAAATTTATCTTCATCATGAATCCATTTTATATATGAACATGGATCGTAGATAAGAATTTGAATAATATATATAGAATAAAAGATAAGAAATCAAAGACCTATGATTGTAAGGTTACAAAGATTCTAATATATTACTAGCTAGTATTTATATTTTTGGATTCAACAAAATATAGAGAAATAAATATCTACCTTTTATCCTAAGAATAACAATTATCTTTACACCATGGTTTAAATCTATTTGAAATGATAGATACTTACAAATTATTATGAAATTTACAATAGAATCTCAATTTAAAAAGAATGAAAAGCTAAATATAACATTATTGTACTTCTCATCTTTTGTTTGAAATGCATCATTTTAAAGCCATTTAAAGAAATGGTTGATATTTTAATAACAATGGGCTTGAACACACAATAATTTTAGTGAGGACATTATCACTCCCATTCAATACCATCGTCCTCATCATCTTCCTCTTCATCTCCTTTCTTTTCTTCTTCCTTATGTGACTCATTTGCTTTCTTCTCAGAATCCTCTTTTCTTCGGCTTATATAATTTCCTGTAGTAGAAAATTATATAGTTAAATTCTACTTTCTAAATTATCCATGTATAAATAAAGTGAGAGCTATGTAGCATTAATTTACTGTCTTAAATTGTGGTGATTGATATATGTGAACATTGATGATTTGTTACTACTTATTCACTTAAGTAAGGAGATATTTATATTTTTCACAAATTGAATATAATTTCTAAAATAGACTTCTTCAATTTACATTTAGTAAAGTCCTCACCATTTAAATCAATTAAGGTTTCACCAAACATAGCAAACTTTATTGAAGGTCAAGTTAGTACTCGTGTTAATTCATACTAATCTATGAATGGGTGGTACATCAAAATTCATCAAACTCCATTGGAGGTCCGGTTGGCAATTGTGTTAATTCATACTAATCTATGAATGGGTGGTACATCTCTAAACTTTTATCCTTTTATAAGACTTTGAAAAAATAAACAAAACAAGAACACTAGGGGAGCCAAAGTAATTTTCCTCTATTCCTAAGTTATAGATTAATTTTATGAGTTATTTTTTCTATTCACGTCCTTTAGAGAAAATATTTTTAAGATTAGATTGGGTGTTATATACTTTGTAAATCATTTTGTATTGTTTGGGTGTTTGGATGTTATAGAATGTTTCATTTGATGTGATGGTATATATCACATATTATGAATGTGAAAAGGGGGACACGGGGTGACGAATGATACTTTACTTTTGTAATATTCCTATTTATTGAACAATACATGGAGGTTCTTTTGTTATTAAAAGGATTTTTCCAAGGTGATTGATATGTCATATGTGTTCTTTCTATGTTGCATGTTCTTATATATATATTTTTCGTTATGACAGGGGTATCCCTGCGACCCAGTCCAGTGCCCAACTTGCCTTACCTTGGACTTACTTTATTACCAAGTTGGGGTCAAGGAAGGGATGAGCTAAGGTGATATTAGTCCCATGCGGGGAGGATCCACAACCCGCAAGTAGTCCCCCTCTTAAACCCGCATGTTCTTATATATTATTTAAAACTATTGCGTGTTGTTTTGGATGAAGTTGCATATTATTTTAGGTGGCATGCATGTTGAATATTCTTTTTGAAATTATTAAATTAAAGTCTCTTTTCTATTGTCCAATCTCAAGATTAAGTAACAAGTTGTTATGTAATTTCTTTTTGAAATTATTAAATCAAAGTCTCTTTTGCATTGTCTAATTTAAGATTAAGTAACAAGTTGTTATATAGTTTCTTTTTAAAATTATTTAATCAATTTTATTTTTTTTGCATGGTCTAATATCAAGATTAGGTAACAAATTGTTATGTAGTTTCTTTTTGGAATTATTAAATCAGAGTCTCTTTTACATTCTCAAATTTGAAGGTTGAGTAGGAAGTTGTTATATAGTTTTGCCTATTTTTCTTTGATTTGATAAAAGATCCTACCTAGCTCATAAAATGAATGGATAGAAAACTAAATTGCTAGTATTCATTTGACTAAGAGTTGTGTACAAAAAGGATTTTATTTCAAGAAAAGATGGCAAACACATTATGGTTGTAGATGGTCAAATTTAGCAACATGAATTTTGAGCTATATCATCATAAAGGGGGAAATCTATACATATATCAAGATTTAGAGGTCGGAGTTTATAGAAAAAAACCTATGACTAAGAGGATGAAGTTCTTGTCGTATTAAATTAGAAGTTATAAATCTAACTAGGTTCTTATTGGTGGATCCAATGCTTTAAAATGTACAAGGAGAAACTACCATGGAGAATGTCTAAAAGAGGTTGGATATTTTGTACCAAGCTAAGTCCCTCATAAATAATTTTGAACTATGTATGTCTTCTTTTAAAATTGTCAATGGGAACTCAATCATATGATCCAATTCATTATAGAAATTAGTTTACTAAATATATACTCTCCATATTTTATAATTAAGGTGTCATTAACATGGCAAATCTTATGTATATTTTATGTGTCAAAAACACTTTTGAAAGGTGTACCTAGAAACCTAGTATATAATTGGAGAAATTCTTTATATGTTAGATTCTCTTAAAGTCTTGGCCATAATTTTATTTTATATACATTCCATAAGGAGCTGGAGCATTAAAAATTACAAAGGTTATTGGATTTGAATTTGAATTCAATTAAGACACTTTCCCATTCTTAGGCACTAGAGGAAGAAGTGGATAATCTTGCCATAATGGATGAGACTAAAATGAATTAGTGGACTAAAAAATAGAGTGATATACCTGAAGATGTGATCTATCAAGGAGTTATTGGGAAGAGATGCCTTTGCAATTATATTTCTCTTTAGGGATTCATTTATTGATCTCATGTGATGCCCATGTGAAGCAATTTATTATATTTAATACTCTCGAAATCTATTCTCCAAGGTAGGTGTGATGGTTTTGCTTATAATACCATGGTTTTGGCATATTCTCTCTTTTCCTATATATTTGAGGTATGAGATAGTGGTTTGAGATCATGTTGTTTATAGGTGCATAAATGCTATTAGAATGTTATTAGAGTGTAGAGTGTAGTATGTTGGTGCCACATGATGCACATTAAAGATTAATACATTTTGTCTTTTTCTTGTGGAGTTTTCTTCCAAAATGGTTTTTCCATGTAAACCCTATTTTACTATGACTTGCTATTTTTTTATATCTTATTGTTGATTCATACATCTTCAAATAATATTTTATTGTAATCCAAAATTAAAAAATTAATTTTAGATTTGCATAGACATTGAAGAAAAATTTATTGTAATAGTTTTATTTTAAATCTCAACATAATCTGACATTAGAGCTAATAGTTTCGTATAGAAAGTGGATCATTAAAAGCTTATGGCCTCTACTGAATTAATCTCACCTTCAGCTTATGATTAAGAATATGCTTAGGACAACTATGTTTAAAAGTTAAGAGCAAAGAACTTCTAAAAGATCTTCAAACCTGTTTCAAATGGATCATCACATTCAGATTCTTCTTCGTCTGATTCCTCCCGTTTTGACTTCTCTCCAACAATACGCCCAGAGTTATCCTCAGTACAGGTAGTCCTGGTCAGCTGAGCATAATATGATCTTACGTAATCTTCCTGCAACATTGTCAAAACAGGAATTAGTAAGACCTAAGAGAGGATGGGGAAAAAAATGAATTTTCTTTTTAAAACCCTAACATTCGTATAAATACTGAGAATGCAAATAAGATCTATGATGAAGAACATTATTAAAAACTAAGTTGATAAATTACTTTGAATTTTAATTTGTAAATAATCGTTATGAAATTTAAAATCATATTTGTTTTTTAATGATACCACGCTTGATTTTATCTAGCAATATATATGCATAAAGAGAAGTACTTATATTTCACATATGTATATCATTGTTTTTTCGTATTTAAGGTGGCACTACATTACAAAAAATCTCCTCTGAAATTAAAACTATGGACATGGGATCAGACTGTATTTCAATATAGAAGACACCCATTGTATGAAAATAATATTAGGATGCCATATTACATCTACAGTCTTTGCATTGTTCGTTGGCTTTAAGTCCTGAGAAGATCTTGAAGGGGAACTTTCATTGCTTGCTTTGATTTCTTCAGATTGTTCTGGGTTAAGATTCATGTCCTCCCTCTTCCTCCAAGGAGGTACAACTTTTGGCTTCTCTTCGAGATTTTTTTCTTTAATATCTGAGACACCCACATCAGCCTGCATATATAATCAAATGCAAAGTCTGAATGAGAATTAGCTAATAGTGAGTTTCAAGTTTCAAATTTACGAGTATATTGGATCAGTAAAGGCATAATTTTACGATCATAATGATTCAAAGAGTCTGAATCTTGACAGGCAAACAACAATACTACTACTAAAACAACACACTATGAAATGAACTCAAAAATACTGCAAATTTCATTATTCAGACGTTACTTAATAAAAATTTTCATTATACAAAAATCTTAATTACACAATATTAAAAGATATAATATCAAATTGTATGAAGTGAATATTCAAATATTTGAAAATATAATGTTACTAACTAAAAGACAACATCACTATCAAGAAAAAGTTAAGATTTACTAACCTGTTCATTACTTGTAGCACTCCTAGCCTGCCATTCTTGAAGACTAACAAATTGAGGTGGAGGTAAATCTTTCAGCATTTGCAACTGATTATTTATTGGCCTCAGTTGTTCCTAAACTTAGAGTACCAATTAGGGGATCAGCAAAGAAAATGCTATCATAAGGCATGTATCATATCAGTAAAAGAACGACAACCTCTAAAAATTTTCTCTTTCTATGATATTTTCAAATTGAATGTCAATATAACAACTTAAACTTTAAATACTCTTGTATATTTGTGTAAAGTATCCAAATGATATTTTGATCATTAGGATAAGTATTTGCTTCATTTTTCATGGTTAAGTAATTGAGTAAAGTGACATTGAGTAATTTGATTTGAGTAATCATTAAATATTTTGATATTAAATGTATTTTTAAAATTTTGTAATTAAAATTTTAATTATAAGATTTTAATTTATTGATGAAGATGAATGGTTTATAAAGAGTTTACTAAAATGAAACTAAAATTATATTGAAAGAAGTTTCAAAAATAAAATTGTAACATATTTTAAAATCTTTTAATATTTGAAAAGGTAATAATTAAGTTAATTAATATAATTGTATTGGTGTAAATCACATATCCATGTACTTTGTAATTTTATTTTGAGACCACTTTGTAATGCATATGCATTTAATACATTAATTAGTGTACAATTTAATGTACTTTTCCATAGAAGTTGACAAAAAAGCTTCTCTAACCTTATTCCAACACCACACATCTCAAAAGTCTAAAAGGCAACATCTACTTAGATATCAAGATGGGCTTCAAATTACATCTCATTTTTTAGAGAAAAGTTTTGTTTTTGCAACAACAATGGATCTTATGTATTTGTCTTCTTGCTAACAAGGTCAAGCTCTTAGTTAAATTCCTCTCTCCTAACTTTCTAGCAAGGTCTTCTATCACCAACCAAACTTATTTTTTACATTGAATTTTTAATTCTCATAGATGTGTTTACTTCCTCTCATTTCTATACACATGAAGGAAGTGTCATGTTAGTAATGGAGGAAAACATGTGGTCAATTTAAGAAACTTAAGCTTTAATAAAGTTTAGATATGTAGATCTATATATGTTAAATTGATGTGGGTCAACTTTAAATTTATTAGAATTATATTAGGATGGCTAATAGTAGATTGAACAAGGAATTTTAGATTCATGATGTCCATCTATGCATCAAGATCCACATTTGATCATATTTATTAATTAACTATAAATAGTGATATCTACCTTGCTATGGGGTGGAACAAGGTCATGTCTATCTAGTTTCCTCCATATATGATCAAAGATACAACCATCAATGTTGAGCTCCTAGCTAGTAATCCCACTTGATTCTACATTTTCATCCTTTGCAAGTGTTTTAGTGACCTAAATAAGAAAAATATCTAGAACCAAGTGCGATAATTTCTCATAATTTGTCATCTAGGAGCCCCCTTAATCATGTGGGTAAGAAGAGGTTGAAGGTGCATGGGAGGGTTGTGACCAAATGTGGGAGTAATGTTCTCCCTTAACATGCTACTTGCACATTAGTGTTAGGGTTTCAAGCAGATCCGAAGCAAATATGAACTAACAATTATATGTAGATTTAAATACAAAAGACAAAGAAATAAAACAGGACACATATAACACAGAGATTTAATGTGGTTCACCCAGAATGGGTTACGTCCACCATACACAGTCGTCCAATCTTTCTTATTATCCAACAAAAACAATACATCAACCTTACAATGCCTTAAGCATCCCAGCCGCTTATAACATGCATTTTTATGGCAAAAACAAAGTCAGCCTTTTTAGGGTTTTATTACAATGTTGCTTTTCATTAAAAAATACCAATTTTTTTTTTTCTCAGGGGCTCCCGCCCCCGAACCCCTACGGATACGTGCTGAGTGTACAGTACTTTGCTGATCAGTTGCCACATTTTAACAATCTCCCACTTGGAGACTGATCAGGACCCACACCGAACAATCTCCCACTTGGAGACTAATACTACACGACACCATTGTACATACAACATCTGCTGGATAAAACACTAGGACTCAACTGGTATAAATTCCACAATTATCAATCAAGAAGACCAACAGAAACTGATGAAGAAATCAGCTTCTCTTGTGGAACTGCCTTCGTGAACATATCGACAGGATTCTCATTTGTGTGAATCTTCTCAAGCTGTAACTGACCCTCCTCCAAAACAGTTCAGATGAAGTGGTACCTGAGCTGAATGTGCTTTGTCCTTGAATGAAAAGTAGAGTTATTCGCAAGATGAATGGCACTCTGGCTATCAGTATACAATGGGCGATCCTCCTATTTTTGACCCAATTCTTCCAGAAAACATTGTAACCAAATCATCTCCTTGTTGGCTTCTGTAGAAGCAACATACTCAGCTTCAGTGGTTGAAAGTGCAACAACCTTTTGCAGCCTAGAAATCCAACTGACTACAGTTCCCCCTATAGTAAAAACATACCCTGTAGTACTCCTCCATGAATCAATATCACTTGCCAGATCAGAGTCAACAAATCCACTCAGAGTAGCATTAGATCCTTTGAAACATAATGCCTTCGTAGTAGTTCCTTTCAAATACCAAAGAATCCATTTCACAACATTCCAATGTTTCATACCCGGATTACTCATAAACCTGCTCACAACTCCCACTGCATGTGCAATATCTGGCCTTGTGCATGCCATTGCATACATTAGACTGCCAATAGCTGATGAATACGGGATGTTAGACATTTTATTAACCTCTTCCTGTGCCTTTGGGCACATCTCCTTAGTCAATTTAAAATGACTAGCCAAAGGTGTACTAACTGCTTTTGCATCCTGCATGTTAAATCTTTTCAATACCTTCTTTATATACTCACTTTGGGACAAATTCAAGGTTCTATTTTTCCTATCTCGTGTAATCCTCATACCGAGAATTTGCTTAGCTGCACCCAAATCCTTCATAGCAAATGACCCGGCTAATTTCTGTTTAAGATCATTTATATGTTGCATGTTAGACCCAGCAATAAGCATGTCATCAACATAAAGCAATAGGATAATATAACTACCATTATCAAATCTCTTAAAATATACACAATGATCAAAATGACATCTATGATAACCGTGTTCAACCATGAAACTATCAAATTTTAAATACCATTGTCGAGGTGCTTGCTTTAGGCCATACAGACTTTTCTTCAACCCGCACACCAAGTTCTCCTTACCTTTGACCTCATATCCCTATGGTTGCAAGATGTAAATTTTCTCCTCCAAATCTCCATGGAGAAAAGTTGTTTTGACATCTAATTATTCAAGATGTAAATCATCTGCAGCCACAAGACTAAGTACAGTTCTAATTGAAGTCATTTTTACAACTGGAGAAAATATTTCATCATAATCTATACCCTTTTTCTGTGCAAAACCTTTTACCACAAGTCTGGCCTTATATCTTTTCTGACCTCCTTCCTCCTCCTTTAGCTGATAAACCCATTTGTTAGGCAAGGCTCTTTTTTCTGTAGGTAAAGGGACTAAGTCCCAAGTCTTATTTTTCATCAAGGAGTCCATATCCTCTTTCATGCCTAGCTCCCACTGTTGTTTGGCATCTACCTGCATTGCTTCTTCATACTCTTCTGGTTCACCAAAATCCGTTAATAAAATAGAATACAAAGAAGGAGAAAATCTTTCAGGGGGTCTACTTGTCCTCGTAGAACGTCTAACACTTACAGGAGTTTGTGGGACAATCTGTTGTTGCTGAGCATCAGGTACCTCTGGCATTTCATTTTCAGGAATCTCATCCAACACCACATATTCTTATTTGTCCTGTTCATGCTTCTTTTCTTGCATCTGTTCTTTATACATAACCTTCTCATTGAATATAACATCTCTACTTCTAATTATTTTCTTATTTTCAAAATCCCATAACTGATAGCCATATTCATCTATCCCATATCCAATGAAGGTACATTTCTGAGACTTAGCATCAAGCTTGGTTCTGTTTTCTTTATCAACATGGACAAAAGCTTCGCAACCAAAAGTTTTTAGAAAAGAATAATTTACCTTTTTACTAGTCCATGCTTCCTCTGGAATACCACCATCCAAAGGGGTTGAAGGTCCTCTATTTATCAAATAGATAGAAGTATGTACAACATCTGCCCAAAAATGTAAGGGCAATCCAGCATGCAATCTCATGCTCCTTGCGCGTTCCATGATAGTCCTATTCATTCTCTCTGACACACCATTTTCCTGTAGAGTTCCTGGAACTGTCTTCTTCTTTCGAATCCCATTTAAGGAGCAGTAATCTTCAAATGCTTTGCTGCAATACTCACCTCTATTATCCGATCTGAGACACTTCAACTTTTTTCCTGTCTCATTCTCAACCAAAGCTTTCCATTTCTTAAAAGTTTCAAAAACATCTGATTTTTGTTTTAGGAAATATACCCATATTTTTCTGGTTGAGTCATCAATAAAAATAACATAATAACAAGAGCCACCAAGAGATGATGCCTGAGTCGGTCCCCATACATCTGAATGTACAAGCTCTAATTTCTCACTCTTCTTCTCTTTCCCAACCTTGAGAAATCTGACTCTTTTCTGTTTACCATAAACACAAATTTCACAGAACTCTAAATCAATCTTCTTTAGTCCTGGCAATAGATTTTTGGAGTGAAGGGTTTTCATTCCTTTCTCACTCATGTGCCCAAGCCTATGGTGCCACATTATCAAATCTGTTCTTGCAACATTTATTGTTGTTGTCCCTGCAGTAACTTTATCTATAGTAGCTAAGGTAGAGTAAGTGTTACCTGTACACAAATATAATGTGCCTACCTTTGCACCTTTAGCTATTACTAATGATCCTTTAGCGACCTTCCACATACTATTTGAGAGGGTAACTATGCAACCTTCACTACCTAGTTGCCCTATAGAAATTAAATTTCTTCTTAAATTAGGAACATGTCTTACCTCCTGCAAAAACCAGTCATTTTCATTCTGCAACTTGATCTTTATCTTTCCTTTTCCAACAATTTGACAAGGCTCATCGTCACCCAAATATACCTGTCCAAAATCACCTTGAACATAATCTGGAAAATATTTTCTATGAGGTGTAGCATGAAATGAAGCCCTAGAATCTATTACCCAGGAATCATGAACATTATCCAAACATAAGATTAAAGCATCTTGTAAAGTATTACTTGCAATATTAGCTTCCTTACTGTCATTTTCATTTTTGTCTCCTTCTTTGTTTTTCCAAGACCAACAGTATTTCTTTAGATGACCAGGCTTTCTATAGTACCAACAGTCTTTCTTTCCTCTAGATTGAGAGCGTCCTTTCTTTGACTTCCCTCATGACTTCTCATTCCAAGGGCCTTTTCCTCTTTCCTTTGATCTTCCTCTGTTCTCCACATTCAAAACACTACTCGATGATGTTGGAGTCTCACCTGTGCTTTTCCTTTGCATTTCCTCGCTTAGGATAACACCAACAATATCATCAAATACCAAAGTATTTTTACCAGAGACAGAGTTACTTACAACCATAACCAAGCTATTCCATCTTTCTGGCAAAGAACATAAAATCAAGAGAGCCCTAACCTCTTTTGCAAAGGTAATTTTTACCAAAGACAATTGACTAGTAATTGTATTAAATTCATTTAAGTGCTTCGCTACAGATCCTTCCTCACTCATTTTCAAATTAAACAAATGCTTCATAATAAATACCTTATTCGAAGCCGAGGGTTTCTCATACACCTTAGCCAATTTTGCCATCAAATCTACAACCATTTTTGCTTCTGTTATATTGAAAGCTATAGACGGTGCAAGGCACAATCGAATGGATCCTAGTGCCTTTCTATCTAAAATGCCCCATTCTTCATCTAACATTGTGGTCGCTTTCTTTGCCTTTCCTTCTAATGGCCGCCACAAATCCTTTTGATACAGGTAATCCTCCATCTGCATTTTCCATAACTGATAATTCTACTCGTTAAACTTTTCAACCTTGAATTTGGAATCCTCCATTGCTCCAACTCAAATCTGAAAGTCATGCCAATTTACAGAAAACCTTGCTCTGATACCAATTGTTAGGGTTTCAAGCAAATCCGAAGCAAATATGAACTAACAATTATATGCAAATTTAAATACAAAAGATAAAGAAATAAAACAGGACACAAATAACACAGAGATTTAACGTGGTTCACCCAAAATGGGTTACATCCACCATACACAGCCATCCAATCTTTCTTATTATCCAACAAAAATAGTACATCAACATTACAATGCCTTAAGCATCCCAGCCGCTTATAACATGCGTTTTTAGGGCAAAAACAAAGTCGGCCTTTTTTAGGGTTTTATTACAATGTCGGTTTTCATACAAAAAAATACTCGCTGATCAGTTGCCACATTTCAACAATTAGCACCCATAAACATGAATGACCACTATAAAATATTGAAAATTAAGAGATATTTATTAATCATCTAAAAAGTATCAATAATATTATTTGATTACAAATTGACTTTCAATAATTTATGAATGTTTAAATGAAGAATCGTTGTAGGAAAAAAAAAATTATTGACTTGCCACATTCTTTTTTAGATATTTAAATGATTATTTGTTATTACAATATAAATTTTTAGGGTGTTCTATAACTTCTATTTGTAAAGTTGCAATTATATTTTAATTACTATAGCAAATGCAGAGTGACTACAAAAACACATGTAATCCATACATTTTTTTATATCATGTTGTTTAGAGTAACCCTAATCTTTCACTTATGTGGTTCATGTGGTAGCATTTTATATATTTGTTTTTCTAATAAAGAGGCTTAGGTTGAAAATGATGTCATTAAATCAAAGCCCTCCCTTTAATGTGGCTCATAAGACCTCTAATTTTACAAAGGACTAGTGCACCCCAACATATCTTTACTTGGGATATGTTCATTTATCTTTGGTTGAGGAGATCACTAATCCCTATTCATGCCAAGAATTTTATCCCAATTCTATTTAAAGGGATGTTGGAAATAGATCATTGGTGTGTTGTTTTATTGTGTAAATGACCCTCTTTTGATGACTAGAGAATAGATGGTTTCTATTTGGAGCAATTTTTCTTTGGTTTTTTCCTTTTCTAGAGAATAACTTCTTTGGTATATTTTATTCTATGGTAGATCAAGATGATGTGGAATAATGGCCCCTATTTTTAGTCAATCGAGGTATTTTTTAATCCGTAGTCTCCTATTTTCATCTAGTTAATGCCTTATAACAAGGGAACCTTTATGATTTCCTTTGTATAATCTTACACTACTAATGTAGGATCTTTGTCACATGTAGAAATTAGAAAAAAATGTGGCAATATTTACCATATTTGATGAGGATTTCCTTACTTCTCAATCTAGAATTGTGAGGGCTTGTGTGCTAGTGAAATTGTCTAAGTCCTTCCTTTAGACCATTACTATTTTTTTCATCATGGGATTCTAGATTATAGTTACAATTTCCCCTTTCTTTGCCTATGCATTTGAAAAAGACCCTTTACCCTATTTCATTCTGATAGGCTAATTCAAGAATTTGGAAAGGAAATAACTTAACTAATTAAAGTAATCTACCTTATGATGACTAGTAGAATAGATGGTTTCTATTTGGAGCTATTTTTCCTTTCCTATTTTTCTTTGCTAGAGAATAAGTTATTTGGAATATTGTATTGTATGGAAGATCAAGATGATGTGGAATAATGACCCCTATTTTTTAGGCAATGGGGGTATTTTTGTTTATACCTAGTCTCCTCTTTTCATCTAGGTAATCCATTATAACATTCCACTACTTATGTAGGATCTTGGTCCTATGTAGAAATGAGAAAAAAAGTGGTAGTATTTATCATTTTTTAGAGGATTTCCTTACTTCTCAATTGATATTTGTGAGGGTTTATGTGCTAGTGAAATTGTCTAAATCCTTCCTTTATACCATTACTATTTTTTTTATCATGGAGTTCTATATTATAGTTCTAATGTCTCATTTTTTAACCTATGCATTCAGAGAAGACCATTTACCCTATTTTAATTGCATTGGATAATTCAAAATTTTTGAAAGGAAATCAGGGTATGTGCAAGATCATGAGGGGCCAAAAAGTGGCAATAAAAAATGTCTTTTCCATTTGCCCAAAAATGTGAAAAATCCATGTTGAATTTTTGGTTGTTTTGGATGTCAGTACATGTAGCCATAGAAAAAACCAAAGCATAAAGGATATCAAAAAATATCCAATTTTGACATTATCAGATATCCAATAGCATCAGATATATGAAATTATTAATCATATATCATCCAATATCCTTTCATAAGGGCACCAACAATTTTGCTGGCGCCCTTCCTCAAAGGTATCAAATATCAAATAATATCTAATATCTGATACCTCTTTTAGGATAGGGAGAGAGAGAGAGAGAGAGAGAGAGAGAGAGAGAGAGAGAGAGAGAGAGAGAGAGAGAGAGAGAGAGGGGGGGGGGGGTTGGGGCAGGAAGGGGGAGAGAGGAGTCCAAAAGGTGAAAGGGAGATAAGGGGAAAGGGATCTAGGGAGAGAGATAGAGAGAAGGTAATTAGGGGGAGGGGGAAAGGGGAGGAGATAAAAGTATGCAAAAAGAGAGAGAGATGGGGGTGTTGGCAAGGGATAGGGCGAAAGTGATAGATAGGGAGAGAAGGGGAAAGGGGGAGATAGGGAGAGAAGGGGAAATGAATCTAGAGAGAGAGAGAGAAGGAGAGAGGGAGAGAGGATTAGCAAGGGATAAGGGGAGAGATATAGATAGGGAGAGAAGGGGAAAGGGATCAACTGAGTGAGAGGGGGGGTTGGAAAGGGATAGGGTGAGGGATCTAGAGAGAGAAAGAGAGAGAGAGAGAGAGAGAGAGAGAGAGAGAGAGAGAGAGAGAGAGAGAGAGATTAATTAGGAGAAGAAGGATAGAGGAGGAGATGGAACTATCAAAGGAGAGCGGGAGAGAAGGGAAAAGGGACATGGGAGAGGAATCTAGAAGGGGAAAGGGCTCGGGGGGTGGGAAGAGAGAGAGAGAGAGATAGAAGGGGAGATGAAGAGGGGTTGGGAAAGGGACGGAAAGAGAGGAGCCCAGAGAGAGAGAGAGAGGGAAAGGGCTTGCGGGGGTGGGAGAGAGAGAGAGAGAGAGAGAGAGAGAGAGAGAGAGAGAGAGAGATAGAAGGGGAGATGAAGAGGGGTTGGGAAAAGGAGAGAGAGAGAGAGAGAGAGAGAGAGAGAGAGAGAGAGAGAGAGAGAGAGAGAGAGAGAGAGAGAGAGAGAGAGAGAGAGAGAGAGAGAGGGGCAAGGGAAAGGGGGTGAGAGGGAGAGAAGGGGAAAGAGAGGAGGGTTGGAAAAGGATAGGGGGAGAGGGATAGGTAGGTAGAGAAAAGGAAATGGATTGGGAGAGAGAAGGAGAGAAGGGGAAAGGGATGTAGAGAGAGAGAGAGAGTAATTAGAATGAGGGGGAGAGGGGAGAGACGGAAGCATCAATAAAGGAAGAGGGAGTGAAGGAGAAAGGGAGAGGGTCTGGGCAAGGGAGAGGGGGGATAAAAGGAGAGAACGGTAAAGGGAGAGGGGCGAGAGAGAGAGAGAGAGAGAGAGAGAGAGAGAGAGAGAGAGAGAGAGAGAGAGAGAGAGAGAGAGAGAGAGAGAGAGAGAGAGAGAGAGAGAGAGAGAGCTCAATATTTAGAAGTATGATACATAGGAGGAGAGAGTTGGGTACAAATAAGTGTACAAGGTGTTAGGGATAACAAGAGAGATAGACCTATAGATAGAGGAAAATAATGTCCAAATGGGAGATTATCCGAGGGATCTAGGGAAACATAATTTATTTAATATATATTAATATCATTAATTATATTATATTATATGTATTAGTAATATATATAAATATTTATATATTAAATTAAATATATAAATTAATATCTTAAATATTATAGATAATTAGTAATATAATATATACTATATTATGATATATGATATATTATATATTATATTTATAGAAATAAACTAACAGAAATCGAATATCTAAAAATATTGGATATCCATTACATGTGAATATATTTGATTACCATTGATAAAAATCTATGGCCTTGGGATTTTCCACGAGATTGCTTTGGGATTTGGCTAGGACATGCCAAACATGAAAATTCAATACAAAAAAGGTGTTTAGTAGTTTTCCTTGCTTTTCCAGATTTCGGCCATGTGGCTAATGACTTTTTTTTTACACGAAATTGATGAAACAAAAGGGGGATTCTTTTTTAGATTATCATCTTTCCACCAATATAAATTATGCCTTGTTTTGAATTTAATAAATAACTTTTATTCATTTTCTATTTGAATTATGACTAAAGTCTTGATTGATAGGCTGACTAAAAAACATCTATAACTTTCAAATGGCATCATATTTTTTGAATCTGAAACATGTGTTGTATTCAGTGCTTCACATGCTATAGAATCAAAAAAATGAATTTTATAAATTTTTGACCAAATTATGGTGGTCAAATATACAAGTTTTTATATTTTTAAAAAGTTGTAGTAAAAAAATCATAATTAATTATTTACTTTTGCAAAAAAATACAAAAAAATATGCATCACATTTGAACGTGAGTCTTCTATTTATATCTAAAAAATTATAATTTGATTGTGGTTAGGGTGGTCAGGCAAACACCTACTTCTTATCTTTTTCCTACTTATCTTTTTCCTAAAATTTAAGTGCTACTACATTGGAATTTCAAATTTTTGCCAAATAGATTTTTTTTTTTTTAAACTAGTAGCTTAGAAACTAAATTCAATTTGTTACAAACTCTATTCTTAAATATTTTTGAAATAATATTTATAACTTATTCAAATTTTTACATCAAGTTGCCTAATTTTGTTTTTCTAAATTTCCATTGCCACTTAAGGGCCTAGTTTGGCCCACCATGATCTTGCACATACCCATAATTTATCTAATTAAATTGAGTTCCCCTAATTTAATGTTTCAAGCAACTGGTATACAATTAATTATGCCTTTTATTTTTATAAAATGACCTTACACAAGACCAAAAAGAAAAAAAAAGTCACTTTATGAGGGCTTAAAAGACTATTATTCTAATAGAAGGTGAATTTGAATATGACTTTTAAAAATTTCCATTGGAGGTTATTAAAAAGAGGATGGAAGAACTCATTTGGACATCTTTAGTCATCTTTCACAATTTCTCATTTTGAAGTTCGAGTTCTGTGTTCAACTCAAACACCTAGGACAAACAATAGGTAATTTGGCTTTAAATATGAAAGATTTATTCCTAGTAAAATCAAATGTGGATTTAAATAAGATTTACAAATGTTTTTAAATGGAGAAACAAAGATATTATGTTTTTTAGTTGTAGGCTCTATGTTTTTAAATTCTTTTTTTTTTTTGAGAATTCCCAACAAATAATAAATTTATAATTATTGTGTATGCAAGTGGGAAAGAGAACAAAAATTACATTGATGTGTGAGGAGTGAAGGAAGCCAATTTAAAAATCATATTTTATATTAACTAAAATCTCAACCTAGTTGTACCATTTCATAGCCATTCAAAAAGGTGTCATACACATTGTTGTCTAACCAAAAGAAGGGGTCAAATAATATGGAAAGGTTTTTTAAGCCTTAAAAATTTGCAATGTAGCATTTAGGAATGTTTGAAGTCCTCCATTTACTTCACTAATGAAATTAAAATGAGATGATGTTGACAAACGTGTATAGTTGGAGGAAAGCCTTCTAGTTAGATAGATAGATATATAGATAGAAACCAAATTCTTTCTCCTTAAAGAAATTATCTTTGATTGGTGGCATATACCATCCAACTACAATTTATCTTTAGGTATTATTTTTCCCAAACTCCATGGAGAGTCCACACCATATAATTAAAAATTTGACATGCTAGAATAAATATCTAACCATTTTAGTTTGTGCCCTTCCCCACCCAATCATCAATTAGGTTCTTGGTAATAGAGGTGGCATATATGTTAGACATTGTACTTTCCATATCAATATAATAAAATATTATCATTCTTCTCCTTACTTAATTTTACTTTGTTTGATGGTATTACCTACATTCCTTTTGGAACCAATGTCACTTGCATAGGTGACAATTCTAAATTATAGTTTTCCACTATTGAGATTGGTCTAATTCTCTTTAAAATCATTATGTAGTCTCCATAATTGTGTCATTCTCTATTCCACAATGCTAGACTTAAATTGATATTTAGCATCCAAACTATGGTATCACTATTTTAATATTTGATGTCTAGAATAAAATGTGTTATATTTATCACAATGTCAAGTCTTATATGCTCACACAGTGTCTGCAAGGTTTGTTTTTTTATTCAATCCCATCTAATTAAATGGGTTTATGTTCTTTCACTTGGCATAATATTTCATCCATCCTTCAATTTGTGATTGATCATGCTTTGCGCCATTATCTTTTAAACATTAATCTAACTCTCTAGTGTCTTTATGTTTTTATCCATAATTAAGATAGATATTTTGTATATGAGATGAAATAATTAGAAATAAAATAATAATAAAATGATATGTAAATTATAGTAAAAACCATTAGAAAAACCTATACTACAAGCACCCTTTCCTAGTCACCCATACCTTTCCATCATTAATTAGTATCTAATACCAAGTTAATAAATCCTTATACTATTAGATGAATTTATGATGTAGGAGCATTCTTGATTCATAGCAATCTTGCATCAACCAAAAATATTTTCTTTTATGTTTGTAGTTTCAGCATTTCTTTCTGTGTGTCTCGGATTTGGCTCACAGAATCCCGTGGAGTTGGATTTTGCTTGAAGACTTGATCATCTTTCTTATTCCCAAACCACAGAGCATTTGGATCTTTTTCCAGCAAGTTATCGCTATCGATTTTCATGACTATTTCCTATTACCGATTGACAGTTTTTTGTTACCGGTTGCTTGGACCTATTTGCATTTGTGATCTACCGGATCACTTTCGTAGCTTGCGGAGCCCTGAGAGTTGATTTCAATGTTCCTTGGCATGTGGCCAACCTTTTCCCACAATCTATACTTCATCCTTTGTATTTTCCAGAGGAATTTCTTGGTGGAGGCTGACCTTGTTGGTTTTACACATTAGGTCTTGTTCTTCGGGTTTTGATCCCTTTTTGGGCCAATCAGATCCCCTTGGATCGTATAAATAATTATAATAGAGCATTATAATGTAACAATCAAGTAGTTAGACTGAGTGTAGAAGATATATCTTGAGATTGAAGGTCCTAGTTGTACCCTATTTTATACTTTGAGCATGTTTTAGCATTCTTGTGAGCCGGTTTCTGTAACTCGATTGTTACCGGTTGGTTATAATTAGTTTTCATGAAATAAAACAATCTATTCTGCATTGCCTCCATCATATCTTTGTGTTTCCATTGTGTTTACTCATGTTGACCAGTCTGGATTGATCTCTTTGAGGTCTCTCCTAACCGGTGACTGCTTCAATTTATATAAAATAATATACTTACTTCATTACCTTATTAATTAATGATGTTCATTAAACATCAAGCTCATTTTCGAGTGATGTTAAGTATAGTATGTCTATTAGAACTATCAAATGTACATCTCATGATGATTTCCAAAGAAAATATCCAATATATTATACAATTTCGGGGTTTACATCATAATGAGCCTTAAAAGTAATTCTTACTAAACCCTTGTGCACATACATACATCCATATAATCTTAGGAAGAAGTTATATAGTTATGAAGGTAAAAAATTATATTGAGTTAATTAAATTTTTTTTAATAACCCCACCATAATGTTTAGTTTTATTATTGATTATGATACTTTCTACACCTAAATAAATAATGATATTTAAATTTAGATTAAGATTCATGTCACTGAACTATATAAATAAGTCTCCTTAAAAAATTCAAGCAAGCAATTAAAGACTCTATCTAAATCATTTAACTAATATTATACAAAGAAACATTAACCATCCTTCATTTCTCCTAAAAATATCATTCATTCTGTGAAAAGAAAATTTAATCCAAATGAAATTAGGTGGTTAGCTTTCATGTTGATATGAATGTTTAGAAATTGATTTACTAGGAAATACTTGATCTATCATTTACTAGAATAATGATATCAATGAAATCCTATTTAAATATGTAGTTTAAGGACATTCGTTTTACTATTCATAATAATGGTTGCAGGATGACATAAAAGTTGTATGTTTTTACTCAAATTGCATAATGGATCAATATGATTCTTGTATGTCTCATCATACATATTTAATTTAAATATAAAGTGATTCTTGATTAGTTACGTGAAGAAAACAAATATTTATTTTATCTATGATTGTTTTAAAAATGTATTTCATAGTCATTAATTCAAGAAGTTAAAACTTCTAGTTTACTTATTGTAGCGAATTAAATAATATATCATTATTCTATATTAAAAATTCAATGTATATTTAAACTAAGTATTTTAAATTGAAATATTTTCCTAAATTGTTTGTGATAAATAATTAAATTTAATAGTTCTCAAAAATAATTTGAATAGATAAAATAATGTGTTTGTAATATTAGTATTAGTTAGTTCATGTCATTTTATTTTTTTCCCTTTCTTGATGTAGGAATTAACAAATGACAAAATATATTTATTTTTGAGTATATATCCATAGATTTCTCTCCTTGATTTGAATATATGCAATTTAATTATATATCATTTATTTAAATATTTGTGAATATGTACACATTAAAAACCTTTTTTTTTTTTAGTTTTATCTTTCACTCAAAGGAACATTGATTAGAATTCAGCAATTCTTTTTGTATGAGTATATGCATGTATTGGATAGAGGGATCGATGTTGAAATAATTGATATGGTCATCTCCTTTCCAATCTTGTATTTATTTACATTTCATTTCCAATGAAGAATTGATTTTACATGTTGATTTGAATAGTTGCAGTTTCTTTTCATGTTGGTTAGTAAACCTAATTCAATAGGAGAAAACTTAGAAAACCCAATATCACTCAATATAAATGGTCATCTAGCTCATGTTTATGGACAATTTCCTCATGATTGAACAACTTCATATATATCTTAATAAATCTACAATAACGACATATGTGGCATCATCCCTATAAACAACTAGGGAGTAATAAGGGACGTGGTGATGTTAAAATGCAAATGGTGGAAAATATCCCTTGAATTGATAATATAATTAGATAATTCTTAGTGAACTATATCATCCACTAGTGGAATCATAGAAAACCCCAACAAGATTTGGATATTTGTAATATTCAAATTTATTTTATTTGTATGATATGTTCTTTTGTTTCAATACACAACTCAAGAGTGACATGATCATACGATTAGGGCTTAGGTGAAAATATATAAACAAACAAAGAGTTGTTATGGAGCATTTTTATTTATGAGCTTTCCAACATGGGTAGAAATTGCAGAGGAACTATCTAGGAAAATGAGCCTAGAAAGAGTTGCATGCCCACTAAATAGTTTACATTAAACCTAGTTAGAAATAGAACTATCACATTTGAAAATATAGGTAGTTTAGGGATGAAGTATGTACCTAGTGCACAAATAATCAATGAATGGGTTTTAGTAAGTTTACAAGTTATGAAGATTAATAAATCAAAGAAAAATCATTTGACATACAAGTTTGGATAAAAAATTTCTAATATATTGATAAGATAAAAGATATTCAAGTTATGCTCAGAAGGATCGCTTGACCTCTTGAGGCCATAGGCTAAATTTTGAGGTAGGTTTCAAACTTAGATTTAAGATTTATACCTTTAAGGATGACAACCTCAATGCACTTTCAATGGGAAGTGTAGTATTCAAGGATGTAACTCAAGACCCATATGATCCTAATGAGTCATAAGACTCAGGCCACAACACATACCTATCTCATGTATAATGTATAAATGGTGATAGATTCCTACCTCATTCGAGTGGATTCCTATCATCAATAAACATATACCTAACTCATATTGTTAGATATTTTAAATCTAAAATTGGACTAATACCTATTTTTTTATAGATAAGAGTACCCGAGTACACCCATGAATGAACACTTAATAACCTAAAAAGAAAAAAAGAGAAAAAATGGTGATATTTTTTGTGAAATTTTTTTGGGTCCTTATAGAAATCCTCGATGGATTGTATGTGCTCGAATACTTCATATATACATTTGATCGACATGAAATTCCTCCTCATGAAGTGAAAAATAAGATGATTCAAGCATGATTATAGCCTACATCAATAACAATGGTATTAGGTGTCCTCTCATTAATACCACTTTGTCTTTCAATTTTTGTAGTAAATTTGATTTATTACATAAGATAAAAATTCATCCAAGTTCACTTGCACAACTTCGTCTTTTACATTTATGGGTCTGATAATAATGGTCGTCAAGCTCTAAGTACAATAATAATACCTTTGAAGCTTGGACATTTTATCATTTATGCCCTAGTGTATGTAACTATAGGAACTTTACCATATAACCTTCTTCTTGGTAGACCATGGATCCATCATATGGGTACAATATCATCTACCTTACATTAATCTATCAAAATCCTCACTAATTATCAAGAGTTATAATCAAGGATGACCTAGACCCTAATGATCTGCACTTGTGTTAAATGGTTGTAGTTGGTTAGCCATAATTTCCTCATTATTTTAAAAAAATATTTCTTCTATATCTCCTTTGATTTAACATCATTAATTGACATCATTTTAGAGGATGATCTTATTGATCCTATTCCTCCTAAGAATAATTTTTATTTTAAAAATACTTCTCAATAAAAGTCATGTCTTGGTGATTCTTGGAGTTCCTTGGATTTTATATAATCCTTCATTGGAGAACACAAAGTTAATCCTATCCACCTCAACATCCCTAAAATATCATTCACATCCACTATCGAATATGATCATTCTTATATATCATTAAATAATGCGAACAATATTGATTATCATGAATGGTGATCCTCTCCCTTTTAAGGAGTTGAAATCACATTGTCGTTTAGGATTTAATATTTTATCTAAGCATGGATAAATGAAATGGTATTGGGTGTGTGGAATAAGGAGTTAAGATCTCTTTCAAAATTAACACCACACTCTTACAAAATGGGTACAGAGGTTACTAACCTTCTTTAATTCCATCCCATCTTCCATTGTTTGATGTCTCTATGTCTCCTTCTTGTGATCAATTGAAATTTACTCCACAAGAGAAAGGGTCACTTCCTACTCCTCATCATTTATCAAAACAAAAACATATTTTGTTGAAGCTTCTCAAATCCCATGTGGTTAGTCTTCCTCCTACCTATAACAAGTTTCATAAACATGATAAATAAAAAATTTCTTTCTATGTATAGTATCAAGTGCTTGGCCATTTCACCAGTGAATATAAGGCCTTGAATAATAGAATTAAACAATTTCATGAATTTTCGGTGTGATCAGTATTCGATCTATTGATACACTTGTAACTTATTCTTCACATGACAAGTGATAGTGAGGTTAAATTACACCTCTATCACTTTTTGGTGTTATTGCCTACTATGAGGAACTAGTAGATTTTCTTTCTCATTTCCACTCATTGTGGTAAAATATTATGTGCAACCATAATTTTCCTATGGTAGCAACACAATAGTCTCTAACATGGTTGTCCTCACTACATACTAGTGGGCAATGACAACTTATTTTGGAGGTGTACATCCCTCTTGAGGATTCGCTCTCTTATTTCTTCTCCTCTTATTTTCCTTAAACAACATACTAAATATGTTAATTTTTTAAAGGGACATATAGTTCTCCCACTTGTGCATTCTTGCATGTAGTATATCTATTTTCAACTTTCTATGGTGTTTGTCTATTTTTATTCTACTGTGGTGACCATCTATTCTTTTGCTCATCATGGAGAGTTTCTATCATTGCCCTCTATGGCACTTATCAAAAAAAAATTGTATTGGCTTTCCTCCATACTAGTGTTGGTCCCACCTAATGTCTATTTATATTTGGTTATTTATCTCTATTAATAGCGGCCCTCTTCCATAGTGAGGTTGGTTCTACTGACCATCTTATTATATAGTGGTTTTCCTCTACACTAGGGTTGGCTATACTAATCTTTGATCACCTAGAGTAATACAGCTTGCTAGACTATGATATGCATTTTTAATCATTATCATCTACATGACCCCTAGCGACAAATCAATCTAGCACCTAAGTTATGTATTATCTTCAACTTTGGTTTCTTTCTTGTGTTTTGGGTGTACTCTTCCTTGAATAAATTAATCATAAAATTATTCTCTTGATTTTAGAATTCTTCTATTTGTTGTTTTATTTTGGTGAAGACACATAGTACTAAGACAACCTTTCACATCAAGGTCTCTTTCACTTTGTTGACTCAAAAAAAAAAATAGTTTTTTTGTTATGTATATTTTTGTGTGTCTTATCCATGTTCTTGTCTGAATATCTATATGCTTACCATATTCTAATCCCATGATTTTATGGATTTTATTTTCCAACCTTCTTGTATTATGTAGGTTTTTCTTATCTAATTCAGTTATTTTGTAGGTCTTCACTCCAAGGGCATGCTTCCTTGGTTTGAAGAGTTTTTTCCTTCCTTTACAATATCCTTTTGCAATTATAATGTTATTTATTTCTAGTAATTTTACTTTAGTGTGCATATTCATGTACAAATTCATAAGCCCACCAAAGTGGGGGTAAAATGTAGAGTTAGAAATTGTGTACCCTTTTCAATTTCACCTTCACTTTTGTATCCATTTTAGTGTCCATTCCCCTAGTATTTGTGTAGTGTCATTGCAGCCCTTGCATTAGCCTTTTCCTCTTAGGATGCTCAGAATAGATTTTCAACAACTATTTTTTTGCATCAACTTCACATTAACAATTTTTTTTTTCATTTCCCAACATTTTTCAGCATGGTTTTTCTAAACACTAGCACTTCATGTTGACATTTGTGCATTGGACTAACATCCCATGATGTTTTTTTTTCAAAGGTTGTTTCTAATACATTTCACCACTTATCACTTGTCCATGTTAGTGGAATATGCTCAAAATGACTTGTAATGGTTCAATGACCCTTTATCTCCCTCCTTTTCTTGCTTTTAAATCCATCTTTTGACTCCCCACAAACTCTCTTACAAGTTCTCTATAAATATCTTGAATATTCTATTGACATATGTTGGATTGTCTTATCTCTAACAACTCTCTCTTTCTCTCTCTCAATCTTGCACAATTCTCTATAGTTTGCTATAGTAGTATCAAGTTATCACAATATTCTTCACAACTCTCTTGGATTCCTCAAGCATTGCTAGTAATATCTATTTTTCTTATGTCTTTGAGTTCCTTGGGATTCATCGCGTCCCTTATCTATTGAATCATTTATCATTTATGCCTATTTATCTTTTTACTATCTATCTATCCTATTGTTGTGGAGGTAGAAACACAAAGAAAGGGCTCCATTGAATTAAGTCCCAAAATAGCCCCAAACATTAATCCTCTTCTATGTGTGTGTAATTTTATTGGGATATTAGAAGTGTTGAGGATAGATGGAGGATTGAGTTGGGTTTTCATTTTTTTTTGTTCTCTTTGTTTGGAATCCATACAAGACTGTCATGTGTTGCACAAAAGTCTATGTGTCATGGTGTTGTCCATGGCAATGACAATCATAATTGGATTATTACGTACGTCTACCTTTCATGCTAATGATTATTTCTATCAATTAATCGCTCTTGACTAAGCATTATTGCTTATCGATTCTTCATTCATTGATCACATCTTGTCTTATTGATGGGTTTCCCTTATTTGAAACATTCTTTTATTTGCCGATCTCTATCTCTGCATACTATCCCTCCTTCCCTTTGATTACTCCATAGTAGTCAGCGGTTAGAGAAGAGTTGGCAACACCATAGCTACGATATGTATTATTATTAACGACAATTCTGAATGCTATCTTTGAGCTCTATGGAAGCCTCTTGTCTGTTGAATGTGATGTGACATTACCTTAGGTCTTGAATGGGGACGTGACACAATGACAATAATAATTGGACCAAAAATCTCTCTTATACTTCTCGTTTCTACAATTAAAAAGTATATTTTATTCATTTGCAATTAGATATTTTCACTACTTTAAATCGTGGGGATATCAAAATGTATGTAGTGAAATTAGCTCTAAAAAATAACACATTTTTTCATTCATAGAGTCATATTTCCTTAATTCCACTAATAATATAACTTGTTTATTATAACTAGGAAGGTCTTGAAGGTATTTGTTGTCTTTTATATTTTACTTTGTTTTCTTTTTTATTTAAATATTTGGAAAATTACTTTTTTTTCTCTAATATATCTTCTTTCTACATAAAACTCATCATTCCTTTTAATTATCTTACTATCTCTTCTAAAGAGTATGTTTTTCTCCTACTTTTATTCTTCTTTTATTATTTCCTTTCTTTACCTTACTATCTAGTTGTGTTTCTTATGCATGGATGTTTTTCTTCATCTTCAAATTATTTTTCAACTTAATTCTTCACAATTTCTTCCATTTTCTTCTAATTATTCTTTCTTGTTCATCCTCTAGTAGGTTGATTCTCTAATCCCATAGTTTGTATAATTTTCTTTTCCTCTTTAGCATTCCTTAACATTTGATTTTAGTTTTTGAATTTTAATTATATGATTAGTTCCCATTGATGATTTTTTTCTCTAAATAATTATTTATATTTAATTTTCATTAATTATTATAATCTTAGATTATAATCTTTTGGTAGCTAAATGATACATGTTCCACATCTTTAAAAAAATCAACCTTACTAATTAATTTTATCTTCTTTATGTTCATTTCCATAATGATGTACCTTTCGATATTTGTAAAAAATAATATCTTAAAGTCTTCTCTTTCAAGATCTAACCTTAATTTTTAATCTATGTCCTAAATATTATCCACCTTTTTAATCTTCTATGATGTATGCATATCCATTCGGGAGGTTTCATGATCATGTTAATAAAAAATAGTACCCTATGAGGGAAAATCATGAGAATGGAATAGTATATGGTGACATAGGTCCCTTCTTTTTTTTTGTTGAAATATAATAGATTCATCCCTACCACTCTTTTTCATGAGAATGGAATAGTATATGGTGACATAGGTCCTTTCTTTCTTTTCTTTTTTTTTTGAAATATAATAGATTCATCCCTACCACTCTCTTTTTTTTTTTGTTCAATTTGAATTATTTCATTTATTCATTTATTAGATAATTATTGCACAATGATTCATTGTTACTACATCTAATTATATTTATATATAAAAATATATAGAAGAGAATAATTATCTATTTTTTGATTTCATAATATTTTCTAGCCCTTTTCTTATTTGTAGTTATCTTTACCTTTATTAATTAGGCATCCCTACCACTCTTTCTTTGTTCAATTTGAATTACTTCATTTTTTATTTATTAGATAATCATTGCACAATGATTCATAATTACTACATCTAATTATATTTATATATAGAAATATATACAAGAGAATAATCATCTATTTTTTGATTTCATAATATTTTCCTAGCCCTTTTCTTATTTGCAGTTATCTTTTTATTAATTAGGCATTCACTTCGTATATGCCTCTCCTTGTACTAGTTAATATTGAACCTTCACTATTTCAAAGTTGACTCATGTTTCTCCTTAATTTAATTAATATTTAAATTAATAAATAAATAATAAAAAGATGAAAATGGTTAGAGTGATAAATAAGAATATATTTCAAAAATTACAAGATAGCTAAAAAGTTAATTTGTATTCAATTTAATTTTTCGTACGTTGTAACATATATGTTTCAAGAAATAAAAAAATTATGAATAAGATGTAACATAGTATGTATAGAAATGCTTTTTATGATAGAAGAACCTACCTCTACTTTTTGACGAAGTTGTATTTTTAATTCGTCTCTTTCGTCCAATATTTCAGATGCATTTGCGCATTTAAGCAAATCATTGCATCGTATACAACAAAAGTTATTTTCCATTGCAGTGAAAACATCATAACTGCATGCCAAAGTAACATAATTTATAACTTAAGTACATATGACAAGGTAATTCATTCATTATGATTTTAGTAACAAAATGGCAGGTTTACTTACATAAATGGAAAAACTATACAATACAAGGGAAGTAAGGAAGAAAAAATCAATCACCTTTCTTCACATTTTGAACAAACATAAGATTCTTGTACATCTCTTTTGTTATCATGATTGAAAGATAACTTCTTGTTCATATGATGAAGCCTATATCTTAACACATCATAAATCTACACACAAAAATCTATTATTAATTAGATGGTAAAAATAGAAATTAGAAATGCATACATTCGATTGGTATAATTAGTAAATAAATAATTTTTATTTAAACTTTTTACTAAATGTGTATAAGGTTCTTCTATATCCAAAAAAGTGTTTAGATTTGTTAGAAAAAAATCTAAATAAAAAATTAACAATAAGTTTTAATGTTCTATGTAAAACTAGATATATTATTATATTATACATTAAAATAAAAAATCAATAACTTAGATAAATATTTTCCTATATGCTTGACAAAAAAGGTGTAACTACAATATATAAATACTGAGATGTAAATAAATAGTTACATTAATAATAATTTCTATATATTTTTTATTAAGGTAAGGAGGGTGTTGAAAGGGCCTAGAACCTTTTCCAAAGAAAAAGATGTATTGTGCAGTGTATCAAAACATCAAAAAACAACAACAAGACAACAAAAAATAGAAAAGAAACTTAAAACAATATCAAGACAACAGAAGAGCAGAAATTAACAATAGCCAACCCAAATCAAGGTGGTTTAAAAAGTGTTCCAAAGTAGCTTGTTTTCTCAAAATACTAAGATTCTTTTCCCCTAATCCCTTTTTCTTAAGACTAATCTCAAAACAATTTTTGTATGTTATTTTTCCTTCTTTGTCTATATTTTATCTTTTCATTTTGTGCATAAAATATTTATAATTCATCTATTAGTAGAATACTATAACTAGATTTTTTTTCCTAAATACGCATTTGTGATGAATTTTTTTTATGCACGGTAATTTTTTAATGCTTTGAAAAATATGAAAACATAGGCCAATATAGAATAACTAGTAATATTTTAGAGAAAACAAACTTGAAAATCACTTAAAACACGGACATGTGAAGGTCATCAATTGACATAGATAAATATCGTGAATAAATAATGATTTTTCTCCCTATTTTACATGTGTCAACCCCTTCTAAGGTTGGCACTAACAATATTATTGACATAAAAGGAAATATTCATAAACCATTTTTTTGATGTAATCCAACCACTATCATCCATTGTTTCTTCTTTTTGTGCAATCCAACTAAATATTATATCTTTCATCTAATTAATTCTATTTCTTATCTTTATTTTTATATTATACCCGTAATTTTGATCTTCTTCTAGTTCTAATTTGTCTACATTTCTTACAATGAATCATGGTTATTCTCATTTCCAACTCTCTTTCATTTTCATACACATCACATTATTTATCACATGTTTTACTATAATCTTATTTTTTCTTTTTTTCCCTTTTTTATTTCATCTTTATACTTTCAACTCATCCCATGTTTTACCCTTTTTTTCTTTCTCCTTACTTACCAATTTTTTTCCTTATTTTAATATCTCGTTTTTCTTTCCAATTTATAATTTATTCATCATCCAATTCCAATTCACCATCCATATGTGTGTTATGTTTACCTAAAATCATTAGCTTGAAATATTACATGGTACACTTAAGATATAGGTCAACTTTCTTTTATTTTAAGCTTCTAATTTTGATATTATTCTTATAGAAAAATTTATATTGACCATTTATATAACTAAATATGAATGGATATTGTGAAATCAAAAGATATAAAATAACAAATTAAATTTAGAATGATTAATTATAATTATGCACTCTCCTTAACATGTAGTCAATAAATTTGTTTAATATTATGGTTATCTAAAAAACAACACTAGTTAAATTCCACACAAAAATTTATCACAATATTTGTGATAGTTATAATATATGGATCACAACACTATAAAATTTCTTCCTCACTAAAATTGAACACTATTGAAATTTAAATTTTATTTTTTCTTTAATTGTGAAAAATATTATCAAATAAATATTTGAAACATCTTTAATCCAAATAATAACATTGTTGATTAAATGGATGGAAAATCAAATATGATAACCAACTGGGCCACTTAGAATAATATTCACAATGAGCTATCATGATAATAAACCCAAGTCTAACAAATATTTTCAATTAAATTAAATGACAAAAAATAATTTTAACCTATTAATTTTAATATACTCCGCTACAAGAAATTTCAGCTTCTAATCTCATTAAATGTAGGTTTCTTACTTATAAGAAAGAGCCGTAATTAATCCTAGGTTTTTCTTATTTAAAAGAAATTTCCATAGAATCATTTAAATAGATCAAAATTCTAATAGTGCATTATTATCTAGTAGCTTTCAAATATTAATTTTCTATTTTGTGAATATTTGAAATCCTTTAAAATATTATATATGTCTTTAATATGTTAATATGAATATGAATAGTCAAGGAATAGTTTGAACCTTAATGTTGTGTTTAAATATTATTTTGGAAATTTTAATGTTATTTTATTAATTCTATTATATGTTGAGAATGTTCTTATTAATATTAACAAATTTATGTGATTTATATCAATGAAAAATGTGTGTGTGAATACTAAGAACTAAAAATAAAGCTAATTAATCGAACAAACACAATACATCATACATCTCAAGATTAGAATGGTAAAACTAAAACGAAGAACAAAATGATAAACAATGCAAATCATGATTCTCGTTTTAATTTGATTATTCTGTGATTGGATGTGTGTTCATGACGTAGCTTCAGATGTTCGATATTGCTCCATGATAGCAAATGCAAATGATAATGGATTGATGGATGAAAATGATAATGGATAGGTTGAGTAATGATTTTTGCAGAGTAACAGGATAATGTATGAAAAGTGGATTAGAGAGGATTTTGTCTAAAAATGGAGGGATTAAATAGGCAAGATGAGGAAGGGAAGGGGAGGTGAAGAGGAGACACTTGTCCTCCAAAAAAGGACAAGCGGCTCAACTAGATGGAAAAGGAATGACATGTGTCCATGAGGACACATGTCTATTTGGGGAAAAAGCCACCCAAAAATAGGAAGAGTGACATGTGTCATTAAGGCCACCCAAAATAGGATATTTTCCCCAAAATTAGGAATTGGTTAGGATGTGCACACATGTGTGGGAGGTTAGAAGGGATAGGATAAGGTTAGTAGGAGGGATGACTAGGCTAGGGAAGTGGATTGAAAGGATAGGGTTGGTTAGGATAGGATTGAAAAGAGGTTAGGGAGAAAATTTAGGAGCCATGTGCTCAAATTGAAATTTGAACCAAATTAATTAATTAACTTAATTAATCCATGGGCTTGGAAAGGGGACATTTAATTAATTAAAGTTATTAATCAAAAGGGGGGAAGAATAAGGATAATTAATTTATTAGATTAATTAATTAGGAGGATGGGATAATCAATTAATTAGATTAATTAATTAGGAGGATAGGATAATTAATTAGGAAGATGGGATTGGGGAATTAATTAATTGGAAGAAAGGGGTTTGGGAAATTAATTAATAGGAAGAAAGGGGTTTAAATTTGATTAGATTAGTTAGTCAAATTTAGGTGTCTACAATATATTTCTTGATTTCCAATTCTAGAAATTGAAGATGAGGACGCTTTTGCTACTTATAGACCAATAAGGCAGCGTAATTTCTATTTTCTGATGTGGATCCTGCATGTTAAACGACCGACGTGCAAGAGATGGTTTGCCAAATACTTGGAGGAGAACGGTATCGAAGCAGTGCCAGACGATGAGGAGTTACCTAACGCTAATGTGCTTAGCCCAGAGGAGTCATCTATTAAGTCAGGACCTAAGGAAGACAAGCCTCGAAAGAAAGGGATTTTAGTTTTCTCTAACTCCTAGGGATAGTGTGTTGTCTCTTATGGTTTGCTTCTAGACATTCAACCTTGCAAATACTAGACTTAACCGTTTCTTTTTGCATAGTTAGGACAATTTGTTACTTTTAGAATGTTATAGTCAACTTTTGACATTAGGCTCTTTGACGAACAGGTTTATGCGATGTTTATAATTTGGTAGGATGCTTGCAGACTTTTAAACTAAGTTAACCCGGTTACAATCTTAATAGAAAATGGAAAGTAAATCTAAAGTTCCTTTGAATTTCTTGTTTTCTGTGAAGTTGGCTACCCATTATGTTTTCCGCTTACTAAATGCCAGTGAGCATACTCTGGTGATATGTTTATGCATATATATGTATACGTATATATGGATATATGTATATATGTGTTCATAAATGGACCACCTCATCTTATTTGGCCTTTTTGTGGCCCATGTTCTTCATGCCATTGACAGACAGTTATGAACACACACACACACACACACACACACACACACACACACAAACACACACACACACACACACACACATATACATATATATATATACATATATATATATATATATATATATATGTATATATACATATATATATATGTATATATACATATATATATATATATACATATATATGTATATATATATATATGTATATATATATATGTATATATATATATATACATACATATATATATATATATATATATATATATACATATATATATATATATATATATATATATATATATATATACATCGGTGAGCTTATGCAGATTCAATCTTAATCATGTGGTAAATTTAATTTCATAAACATTTGTAGTTTTAGGTTACTTTTTTGTTCAATGCTCTATGAGAAGTTACTCTTTGTGGTAGAATTTACTTGGTTCCTACATGAGCTCTCTTCTCGGTCTTCGGTTGTCATGGCCCTAGACTGGTATCAACATTTTGAAATCGTATTTACCATAGATGCTTCACATTCTATATGCATGCATAATTTTAGTGGTGAAATTATTTTAGATCTTTTCTTACCACTGCATCAAATTGTCTTTATTTGCTATTGATTAGGTTCGTATATGGTGGCTTTATTTGGTATGTAATCTCTTTATAGGGTAGATTTGTGTCTCTCATTTGCCTTGACCAGCTATGGATAGTCCTTTAGGCATAGAAATCTTTTTATAGATAAAAGTGTGAAAGTTACCAGTTTTTTCCGTATCGATGCAAGGCTTACCGTCTGTAGGAGGAAGGTTGTGGTTTGTTTTGGAAAATTGGTTTTGCAGGATGTTGGGCTCTCGTTGGAAGTAATTGTCTCCAGTTTTACTCAGAGCTCTTTCCTACGTTCTACTAGCTCCCACACATATCAAGACAGGGGAGAGCATGATTTCTCAGGAATTTCAGAAATTGTACTGTTATATTTCATACATGGTTAAATCCACAATATGAGTGGATCAATTGTAATATTTTGATGTAAATTACCAGCTTAAGGTTGTATTTCCAGGATAGTATCCTTGGGCAAGACCAAAGGTTTTCTTAGGTCAGTTCTTTCCTACCGGTGCCCACACTAAACTGAGCATATAATGTAATTTCTTTTATTAATAAATATATTATACGGTTACAACCCATTATCTATCAGATATATATATATATATATATATATATATATATATATATATATTCTTGATAAGAAATATTATTAACTCATACTTGATCTATAAATGAAATAATATAAGTTAGATTTTACATAATTTAGTAAATATAGATAGTAAAAAATATATTTAGGAATATATATTTATATTAAAAAAATATAGCATCTAAAGCACATTCAAATGTATTCATTTTCAACAATAATTTTGTAGTAGTTACTAGTTGTGCTTCAACAATCATGAACACTTTTTTAACAAGAGGAATTTCAACACTTTGTATTTAAATGACTTTTAGTAACATAAAATTTCATAATATTCAACATGAAAGATCCATATCAAGTCCCTAATATATTATCCAGGGACACCAAATTTATCACCAATAGAAGGAGGATCCACAAGAGGATCAACAAGAATGACTAGATTGGTATCAACTCATGCCCCTAACCTCGCTCTGATACCAATTGTTGAACACCCAGTAGGATTGAGGGGAGGGTGAATCAATCTGGAACTTCAAAAACAATTATTAATAAACTTATTCAATATCAACACTTTAACCATCAACATATCAAACAGAAACACATGAACACATGAACACTAGATATACGTTCAAGAAAACCCAAACAGGGAAAAACCATGACAAGAATCTAACTCACAATATATATATATATATATAACAATGTTTATAACTTTTTAGGCTTATAGCCAAGGAGCATCAACACCTAAAGGACTTGCAAAACTAAGGTTCACTACCTCAGGAAAGATACAAAGGACTTGTGCAGCTAAAGAACACTTCTTCAAGACAAGATACAAATTGTTGCCAAAGGAATCACTGTCAATCAACAATGAATAAAATAGCTAATCTAAAATTTGAGAAGGATTCTCCTAATCATTCAATTATCCTTGAACAATAATCAAGCGACCAATAGCATGGCAAACATCTCTGACAATCTCCATTGTCACAACAATCTATGTGGTAGAATACATCAGCTTCAAAGTTCTTCCCAAATTGACTTTCGCATCACCAAAAACTCAAATCTCTTTGCAAATCAGTTGCGTACACTTCTCACACAATTCACTTATAATCCATAATTCATCCTTTCGCACAACTTTTATATGAGATACAACATTTAAATCCTAAACAAGGGTCAACCAAAACAATATTACATAAAATAACCCACCAAAACAAATAATACTAAGATCAATCTACTCCAAGAGAAAGAGGGAACCAAAACATATCATAATACATCAGCCCATGAACAATCTGACAATCTACACATGTTAGCACAAATCCTAATGGATATTACAAAACACAACATGTAGATATAATAAATCAATCAGCCACATAACCACTCCTGATGCAAAATACTCCATGTGGACCTCTACAAACAAAAGTTAGACCCAAATAATCACCTAAACACATCTTCCAACAAATATTTGGACCAAAGGAACATGATCCACTAAACTACAATGCAATTATCACCATATCTGAAGGGAACCAAATTCTTTCTGGACCACCCTAAATATAGGATGTCACAACCAACACCAAAAGAGTATTTAAACCTCTATCTAGATAACCAAGGCTTGACAAAGCATATCTGAACCAATATCCATCTGGATAACCAGGTTTGACAAATCAATGACAACCATACAAGCTCATGCTTCTAACAATCCCCAACAATAAATGGAAGACATCCATTAGCATGATATCACACAACACTTTATCCTTATAAGAACCAATGTGAAAACTGACAAGGCATACTCCCTTACCAAAATTTTGTGATCATTTGGAATCTAAGAAATGTTGTAGGGCTTTGGGTATTTTATCCTTTTTAGATGCATCTTTCAAACCATGTCTTTTGAGACCAAATTATTTGTACTATTGTTGTCGATGATGACATTATAGCACTTGCCTCCGAACCTATAAATTGTTTGAAGTAGGTTCCTTCTCTATGCCAATTGATCTTTGATTTTTGTCTATAAGAGGACTCTCATCATGACTAATAATTCTCCCTTTCTTGGATGTCCCATGGACCCAAATGATTTGTCTCATTCTTCTTTAGCATAGGAAAGTTTGGTTCCAAAATCCCTTCATTTCCTTGTGCTTCCTTGGTGGAATTCAAAGATGCAATGTTGTACTTCCTCACACTTAAAACAAGTTCCCGAGAATGACTATCAATGAAACCTCCTCTCATTCCTCTAGTGTCCATAATCATGATGGTAGTCTTCTTCCTCCTTTCAATTTCAATATGAGGCATCCATAGGTTTTTTTCCTCTGTCTAATACTTGGTCTTCTCTCTTGAAGCAGTCACCGGTTAGGAGGGACCTCAAAGAGATCAATCTGGACTGGTCAGCAAGAGTAAACACAACGGAATCAAAAATATGTGATGGAGGCAATGCTCAACAGATTGATTTATTTCATGAAAATTGCTTACAACCAACCGGTAACAACCGGGTTACCGCATAACCAGCTCACAGGCCTGCTAAAACATGCTCAAAATATAGAATAGGTCACACCCGAGACCTTTAATCTTAAGATCTATCTTCTACGCACAGTCTCGCTACTTGATTATTCGATTGTTTCATTCTAATGCACAATTACAATTATATATATGATCCAAAGGATCCAGTAGACCCAAAAAGGGATCAAAACCCAAAGAATAAGACCTAACATGTAAAACCAACAAGGTCGGCCTCTGCCAAGAGATTCCTCTAGAAATTCTAAACGATGAAGTGTAGATCGCAAGAAAAGGTCGACCACATGCCAAGGAACATCAAAATCAACGCCAAAGGCTTCACAAACTTCAAAACGGGTTTTGGTAGATCAACAAAATAGGTCCAAGCAACTGGTAACAAGAAACTGTCAACTGGTAATAGGAAACTGTCAAGGAAAATGATAGCGATATCTTGCCGGAAAATGATCCAAATGCAATGTGGTCTGGGAATAAGAAAGATGATCAAGTCTTCAAGTAGAATCCAACTCCACAGGATCTAGTGAGCCAAAACCGAGAGATACAGAAAGAAAAGTTGAAACTGAAAACAAAAACAAAAACAGAAAGAAAATGTTTTTGGTTGATGCAAGATTGCTATGAACTGGGGACGCTCCTGCATCAAACATCCGAGTTATTGAAAAAGTGAGCCTCTCACTTTGCTGGGGTCAGAGGAAAACCAAGGTGGTCTACCTATGCTTAAGAAATCCAAGATGAATCTTCAACTGGTTTGTCCTTCCACTTCACAAGATACTCCTTATAATGGTTGCTCCGGATACTACGCCCAATCTTATTGTCCGAAATGTCTTAAATCTGATCTGGTTCCTTCTGGGGCAACTGTTTCTCCAAGTCTACAATACTACCCTCACTGAATTCTGGTTCATAATACTCGTGAAGATCTGTAATGTCAAACATAGGTGAAATACTCAGACTATCCAGTAACTCCACTTCATATGCATTTCCAAAACTGAACTTCCTCAAAATCTTGCAAGGTCCAAACTTTTTCATCTGCAATTTGTTATAAGTTCCAACTGAGAATCTCTCTTTTCTTAGATATACCATCACTTCATCGCCAACTTCAAATTTGCTATGTCTCTTCTTCTAATATGTCTTCTCCTTATATTTGTTGTTCATGTCCTCCAAATGTTGCTTAACTTGAATATGCAAGGCTACCATGTGATATGCAAAGTCTTATGCTTATGAACTTCTCCAGTTGTCACTGCTGATATCTCTTAATTTTGATATACCTCTAGGATGCACTATGGTAACTATTTGAAAAGGGGTTCTTCTAGTACTCCTATTTACTGAATTGTTGTAGGAAAACTCTGCTTGTGCAAGAATCAAATCCCAACTTCTGGTTTTATCTCCAACTAAACATCTCAATAAATTTCCCAAGCTCTGGTTAACAACTTTTGTCTGTCCATCAGTCTGTTGATGAAAAGTAGAACTGAACTTCAAATCTTTCTTCATCTTCTTCCAAAATGTTCTCCAAAAATAGCCAAAAAACTTAGTGTCTCTGTCTAAAACTATGCTCTTAGGTAATCCATGCAATCTCACCACTTCCTTGAAAAATAGGTATGCTACATGTAATGCATTTGATGTCTTCTTACAAGGTATGAAATGAGCCATCTTCGAGAATCTATCCACTACCAAAAATATAGAATTATTCCCCCTCATTATTTTAGGCAATCCAAGTACAAAATCCATGCTTATATCTTCCCAAGGTCTTACCGGTATTGTCAAAGGTTTATACAATCCCACATTCTGACTACTACCCTTTTCAACTTGACAAACTCTTCAACTTCGCACATATTTCTTAACATCCTTATGAATCTAGGGCCAAAAGTACTGCTCACTCACCAATGCTATTGTTTTGTCAATACCAAAATGTCCAGCTTGTCCTCCACTGTGTTTATCCTTTATCAAATTCTCCCTCATAGAACTCTTAGGTATGCACAACTAAACTCCTCTGAATAACATCCCATCCTGAATGAAGTAATCCAACCACTTGCTTCTGTCTACCATAACCGGTTCTCTACATGCTTTCCAATGTTCTGGAAAATCCGAGTCATCATCAGACAAGGTCTTCAATTCTTCAAATCCTAATACAGTCACTCTCATCTCTGTCAACATATTCCTTCTCCTACTCAATGCATCAACAACTTTGTTAGATTTCCCACTTCTATGCTTCAACACAAAGATGTAACTCTGCAAGAACTCTACCCATCTTATATGACTCTGATTCAACTTACTCTAACTGTTCAAATACTGTGAAGCTTGATGATCTGTATACAACACAAACTCCTTAGGCAATAGGTAATGTCTCCACTTATTCAAGGCTTGAACTATGGCATAAAAATCCCGATCATACACTAAATATCTCCTTCGGGCATCATTCAATTTCTCACTGAAATAAGCTATTGCTTGCCCTTCTTGACTCAAGACTGCTCCTATTGTATCACAATCCACTTGAAATACTTTATTGAAATTCGGTAAAGCTAACACAGGCTGCTCAATTACTTCCTCCTTCAATAGTTCAAAACGTTCTTTTGCTCTGGTAGTCCATTTGAATTCCTTCCGATCTCCTCTCATGGTCTCAATCATAGGGTTACAAACTGAACTAAAAAAAATTATGAACTTCCGGCAAAAACTAGCCAATCCATGAAATGATCTTACCTCTCCAATGCTTTCTAGTGTAGGCCACTCAAAAATTACTTTTAATTTCTCAGGGTCCATCTTCAAATCATCCTCAGATATCACAAATCTCAAATAAACTAACTCATCCTTCATGAAAGTACACTTCTTGATATTGATCAGCAACTTTTCTTCTCTCAACCTCTGCAAAAATTGTCTCAACTGTAATAAATGCTCCTCTTTTGTCTTACTGAAAATTAGAATGTCATCCAAATATACAATAACAAACTTACCCAATAATTTCTTCAATACTTCATTCATCAACCTCATGAAAGTACTCGATGCATTAGTTAACCCAAAAGGCATCACCAACCATTCATGCAGTCCTTCATTTGTCTTAAATGTTGTCTTCCACTCATCTCCTTCTCTAATCCTGATCAGTTGATATCCACTCTTCAAATCTATCTTTGTAAAGTATTTTACTCCACTCAAATAGTCCATTATGTCATCCATCCTAGGAAAAGGAAACTGGTATTTCAATGTGATCTTGTTTATTGCTCTGGAATCAGTACACATTTTCCAGTCTCCTTTCTTCTTAGGTGCTAATATTGCTGGTACTGCACAAGGGATCAAACTTTCCTTGATCAAACCTTTCATCGACAACTCCTGCACTTGTCTATTCAATTCTTCATTCTCTGTCGGCGTCATCTGGTGTGTAGCTTTGTTAGGCAAACTAGCTCCGGGAACCAAGTCCATGAAATGACTAATACTTCTCACAGGTGGCAATCTATCAGGTACATTATCTGAAATGATGTCTTCATATTCTGTCAGCAAATCTTTTATCTCTTCTGGTTGTTCTTCTTCATGCTCCTGATTCTCAGTCTTCTTAGGAAGTAAGGAAAAACACACATTCTCATGTCTCAATCCATCCAGGAATTTCCTTCCATCTACCAAACATATTCTAGCATTTGTACAGACTTCATTCTTCAAAGGTTCCTCCAAAGGCAACAAGGTTTGCTTCATCCCATTGGCCACAATAGTGTATGTATTCATCCTCCCATCATGTACTATCTATCTGTCAAACTACCAGGGTCTACCCAACAAAAGATGACAAATATCCATGGGCATAATATCACACAAGACTTCATCATGATAGTTCCCAATTTTCAATTTCACCAAACATTGCTCACTTACTAACAACTTATGTTCATCCTGAAACCATGCTATCTGATAAGGCTTAGGGTGTTTCAATCTTTCCAAATTCAACTTATTCACCATCTCTCCTGAAACAAGATTATTTGAACTACCACTATCAATAATAACTTTACAACACTTAGCGGATACCTTACATCTGGTCTTGAACAAATTCTTCCTTTGGAAGGGCTCTTCATCTCCTTTAGTATGACACAAATCTCTCCTCATCATCAACAGTTCTCCATCTTCTGGTTTATTGTCTGATCTGATGGGGTTTTCTTCCACCATTGCTTCTCTTCTAATATTATATGTCTTGTTACACTCAAAAGAACGATGTCCTTCTCCTCCACACTTATAGAAAGTTCCTCTAAATGTTCTCTTGTTTTTTCTTCCAAAATTCTCATTTTTGTAGCCATCTGGTTCTCTCCTCTGGTAGAAATTTCTATCATCTTTTCGGTATGAATTACCTTATTTTTTCACTTCCTTGTCCTTGTTCTGATCTATACAGGTTCCTCTACCTCTGGTATATCCTCTTCCTCCTTGAAATATTCCACCGATAAACATTCCACCTCTGTGTCTCTGCCTTTGCTCATGTCTTTTGTTTAGATTCTCTTATGTCTTTAGGGCATACTAGTAAGATTCTTCAACACTCTCCAATTTGATCAAACTAAGTTCATCTTGTATAGACACCCATAATCCATTCAAATATCTTGCAACTTGTTCAACTTCATCATCAACATGTCTAGATCTGATATTCAACTTGTAAAATGCTTCGGTGTATTCCTTCACACTAGATTCCTTCTGTCTCAAATTTTACAACTTCCAGAACAGATTCACTTGATAATCAGTTGGCATAAACTTTGATTTCAACTTAGCAATCATCTGATCCCATGTTTTAATCTTCTCTTTACCTCTTCTTTGTCTATCAACTTACAAATGCTCCCACCAAAGAGACGCATGACCTTTCAACCAGGTACAGGCATATTTAACCTTCCTTTCTTCTACAGTGTTTTCAAAATCAAAATATTTCTCCATCTCTGAGATCCAATCCATCAATTCATCTAAATCCAACTTCCCATCATATTCCAGTGGGCTAAAATGGGGTTTAGTATTCGCCCTACTCAAAACCCTCAAAAACCTTTCCTCATCTGGATCAACCATCGGTGAGTTTACTTGTTCTGTCAAGGCTTCTTCTTCATCATCTTCACTTACATCTTCAAAATGTCAGCCTCTTCTCTAGGTTGTCTCCACGGCTTCCAACCGGGCTGCTATACTTCACAACATCTCCTTCACAACAAGGTTTGCATTCCCACGTGCTCCACCATTCCTAGATCCTCTTTACGCCATCATTCATGCTAGTCCTCTGTAGCTGCAAGTTGGATCCACAATCCACCACCCTACAACAAAAATCTCAGAACACGCAACCTCCGAAGTGAAAAATTGCTCCGATACCACTTGAAGCAGTCACCGATTAGGAGGGACCTCAAAGAGATCAATATGGACTGGTCAGCAAGAGTAAACACAACGGAAACACAAAGATATGATGGAGGAAATGCAGAACAGATTGATTTATTTCATGAAAACTACTTACAACCAATTAATAACAACCAGGTTACGGCATAACCGGCTCACAGGTCTACTAGAACATGCTCAAAATAAAGGAAAAGGTCACAACCAGGACCTTTAATCTTAAGATCTATCTTCTACGCACAGTCTCACTACTTGATTCTTTGATTGTTTCATTCTAATGTGCAATTACAATTATATATACGATCCAAAGGATCCGGTTGTCCCAAAAAGGGATCAAAACCCGAAGAACCATACCTAACATGTAAAACCAACAAGGTCGGCCTCCGCCAAGAGATTCCTCCAGAAATTCCAAAGGATGAAGTGTAGATCGCATGAAAAAGTTGACCACACGCCAAGGAACATTGGAATCAATAACCAAGGCTCCGCAAGCTTTGAAAGGGGTTTCGATAGATCACAAAAATAGGTCCAGGCAACCAGTAACAAGAAACTGTCAACCGGTAACAAGAAACTGTCAAGGAAATTGATAGTGATATCTTGCGGGAAAATGATCCAAATGCGATGCAGTCTGGAAATAAGAAAGATGATCAAGTCTTCAAGTAGAATTCAACTAGAAAAACAAAAACAAAAAGAAATTGTTTTTGGTTGATGCAAGATTGCTATGGACTGGGGATGCTCCTTCATCATCTCTTTCTTTCACTCAATGTAAGGCCTCCTCTCAGTGTGTTGTGTCCATCCTACTAGAACTCTCTAGCTTTCACTTACTAGCATCTTCTCCACTCTCCTAGCTATCTTTTCTTCTACTTTAGTGCATACTGATAAGCTTCTTGCATGGTGGTTATCTATACTAGGTTTAGTTCCTCTTGAATGTTAATTTTGAGACCAGTGATGCATCATACAACCTTCTCCCTTCTAACTTCACTATGTCAAGTCCTGATGATTATCTTGTGGAACTCCTTAGTGTTATCCTTTATTGTCTTCTCTATATATCACAAGTTTTGGAGTTTCTTCAACAATTTTAACTCATAATTTGTGGGTATGAATTAAACTTTTAGTTTCACCACCATCCTTTCCTCTCTAGTTTCTATCCAACTGCACCTCCTTCCACCAATGGCAACAAGCCCCTTCAACATAGTTTTGTCAAACTTAACTCTCTCTAGATCTTCAACCTCCTCATATTCAAAGTACTCTTCCATCTCATTTATCCAATTTAATCAACTCCTCCAAATTCAAGCTTCCCTCATAACTAGGGATTTCAATCCTCAACCTCTTCCCAGTCATGACAATAGCCTTCATTATTTTGATACGATCTGACTCATTTTCTTCTTGGATTTCCTCATCTTGATCTTGTGTCCTTGGTTCCTCATTATCACTCTCCTCTCACGATCTAGGGTTTATGTCCTTTTTGGTGTCCTCCTTCAAGATATTTAGTCATTTCTTCATGGCTCTCATCATATCCATCATCGTCTCTACCCTTTTGATAACAATGGCCATCATTGGAATCCTTCTTGGTGGGGTGGCATATTTCCTTTGGACTAGATGTGGTTGCCTTAATTTTGGTAATCTGGTTCAAGGCTGCAATTACCTCAATTTAGTGCTCGATTGACAACACTTGCAACCTACTTCCAGTCGACAATCTATATCCAAACCGGGTCTTCAAAACACACTTCTACAGGATTTGTATCTTTCTCTAATACCACTTGAAGTAGTCAAGAATGGAGGGTGTGAAACAGACTATCTAGCCTTGCAACCAAACTCCACAAAACTCAAAAAAAAATGAATGCAAAACAAAAACATGAATTTTATTGGTTATAATAGAATACTTACATGCCTACAAGCCTTCACATTAAAAATACATTCAGCCCACGTGCCAACACACAAGCCGTCATGGGCTTATTATAGAGAATATACTAAAATAAGTATTTTGAATCTATTTCCCTAACCATGAATGCCACTTAAAAAGATCCCCAAAGGTGTCTGTATATCAACTCCAACAACTAAGAATAATCCATATCGACCTTTCTTGGATCCCAGATCCCATTTCTAGTGTAACATGTGTTGGCCCTGGTTGGTTGAAGAGGGCTCAAAACAATGCAAATGGGTGCAGACTCCTTTTAAGGTCGTCTTGCACAATATCTACCATGTGACATGTTGCATAGGCTAGGCAAGGAAATTTGAGAAGAGTTTGCATGCAACCACCTTTAGATCTGATATGTTGTTTGATAGGATAACTTTATAGTGATGATATGTCTCGATCGGTATGTTTAAAACTATTGTGCTCATGATATGTTATACTAGACTTCCCGTGCTACTTCCGTTTCATTTTCTAAGATAAATTCCCTTGATATGGCATGGTATTGTCCAACTCTTCAGGGCATCAAAACCCTTACCATGTATAACAAAATCTTAGATAGGTTTTGGATAATTTTTCACATGTAAAAGAAGGCTTTTTATTGAGGAGATTAGATTTATAGGGCCTAGATGTTAGAAGGATATTTCAAACCCCACTAAAATCTAAACTTCCTTTAAATTAAGGGAAGCAATCCTAAAATTAGAACAAACCGATCACTAATCTAGTTGCTAAGAATAATTTCTTATTACTACTTTACTATTCTAAAGGTGATTTAAAATTAAATATTTTTAATATTATTTAAGTATTTATATTAGATACTTTATCACAAACTAATGTTTGATATTTTTAATAGAAATTTAATTATTTTTTCTAAATAGAATAAATTTTAAATAGAAATCAATGCAAAAGTAGTGAATATTAGAAGTAAACCGTCTTCAATATTCTTTTAATATGTTCTAGTTCAATTTAAATTCATTGTATTTTAAGAATTTTATTTTTATTTTTAAAAGATACATATATATTTTTATATGAATGTCACTTTTAATACATGTTTTTTATATATTACAAATATGTGGACTATGTTCAATAAGAATAATTAATTATTAGAAGTTAATGCAATTTACAACACTTACCTGTGCATAGTCTATGGAAATATAAGTCATTGTTTGAAATCTTTTCTTTTCTTGAAATTCATTATGTTTGTCATTTATCCTCTGTCTTCCTTTCTTCTTATCATTATCATTTTTCTCTTGACCTTTATCATCTTTGTTTTGGACATCTATAATAGATGGATCATCATCAGACCTGGAAATCTTTATTTCCTATAGACAATGAAAATTAAGAGTTATGATCATTTTATCTATGCAAACTTAAAAAATATAAAAAATTAAAAATAAAATATTTATATTAATTTTTAAGTAATTATTAAAAAATTACATAAAATTTATAATTTATTAAAAGGACAATCAACATTTTCTTTTAAAAATAACATACTATAAGAATACTATATTATTATTGATAAAATTAACTAAAATATTTTTCCCCAATGAATGTGGCATTTAGTAATAATCTTATGAGCTAGTGTTAAAGGGAAGCCTCTTCTAATTGATCACACTAAAATTAAATTTCATGAGATTTCGTGAGATAACCAAGCCCTTTCAAAGTGTGTTGTGTCATTGTAAAATATAACATTGACTATTTTATATAGTAGTTTCCAACAAGCTTTAACATGACTCAAATAATGAAGTTGGAAATTATTCTCTAATCATTTGGGTTAAGGTCATTTCTCTTTATAATACTAACTAGATTTGTGTAAACAAGAACTTTATGACCTTTATCAATACCATCAAGAACTATCAACCGCACACTAGAGGAATTGTACTATCTACAATAATCTTAGAATATCATGTCTTTAACAAATTTTATTTCTGTAGAGCTCAACTATTTTAAATAATTTAACAAAAGATGTTTTTTATTAATGACATAGAAAGAGGGAAGTTTGTAGTGAGGATTTAAAATGCTGGCTTTCCAAGGGAATTTGAGTTGGGAGACGACACATCTAAGGAATAAATATAAGTATTTTAAGGATTTACAAATGGCAAGTGGGAGAGGAAAGTCTGCAGTAAGGGTTTTGAACGAAGTCTGCAACGAGGGTTTCAAGCAATGGCTTTGTAGGGAAATCGAACGAGGGAGATGAAGAGTCTGGGGAGGAAGGTGATGATTTGGTGTTGGCAAAAGGTGGGGCTTTGCCTCTTTGCGGTGGTTTTGGTTGATGTTTCCCTGCCTACTAGTGTTCCAGTCATCATTTTGTGTATTTTCCCCTATTTTTTGGATGTCATTTATGCTTCTTTCCTTCTTGTGTCTGGTGTTGTGGTTGCTATTGCAGATGTTTCTTGTGCTTTTGTTCATTTTAGGGCCTTGGTAGGTGCTAGGTGTTCGAGTAAATATTTTTTACTCAAGCTTAATCTTAGGTATTTAGCATTTTAGGCATTTATCAATTTAGGTACACATATTAGTTGTAGTTGGGTGGTCGAGCAGTAGTTGATGTTTACTTACTCTCTACCTACCATCTCATCCTATTGAGACACGTGGCCTCATCCTATGTTCTCTAATCTTTTGACTTTTTCCTATATAAGAAGGCTCTTGTACATTTTGTATAGCATCTCAATCTCAACAATGTTGCAAATATGAGTATGTGTTGTCACTGATGTCAAACTTCTTGTCATTAATGTCAACTAAGGTCTAGTAATATGAGTTTTTTTGAGTTCCTAAGCTTATGTGTTAATATTGATGTATGAAGATTTGGCAATGGCTATAGATGATATATCTAGTTGACTTGTCTCTATTTTGGAGCATTGAAGAAGTATTTAGGTGTTCATAGTAGATCATGGCTAAGTATGATTGTTCCAATGAACAATCATTTGATAAGATGCAGTATTCTAGTATGCATTGTGCCAAATGTTGGGAAAATAGGTGTTATACACCTTGCATAATAATGTTTATAATTGTAATATTTATTTATTATGTGAGTTTCTCATAGACATGTAGTGTAATATTTATTTATTTGATGTTTCACATGGTGTAACATGTAGAGATTCCTTGGGAATATTCTTGGGACCACTTGATGAGTAGAATTATAACATTGGGATATATTATATTGTATTTATTTAATGAGGAAATCAATTTAATAAAGTACCTACTATTATATATGGGGTCAATGGGGTAGTTAGCCCATGGTATTTACACATGGTTTTGTAGCACATAGTTTAAATGTAATACCACTTGATAGTTTTGTGGGAGCTTGTGTTTATAAAAGCAACCACAAGGGTAGTTATTTGGGTAAGTCAATTAACTAAGTTTAGCATTTGTGAAGGTTGGAAGCATGTCATGGCATGTGTGGTTACATGCTTGTTCACATGGAGTGTTTGTTGATGGTTGGTGTTTTGAAGGCTTTCATGGATGTATTGTAATGTTGCATTGTTGAATAATACATGGATGATGGATGCTTTTCGAGGCTTGGATTTTCCTCATGAGAGTTTTCTCAGGGTATATCTTGTGTCAACTTTGATGGGTATGTTGTCTATTCTTTGCATGTGTAGTCTATGTGATTATTTTGTTAAAATTCTCAATTGGATTATGTGAAAACTGTCATAAAGTTGGCTGCAAGTTTCCTTACAAGTGGTATCAGAGCTATGGTTTGTGGTGTTATAACCTTAAGTGTTGAATCCATGAATGCATGAAGGAATGAATGGCAAGGAAAAATATGAGGGTTTTGTAGGTTGATTATTATAGATCTATGGCTTTTGGGTTTGCTATTGTTATGGATTGTTGGAAAATTTGGGGTTGGCAAAATGTTGGGTCAAATGGGTTTCCATGGTGTAGTGTCCTAAAATTGCGACACTTGCAATTTTGACCGCATTTGGGTCTTCACAATGGCGACGCAACACTAAACCTGAATGGAGACCCCGAAACTTGCTCATGACACCAAAAACTGCATTTTTCCAGCACCCTGGCCTAATCCTCCTTGCACCCTGCTGTCCCAGGAGGTGGGACCAGAGCGCCCAGCGCCCTCGTCCTTCAGGACCAGGGCGCCCAGCGCCCTGGTTCCCCAGGACCATGGCGCCCAGGGCCCTAGTCCCTGGCCCTATTTTGGGCCCGGTCTCCTACGGGACTTCGGGCCTTTTTGTTTGCAAATTGGAAAATAACATTCCCTGGTCGGCCTAAGGTCGGGAAAATCAGTCTTTTAACCCTAATTGGCAAGTATATAAACTACATTTTCCTCTTTCATTCGATATGATGGAAAGAGCGTGGAAACTATACTCAAGCATTCAAGCATTCAAGCATTCTTTCAAGCAATTGATCATTCTAAGTCTCCATTCAAGGCTAAGTGTTGCATTCAAGACAAGGATTCAACCATTGAAGAGGAGATCACTTACAACACATTACATGCTACAACATACAAGATACAACAAACAACAAAATCTATACCTTCGCATATAAGGATACAAACATCCTTACAACAAGGTATTAGTACTTGTTTTACATTACAGACATTTACATTTACAGCATTTCTCATTTCTTGGTTAATTCCAAAACTGGGGTTTGACCTAAAGGCAAACCCCTAATCCCTAACCCCCCAATCGTCTTCGCTTTTCTGTGTGTAGGTTGCAGGTACACGGCTGAAATTGAAGATCTGGAATCCTTGTGCAGAGACGAACAGATCCCCCTTCGTTTCGCGGATTTTTTGGAGGACCGTGTGCACGCCGGGCGCCATCGTCCCGTCAACTTTTGCTCAAATTTGCAGGACAGCACCGTCTCGACATTTTACTGCTAATTCCAGGTCCACAGCTTCATATCATATCCCTATCTCAGTTTATAAGCGAATCTTTCTCACTTTCTATGCATTCCTAGTTCAATCATTCTATCTACATTCTTTACAAAAGAGGGTAGCCTTGCTGTCTTAACCCTTGAAACTCATATAGAATCCAATCTTGCATTGCATGGGATTGGATCTTGTGGGTTTCAACCCCTCTTTTGAATGTAAAGTCCCTCCTAAGTGAAAACCATCAACCCTAGTGACTCTCCCTTCTCTCTCCTTGGAGTTGGGGAGGGGAGAACGACTAGGGTTCGATTTTTCCGCTTTACACATGGTTATGATTTAATATGAGGATTTTGGGGTTCATCTTTCACAAATGACCTCATGGAACAAAACAGACCCCGTGGATGGATTCAAGTTGGCTAGGAGACGAAAAATAATATATAATTTGACCGATTTCAGTGATAGTTAAAAAGTGCAAAAAAATTATATAGACGATCGTCAAATTTTTTACCAATCTGCAGAAAAAGAAAAAAATCCCGTCAAAATTGTATTCTGCAAAATGAAAAATAAAAATAAAAAAATTGAAAAAGGCAAGAGAAAAATAGTTAAAAAAAGAAATTATAATTTTATAGGGGATGGGGCCGCCATCCCCCGCGACCTCCAGGCTCTACTCCCCATAGATTGTTGCGAGTTGTAGTGTACCATCGAGGTAGTAAACCACAGTCTACAGTACTACCTGCAGGACTATGAGGTTAGCCTGCAACCCCCATGGGCCTGCGAGGTACTACTTGTAGGACTGCAAATGAAAACAAAAGGATTGTTTTGATATTTCTTTTTATAAAGTTTTTTGCATAAAACTTTGGGTATTATTTAATAACCTGTTGTCCAATTTGATTTTTATGCCATGTAAAAGTTATATGCCAATGTGTTTAGAGGGGTGGGTCTGGCCAATGGGCCTCACCTAAAAATTTATCTTATTTGAAAATCAAACATTTTATTTTATGGCATATTGGAGAGAAAAATGGAAAATATTTTTTGTGGTATATTACCATAATTTTGGGGATCTGTTGCTTACATATAGTCTAATTGGTTGTTTTACTTCCACGAAGCATAACTTGGGCATATGATGTTGATTTTTCAACTTCTTATAATCATTGAAAAGGTGGTTCAGTGTACTTCATGTTTATTTGTACTTCGTGTTTGTGTGATTAGGGGTAAGTGCACAAAGATGGAGTGCAGAAAAGTGGACACACACCTAAAAAAACTTGAAAAAATAGGCACCGCAATTGTGGTACTAAAAATTCAAATCACCCTGTACGCGCTAAGGTTCATTGTCCCCGAGCCTAAAGGGAAAAAAGTGTGTACAGGGTTCCTTTAAAAAAAAACTGTGTACACGCTACTTTAGGACATAGCACCTCGTACATGGTACCTGTCAATATTTTTTTTTTTGGCCATCTATGTTTTACTTTTCATGCGGTCGCGAGTTGATAATTGGTGTTTTTTCTCACTAAACCACACACAGGCTCGCTCTTTTCTCTCCCAAATGCTATGGATCAAGGTTGGTTTTGCTTGATTTTTGTTTTTCTTTCACACTTGTTCAATTTTTTTTACATTTTGAATTTAAATTCATTTATTTTGATTAGGTTTTTAAAAATTTTGTTACACAATCCAAATTCTGAAAATCAACAACAACAACAAGATGCACCTCCTCAAAACCCCTAACAAAACCCATAGAATACACCTCTAGCTCCTCCTTTTGACTGTACACTTGATACACAGGAGCAATTTCTTAATCAATTAGGGCAAAACATAGCTAAAACAAATAGACTGATTATTAAATTGAAAACATCTGAGCTTGAGCATCATAAATCCCTCACCACTAGCCTAGAAACATTAGCTAGTGGTGTTATTGCAGTTTCCACTCAAATTACAAAATGGGGAAACTATAGGGATAGGTGTCATCAATTTTATGCTAGTGGGTTATCATATGAGGGAGTGAAAAATAAAAACATTAGTAAACAACAAATATGTGCCCTTTTTGTTGATCCTAGAACTGGTCAGTCATTACCTCTTGATGCAAAGAGGTTTCCCATACATTGGTGTACCAATGTGTAGATGAAGAATCATTTTTGGCAGAGGTGGTGGATGGTCTTTGACGAACCACCTTGTAATAATTTTGAGGTGCCATTGTATTTTTTGAAGAAAGTATAATGTGAGTTTTTCCTTAATGTGTTGCCTAATTATTTTGACATGAGAGAGTTCCATGGTAGAGGTGGCATCTCTACCCAAGATAGACCTGGAGCCCGTAGGTGAGTAACCCAGGAGAGTCGTCGCCCCCTAGAACCCAAACCCAATGTGCATTTGACTATCCTAGTAGACCTGAAAGAGTCGATGGAGCTACAGACTCTTCAGGCAGCCACAATATTGATTGATGTGATCATCCAGTATGGGACACAATTAGCACACGCTCTTGTACCAGATGATGATCCATTAGTTGTTGCAGGTGGCGCTAGTGAGCCCATTCAGCATGTGTGTGCCACCTGCTTAGGGATATGCATAGGGACAGATGACGAGGCTACTGTAGATGGATCCACATCCCATTCATGCATGATTTATAGGAGTAGATGTCAGACCCACACAACTAAGGATGTGGCACTGACGGATGAGTTGATTGACATGTTGTTTGGCAGTCATCTACAGACACAGGTGTGTTGATTTGAATTCATAGCATTTTATTTATCAGTCACTTAAAATTTGTAATTGTAAATGAATTTTTATTTATAGATCAATTTAAATTGATACAAATAATATGCATTTTAGGATGCAGTAGCGGTATCTGATATTCCTCTCGCAATTACTGCAGCAGCAACTTCAACGTCTAAGGTATAAATTTTGTAACATGTTAAAATAGAATAGTACACTTTGAATTCAAAAAAATTACAAGATATATTGACTCTTATTAATTCTTGATAATTTTTTGTTTGTAAAAAAATCCAAGGGACCAAATGTCCCAAATTGATGATGTCACGCTCTCGGCCATCGATTTTGGCCTACAAGGCTATACGGTATTATATTTTGTACACCTTATTTTATGTATTTTTTTTATGAAATATGCAAGTCATTTCATTTTAGATTTTTTAAATTATGCTTAATATTATTTGTACTAATATCTCACGTTAATTTTGTTTTTTTAGGGTACCCCCCCATGTCTAGGCCTTGTCCTCAACAAAAGAAATACTCGAGGACGCCAAAACGTGGGAGGAAGATAATTGAACACATTTTTAGTTGTACAATTGTTGAAATTGTCTTAGTTGGGATTTTTAGATTGATTAGTGTTTTTTGTCTGTTTTATATGTACAACGCACATTGAGCTATGTAGATATGTTGAATGCACCTAATACGCCCGAGGATCGAAAGAGAGCGGAGGAATGTATCTCTACTTTATTTTATTGATTTGATGATTATACACATGTGTACATGTGAACTTGTGATAAATTATAATCTTGTCATTTTTTCATACAGGAAATATCCATAGTTGCTTCATCAATGACGAGCCCTCCTCCATGTACTAGAGAAGAGTCTTAAGCTCCAATATATTATATTAATTGTTTTTAACCTACAATACTTATCATTATATTAATTGTATTTAATCTTTGATCATTTTTTCATATATGTTAGTACATTGTATTAATTGTACATTTAATCTACAATAGCCCCCTTTGTGGTTCAGTGATAGCTTGGAGCCTTTGAAGTTTGTATATGAGAAAACTCCTAAGACTGACAAGGAGAAGAGAGCGAAGAAATTAGATCCGAGATCAGCCGATGAGGTAATCTACATTTCAATTGCAAAGAAATTATAGTTAAATGCATAGTTATGTTGATAATTGTGAACTATTTTCTACAAAGGGATTCTAACTTGGCTTTTGAATTGTGGTTTTGTAGCCATCTACAGAGCCATGTACTGCATCGAAGAGGCTCAATTTTGATGATCCACCACAAGTATAGGATCATATAGTGTTAGTTGTGGTCATTGAATGACCAATACATGTAGATATATTCTACATTTTTATTGTATATCGATTTGGACATGACATATGCCACATTTTTGTAATACTTGTATTGACTTGGCATACATGCCTTTTTTGATATATATAAATATTGATATTTTATCCAATAAATGTGTATTGAGTTCATTATTATGTATTTGTTGTATTTGGTGGCTGCCCTTTTATAAAGTTAAATGATTATTTGCCTATGTAAGCAACAATATGAATATAAACAACAAAAATCTATGATATAAAACATTGCACACATGGAATATGATTTGATAAACTTTTTAAATGTTGAATTAACCCTACAAAACTCCTTGTATTAATTTCATTATTGTGTATTCGTTGTATTTGGTAGCTGCCCTTTTATAAAGTTAAATGAATATTTGCCTATGTAATCAACAATATAATATAAACAAGAAAAATCTATGATATAAAACATTGCAATCGTGGAATATGATTTGATAAAATTTCTAAAATGTTGATTCAACCCTACAAAACTCTTTGTTTCGATGAAAATAAAATTCAATGGGAATGGTCAGATTTGATCCATGGTAATGATCAGTGGATGCTTTTGATTCCTTTCATTTATATTTGTCAATGTGTGTGGTGCGAGAGCACCTTTATGCCCCCAATGGTCAAATTTTGGTTCTCGTCTTGTTTTACCATTGTTTTTATCCAAATAAGGTAATTTTGGACCATTCATGATCATTTGCAGCCATTTGTGAAAGTTTGGGGTCATTTGGATAAAAGATGTAAAAGTTGCTCAATTGTTATTAAAGTTGCTCAGTTATTGTCAAAGTTGTCAAAGTTTGGGCTCATTTTGATAAAAGATGTAAAAGTTGCTCAGTTGTTGTCAAAGTTGCTTACTTGTTGCCAAAGTTGCTCAGTTGTTGTCAAAGTTGCAAGATAGACTAGAATTGATTTTGTCATCATGTGCATAAACCAACGTCATGAGAACGTCCGGGTGGGCAGGTTTATGCTAGGCATGCTTCTGTCATGCCTCCCAAAGCGTCAGAACGTCGAGAGTCATACCCTACCAGCGTGATCTCTCAAGTGCCCTGAGTCCAAAAAATTGTCAAACTTTGACGAATTATTTCTCACAATCCAGGATGCATATGATCAATTTGTTTGAACCTATAGGGTCATGTGAGGCTCCTCTATAATGATCTATCTCAATTTCTGACGACTCAAAGCCATTTTCAAATGGTAACATTTTTTCACCTGCTGCAAAAACCATCAGTGGCATGCAATGCAAAGTTGCAAGATAGGCTAGATTTGATCTCATTCATCGTGGGCACAAACCAACATCATGAGAACGTCCGGGTGGGCAGGTTTAAGCTAGGCATGCTCCTATCATACCTCCCAAAGCATCAAAACGTTGAGAGGCATACCCTACCGGTGCAATCTCTCAAGTGCCCTGAGTCCAAAAAAATTTCAAACTTTGACAGACTATTTCTCCCAATCCAGGATGCATATGATCAATCTATTTAAAACTATAGATTCATGTGAGTCTCCTCTACAATGACCTATCTTGGTTTCTGATGACTTTGAGTCATTTTCAAATGGTAGCATTTTTTCACCTGCTGCAAAAACTATTAATGGCTTGCAGTGCAAAGTTGCAAGATAGGCTAGAATTGATTATGTTCATCATGTGCACAAACCAACATCATGAGCGCATCCGAGTGGGCAATTTTACACTAGGCATGCTCTTGGCATGCCTCCCACAATGTCGGAACGTCGAGAGCCATACCCTACTGGCGCAATCTCTCAAGTACCCTGAGTCCAAAAAATTATCAAAATTTGATGGACTATTTCTCGCAATCTAGGAAACATATGATTGAATTGGAGCCATTTTTAAATGGTAGCATTTTTTTACCTGCTGCAAAAATAGTTAGTGGCATGCAATGCATAGTTGCAAGATAGGCTAGATTTGATCTCGTTCATCGTGGGCATAAACTAACATCACGAGCACATTCGGGTGAGCAAATTTACATTAGGTATGCTCATGTTGTGCCTCCCAAAGAACCGAAACGTTGAGAGTCATACCCTGTCGAGGCGATCCTGCAACTCATAAATGAGTGCATGTCAGTCAATCCTGCAATTGTACAACAATATAGATAGTTTTCAACATTAGATTCAGTGATAAACCAAAAATATCTACGAACCATTTACGTACCTGGATTAGTTGGACCCATCATAGAGTTACACCATCGCATAATTGTTTCTACATCTATCAACTCAGTACCACCCTTGTACTTCAATTCTTCTATACCTAGGGCTCGTTTTACATATGCTCCTACACCATCGTGCTCTCCCTTACCATGTCCAACCTCAATGAAATTCCAAAGATGTTGTACATCACTTGTCATATGCATCCTTGTCAACCAATAAAACATCCTTGCATCTTGAATTGTGTGGTGCAATTATCTGACCGTATTAAGTGTTGATTGTATTGTATGTTTATTTCCTTTAAATTATCATTGAAAACTTTAAATCATCCTTGTACAAACTCTAATTAATGAGTACGATCATCACTTATGTAGAAGTGATACTCTCTTACAAATTTTCTATCCTCCTCCGTGCTATCATCTACATGCATGAATGTTATGTGTACAAAAATAGAAACTTGTGTAGAATGATAATACATAGATTGCACTTCATTTTGAGGTTGTAGTGTATAATTCTCAAAAAAATCAACGATAGAGACAATGGTGCCAATAGGAAATGTGTCCTTACATAACTTGAATTGCTCATCTAACCATTGAGCTCTATGTGTATGCATTATGTACTCATAAACTAGTTTCTCTTGAAATATTTTTATAAATTTAGCTACATGCAGTGTCATAAAATTGCGCCTCCTACAATTTTAACCATATTTTAGGTCCTCACCTCAGTGATGGCATCTTCTTCCCCAAACAAGACCTATTTTTACATTTTCACCCTTGACCCCTTCCTGTTTGAGCCTTGAGATAGCCTTTGGACCCTGCCTGGGCCCCAAGATAGGGCAGGACAGGGGTGTGGCACCCCTGTCCCACCCTCTTAGGGTGGCCCCAAGATAGGTCCCCCAACCCATTTGCACTTCGGGATACTAAATCTCCCCGATGTCGACCTTTTATGAGATGAATTAATCTTCAAGAGGCATGTATAAAAGGGAGTAGGTTTTCTCATTTTCATAAGAATGAATGGGAGGTGAAATTCAAGTGGAGTGGATCATAAGCAATCATAGGCGAAGATCTACATCATCAAGAATTCAAGAATTAAAGTCTTTCTCATTCATCCATTGGAGCAATATTTCAAAATTCATTTGAAAGCATGTATGGGTGTTAGGGTTTTTTCATGTTACATGCCATTTCATGCAACACTTGGGATTACATTCAAGAAACAAAGCAACCATCATCAACAAGTTGCAAATCTACAAGGTATACATTTCTGTTGTTTACATTCAAGCATTTGCAATTACTTTATTTCAAGGTTGATTCCTCAACTGGGGTTTTACTGAGGCTAACCCCTATCCACAACCATTCCCCCTCTCTTTTTTGTGTCTAGGTTATAGGTGCGTGGTTGTAATTGCAGGTTTCAACTTTATTTGCAGAGACGGAAGAACCCTTTTTGTTTCACGGATTTTGTAGCGGACCGTGTACATTCCTGCCACGGTCCTGATGACTTTTCTCCAAATTTGCAGGGCATATCCGTATCAGTCTAATTAGCTCAGATCCAAAATTACAGCATGATCCTGAACTAGTAGCTCTTCATTTCATTCATTTCCTCTCTCTTTTCTACATAGTAAACAAGTCAACTTTCTCATTTACAAAAGAGGGAAAATCACACTTCAACCCTTGCAATCCACTTGGAATTCACATCCTTGTCTCTCTTGGATTTGGATCTAGTGGACTCAAGCCCCTCTTTTGAATGTAAAGTTCCTTCCAAGTGAAAATCATCCTAGTGGCTTTCTTTCTCTCTCCTAGGTGGGGAGTCACTAGGATCCAATTTTCCACTTTACACTACACACATATCACTTTTCACTAACTCACATCTCTTCAAATCTTTTCCATCTTTAACTCCATATGCGAATGTCTTGTATTTTCCAAAAGAAACTAGTTTCGTATCAATTTCATGTGTGCTTTCCAAATGTACACATCTTGGTAAACGTTGCAAACCACCACATATAGAACAAGAACCTTCCAAACAAGGCATCTTATAATAAATGCAACCATCATGTCTATTATATAGCACACTTTAAATAAATTCTCTTTCTGACTTAGGAGGTGCTTGTATATTGCATTCTTGCAAAACATCATTAGTGTGCAAAATAGAACAAATATGAGGAAAAATATCATAGTACATGGAAAATTCAATATGCATCCTACAACAACATGTAGTGCGTACATGATTAATCTTAATAAAAAGGTTTTGACATTTCAAAAAATCTTTGACAAATTCTTATTTGAGGAAAATTTTCAAGGAATCTTTTATAAAATTTTGTTTGAGTCATATCCAAATAGTGTTTGGCACATGGCTCATAATTGTAGACCCGATTCGCCTTCTAACAACATCTCTTTGGTTGGGCGAAACTCTCATGTTGTCATGCCAAAAAATTTCAATTAATGTTCTTAGTGCATCAACAACAACCTTGTCTTTGTGTGGTAGTCTACCTGAGAATGCCCAAAGAGAATTATTGTTAGGTTCCTCTATTTTTTCCCGCCTCTATAAATGTTTTACTTAATGTTGTTCTACTAATGTTTAATGACTTACTTGTTTTGCTTATATCAAACGATCTTTTTTTATTTTCTTGATCATTATGGTTGATGTAATGACACATCGAGTAACATTAGAATCTTTAGTATGTGATTTTGAACCAATAGCTTGATATGCATCAAATAGATTTCTCACAATAGTTCTTTCGTTGTTACTTTCAGATGATCTTAGGCCTAGAATTTTCATTGTCTCTCTAAAATTCAAATTTTTAATCATTTGAACAATTAATTGACATCTTACGGTTTGATTTATGTTTTCAAAATAGTTTTACCATATTCTTTTAACCATTCTCCTACAAGTTCGTTCATTCATTTTATCGAGCATTGGCTTCAATATATTCTCATCAATATCAATTAGATACTTTGGTTTCATATGAATGATTCTAGGAGGTGTTAACATTGGTACATTGCGTGCATTGGGTACAATCACTTTATCAAATAGAGGTGTATGTTCATTATTTAAATGATTATTCAATGTGGTCTCTTCTTCAATTGCATTAGGTTCATATGGTAGATCAAATGTCTCTTCTTCAATTACATTAGGTGCATTATGTTCGTTTGGTAAATTGAATTGAGATGTTGAGGATGGCATACCTTCTTGTCCCATTATTCTTATGTCATGTAATTTCTTCATACGCTCTCTTTGTCTTTCCTTTTCAGCCTCTCATTGTTCCATTGTTCCTCGCTTGTTCTTTTCCATGGTTGATATCGGTTGTCCTAAATAGAATCATATTACATATATATGTAAACAAAAGTTCATAAATAATTGTTGGTGTAAATAATTATTCATCATGGATATTATTACACTATACTTAAGTTTACTTAGGTACATGCATTTAATAGTAGTTTGGGTATGAGACACTTGGGTGTTTGTGCCACATTGGGATAGTGTGTGTAGGAGAATTTCCACCTTTTATGGTGTTGATCTTACCTTGTTGTTACATTCCACCTCATGTGGAATATTATATTGTTTCTCCTACCTACTCAGACCTATTTCCTACCTACCCTTGTTTCTTATTGAGCCACATGTCATGTTTGTGTGCTCACATATCCATTAGCCCTGCCTATATAAGCAGGCTCACCTACATTGTTTGTACGGGCATTTATTGAACATCTTGTAATGATCGAATTGATCATATTTTACATCTTGATAGAATACAATTTCTTACTATAATCTATTTTGTCTCTCTTATTTGTGATTTCTATTGCCTCTAGATCTTGGCAAAATCTCACATGGTATCAGAGCCATTAGAGTGTCATTGGTTTGTCAATTGAGAGAAATTTGATGTTATTTGGAGTTGTATATTTTGGAGCTTTCTATTGCAGGTTATTATTGAAGCTTGATAGGTCAAATATGAGGTCACCATTGGATTGAGGAGATCCAAAAAAGTCAGTTTTGCCTTTTGTTTCATCCAAATCAGACTTTGGAGGCCAAAGCTAGAGGCATTTGAAGTTTGAAGCTGCAGCGGAAATTTTCTAGAAATTATAATTTTGCAAACAATTTTCAAATAGTGATATCTCACTCATCCGGACTCCTTTTTTCGAGATTTTTTTTTTGGGGGGTAGAATTTCATGATCTATATAGTGGTGCAGGTTTTTTTTAATTTTTGGATATAAGTTTTTCTGAAATCGTGAAATCCCTATTTTTACAACTTTGGAGGCTTCATTTGGGCTCATATGGACTCCTTTTCAGGTGTCGTTTTTTTTGAAAGTGCATAATTTTTTGTCTACTTTTATAATTTTCCATTATTTTGCAATGATTTTGCATAGAAATTGCACTTTTAGTATTTGGTCATTTTTTTGCCTATTTGGTACTTGTATTTTGCTTGGATCTCAGTTTAGATCACTAGTAGTATTTGTTGAAGTCTCTTATATCTCATTTTGAGAAGTTGTAAAGTTGAAATCAGATATCCACTTTGCTATTATTTGCAAGTGCCAACATGATCTTTTTATGGGGGGTCAGTTGTTCATTTATATCTCTTGGTGAAATTTCATTCAGAGACATTTTCATTTATAGTATTCTACAGGGCTTCTTTGTTGGTGGCATCATTTTCATGTTTCCACATTTGAGTACTTTATCATGATGTATTCTCTTGCATGAGCAATGTTGTACTCACACTATCATAAAGTGCCACACCTCTTTGTATCTTGTCATTGTTGACTATTTGATGTAATCCTCTTGTACATGTAGATTAAGAGTATCTTGTGAGACTTGGTGCATGGCTCTAGTTGAGACTTAGATTGTACACATTTGTGCATGGCTCTCATGAGACTTAGATTGTACTAGTATCTCTGCCATTTACGAGTATCCAGATGATGCTCAAAACAAGTTGTCTCCATGTCTGATCTTTAGTTTTTTGCAGCGAGTGATTCATCGTCATTGACATGGTACCTGGTTTTGTCACACTTTGACATTATTGGTGCAGCATTGACTCTCTTTCTTCCTTATAGGGAGGTATTTTTGGTCATCATCATTGGACCATCTTTGCAGGAGATTTGACATTGAGGGAGGGCTTCATGGTCTCTTCTTCTCTTTTATGGGGGGACACATTTTGTTCTTCTCATTCATCATTGAGAGCATTGAGTGCTTTCTTCATCTCTCTTTTGGGGGAGGGTTTTGTCCCATTGCATTTTTCTCTCTTTCTCCATTTATGAGAGATTGCATTTGCATTTGTACATGGGTACCTAACATGGCCTTATAGTCGGGACCCATCTTGCATTGCTTAGTTGCATTGTAGACTTTAATGCATTCCCCTAAGTTGCACTTAAGGGGGGGTGTTGGTTTAAATAATTATTCATCATGGATATTATTACACTATACTTAATTTTACTTAGGTATATGCATTTAATAGTAGTTTGGGTATGAGACACTTGGGTGTTTGTGTCACATTGGGATAGTGTTTGTAGGAGAATTTCCACCTTTTATGGTGTTGATCTTATCTTGTTGTTACATTCCACCTCATGTGGAATATTATATTATTTCTCCTACCTACTCACACCTATTTCCTACCTACCCTTGTTTCTTATTGAGTCACATGTCATGTTTGTGTGCTCACATATCCATTAGCCTTGCCTATATAAGAAGGCTCATCTATATTGTTTGTATGAGCATTCATTGAACATCTTGTAATGATCCAGTTGATCATATTTTGCATCTTGATAAAATACAGTTTATTATTATCATCTATTTTGTCTCTCTTATTTGTGTTTTCCGTTGCCTCTAGATCTTGGCAAAATCTCACAATAATCAAATAACCATATATTTGAGAATTATCATTGGTTTTTTAATCAAAACTATTAAATAATCACAATAACATTGACAAAACTAATAAGAACAACAATTCAAACATTTAAAATCATGCAAAAACAAAAAAAATCACTTACTTTTATGTATAAAATAGTCACAAAAGCGCAGACATAGTTGAAGTGGGGCCTTCAATGATCTCAAAAACTTCTTTTGAGACCATTGAGGTGGTTGGGAAACTAAAAGTATATGTCCTAGTACCGTGTGCACAGTGTTTTTAGTAACCCTGTACTCGTTAGGCCCAAAAATGTTTGCAGACCAATGTTAATATTTTCGGTACCCTATACGCACTTTAAACATATAAGACCTTGTATGCACCATTAGGCCTTAAAAATGTTTAGCAGACTAGCGAACTAATAGTCCTGGTACCCCATATGCACTTTTTGTAGTAAAGAAAAGGTGAAGGAAAAGAGGAGGAGGGAGAGGAAGAGAAAGAGGGAGGGTGAGGGAGAGAGAGGGAGAGGGAGGGATAGAGAGAATGGAAAAGGGAGAGAGAGAGAGAGAGAGAGAGAGAGAGAGAGAGAGAGAGAGAGAGAGAGAGAGAGAGAGAGAGGGAGGGAGAGAGAGGGAAAGGGGGAGAGAGGGAGAGGGAGAGAGAGGGAAAGGGGGAGAGAGGGAGAGGGAGAGAGAGGGAGAGGGAGAATGGAAAAGAGAGAGAGAGAGAGAGAGAGAGAGAGAGAGAGAGAGGGAGATAGAGAGAGAGAGAGAGAGAGAGAGAGAGAGAGAGAGAGAGAGAGAGAGAGGGAGTGATGTAGTCAAGGTAGGGAGATCCAATGAAGGACAACCCATCCTTGCAGCCTAACACAAACATCATGCAAAATATACAGGTAACCAGTAACACAATGCCATAAATAGCAGAAAGAACAACCAGTAATATCACAAAATACATAACTGGTAAACAACATGAACAAAACTTATAACAACTTGAAGAATTACATATGCCACATGCTGGACGGCACCCCAGGATTATAAAACAACTCTTACAACTTAGGTCTATGATCCGCAGATCATCCTATGAACAAATCATCATCCGATAAAAGCTTCCATTGTTCTGCACTGATCTGGACCTCAACCATCCTGGCTTCAGTCTCCCCGGACCAGAATCTTGCTGGAATCAATATACAAATCTAAGATATGTAAATCTTCTTCTCGACAAATAGGTCTTTGGTAACAGTCTGCACTGTTCTGCACTGATCCTGACTTTGGCCATCCTGGCTTCAGTCTCCCCGGACCAGAATCTCTCCAGAAACTACATCTTGCTCGATCTTGAACTTCTGTCTTCTATCTTCTATCTTTTGTCTTCTGTTTTCTCAAATGATTTACAAACTTCCATTTATACCATCCACAAATGATAATAACTTGATCAAGTCAACCCAAAGACCAATCGGTCCATGAAACGTGTAAATAATAACAAGTTAGCTTTAATCATTAAGAACAACATGCGGTCTTCCGAGAACATCAGAAAAGACATAAGAAACATAAATCAAAAATCCGCAAGTCACGGAGATCAATCACAAACCGAGCCAACTTTGTTCAACACTCTGACAGACTAACCGGTAAGAATATAACAACCGGGCCAATACCAAAATCAATAACTCACCAGAATCAAATCCAAATGCCATGAAACTCGAACATGACAAAGACCACAAACTCAAGGGAATAAATCCCAATCCACAATGCTAAACTCTCAAACATAAGAAATGCTATGATCTCCAAGCAATTCCATTAATTGCTCAACCGGTAAGAACTACAGCAGTGCTCCTGCATCAGGGAAATAGGGAGATAGAGAGATGGAGAGATAGAGAGAGGGAGGGAGAGAGAGGGAGAGGGAGGGAGAGAGAGAGAATGGAAAAGGGAGAGAGAGGGTGGAAAGGGGAGGGAAAGAGAGGGGACAGAGAGGGTGAAAGAGAGAGAGAGAGAGAGAGAGAGAGAGAGAGAGAGAGAGAGAGAGAGAGAGAGAGGATGGAAAAGGGAGAGAGGGAGAGCGAGAGAGAGAGAGAGATAGAGAGATTAAAGTTTAGTTATCATTAATAAAATATCTATACACACCTTTTAAATAACTCTTATTTATTTGAAATGACTACAAAGTGTGAGAATATTTATTTGATGTGACTACACAAATGTGAGAATATTTATTTGAGACCATTAGCTAGATCGTTAGCTTGAAAACAACTTCGCCGTGTGGCTCTTAGTATTTTGAAAATTGCAGGGGAACAAATTGGAATGAAAAAATGCACATTACCAAATATTTCCCAAAGCCCAACAATAGGAGGAGTGTGGTTGAGGGATGATGCACAATGGATTATTAGGTCTACTAATCATCTAAATGGCGATCACTACATGGCAGACTTAATTGCAATACAACAATATAAAGTAAGGGAGATAAAGGGGGTAGGGGGAGGGAAAGAGTGGGGAGGGAGAGGGGGAGAGGGAGAGAGAGAGAGGGGGGTGGGGGAGGGAGGGAGAGGGGGAGAGAGGGAGAGAGAGGGAGAGAGAGAATCAAAAAGGGAGAGTGAGGGTGGAAAAGGGAGGGAGGGAGAGAGAGAATGGAAGAGAGAGAGAGAGAGAGAGAGAGAGAGTAATATAAAGTAAGGGAGATAAAGGGGGTAGAGAGAGAGAAAGTGTAGGGAGGGAGAGAAGAAGAGAGAGAGGGATGGGGTATGGAGGAAGGGGGAGAGGGGGATCATGTTGGTTTGTTATTCTTTTAAGGAGTATTGGTACTACTTTTTATATTGTAATATTGGTTCATCCTGCCACCTTAGGATACTGTATGACCCATTAGGATGTCATATGATCCTAAAGGGTCATGTGGTGTTATGTGGGGTCATACAATGTCCTATGACCCCTTAGGTGTCGTTATAGGTCATGTAATGTGTCCTTAGGGATCATATTATGTCCTACCACCCTTTAAGACACCATATGACCCCTTAAAACACCATATGGTGTCGTTATGGGTCGTATGGTGTTCTAAGGGGTCATATGGTATCCTAAGACCCCTTAGAACACCCTATGACTCCTTAGGTGTCAAATTTTGTAAGCAGTATTGACACTGCTTTTTATATTTTAATAATGGTTCATCTTGCCACCTCGGGACACCGTATGACCTCTTAGGACATCATATGCTCCTAAAGGGTCATGGTGTTTTATGTGGGGTCCAGAGGGAGGGAGGGATAGGGAGGGAGGAAGGTAGGGAGAGGGAGAGAGGGAGAGAGAGATGGGGGAGGAAGGGATGGAGGGAGAGAGAGAGAGGGAAAGAAAAGGGAGGGAGGGAGATGGGGGGAGAGGAAGACATGTCACATGATGTCATTACGGGTCACATGGGGTCCTAATTGAGCCACACATGTGTTACAACACCATATGATCCCTTAAGACACCATTTGACCCCTTGAGATATCATCCATGGTCAAAAGAGGTCATTAGGTGTTATGTGGGGTCCTGCGAGAGAGTGTGAGAGAGAGAGGAATATAATATTGTACAATAAGATATCAAAAGACAATATATATCAATATATGTACATACACGTATACATATAATACACATAAAATATCAAAAGTCAATACATATACATACATACATATGTGTGTGTATATATACATAGTATATTATATATTATTATATAATATATAATAGATTATATATATTATATACATATATATACTATATATTATATATATACACATTATATATATACATGAAATATCATATTTTACATATTATACATGTATACATATATGTATGCACACACCCACATTTTAAACACAAGCAGAAGCGTGTATGTGTTGTTTTAGCTTTAACACTGCATATGCATTGTTTATTGTAAAGACATGCCGTACGCGGTTTTGTTTTAAAAATACCTCGTACGCATTATTTATAGTATAGGGAGACCATACGCGCTTTTGACTGTTTAGACTTGTGAATAGGCCTGGATGACAAAACTGGGGGTTGGAAGTTTGATTTCCCTCCTTTTTGACGTGTTTTGTTTTATCAACTTGGTTTCTCGACTTTGTCATCATCAGGTTTACACTTCATCAAGTGGGTATTTCTAAAATTACCACCATATTTTCACCCATCTTTTGAGCTTTCTAACCATATAATATTTTTAAATTTGAATGACAATAACATATTATTATTGAATTTCTTTTACCAGTGTCTCCATAGTTTTCAGAGACATACGTCTATCATTTTTTTAATAACTTTTAATCTACTTATCTAAATTATAAAAAAATTATAAATTATTGTAGTGCACTTGATTCTTTACAATTTAAAAGAAACTTGTATTTTCGATTGTTTTGGTGCAAGTTATGCTTTGTGGTCGATTGGAAAAATCATTAAAAATAATAATCAACAAAAAATTACAAAAAAATACACAACTTCTAGTTCTCACTCTTAAATATATTTTTTCCAAAGGATTTGTCAAAATACTAAATCTAACAATGACTTTTTTGATGCGCACGTCAGACAATTATGTTATGTTTTTCAGAAAAACTAGGGTCTATTTTTCGTGCATGAAGGATTTGACCCCCTTAATCTTATCCAATTTTGAAAAAAAATAGTAGTTTGGAAACTAGATTCAGAGTACTACAATCTTTGTTGTTTGAGTGTCTTCATATTTTGAGTGGACCTCTCTCAACTTTCTCCTCAAAGTTCAGATTTACCTAATTTCAGAAAAGAAAAAAAGTGTCCACTTATACCTCCCTTTTTGCACACAATCTTGCTGTACTTACCCTTAGTTTTTTCAGATTTTCTATTTGGGTAGTGAAATGTCAGTTGGAAGTGACAATTACCTTTATGACTTTGAGAGGTCATAACTTGACCATATAGAGTCAGATTTTAGACTTCGAATAGTTGACAGAAAGCTCTTGGAGAAAACTATGATTTGGTTCAAGTTTGGAGCTGGTTTGAAATGATTCATTTTCTAATATTTTGATATAAGTTTTTTATGGGTTTTTTTTTGCTATGGTGACATTATGAGTTTATGACATGTAACATATTGGAGATTTGGAGATTATGTCACTGTACACTCAATGTTGTATCTCAATTTCTCTCATGTTGACATGGTTATCAATTTTGGTTTGAGTATGTATGTTGCATTGTTGGGTTTACAAGTTTTGTAGTGTTTTAGGCAGTTTATACTTGCAAGATTGTATTTATGGCTTGGATATGGGTTGTCTATGCCCATAGAATTTTCATTGTTGATACATATTTAGATTGGTGGCTTGGTTTAGTCACATGGTTTGCTGATGTATAATTATGATGGAGAACCTATGGTGTTGATTATGTGATGCTGACAAGTTAGACACATTGAGAATTAGATGCTTGTTTTGTGGAGATGATCATGATGCCATGGTTGTTCCTTGTGTTTAGGGGTTTTGGCATGACATTGTTAGATTTGTGGGTGCTTTGATTGGTGATGATTTGATTGGATTCCCAATTGGTTATGGCAGTGTATCTTCTTGTGTCAAGGATCATGGTTACTTTGACTTTTGGGATCTCATGATTTGCACTTTGAGTTATTTGATTGTTAGATGGCTTTGGTTGGATTTCATGTTAGAGGATGGATTTACCATGATATCATGGATATCTTGGATACACTTTTCAATGGGAACTTTTGACAGTGATGATGTTGCGATGTAGGATTGGTTCCTAATTGTTTGTTGGTAATTTGTATCTTCTTGGCTTGGAGTTCATGGTTTACTTGACGTTATTAACATTTTAGTTGTATGTGTGTAGACCTAGATGATCTTCATTTAGGAGATGTTTATCATGATGCTATGGAGAGCTCGGTATCACAGTTCAGTGGGATCTTATGACAGTGATGTGTATTCACCATTGGATGGTGGATGATCTTCTTAGTGTGAAGATGTTTGGAGGATGTCTTAGATCCTGTTGCTATAGAAGTGTATTTCATATTTGCAGGTTCATGTGTAGGAGATGGTAATTTTCATGATATTTGAGGATGTGGACATCTTGGAGGACTCACAAAGTTCTTGGTTGAGGTGTTATTTATGCGTTCTTTTGACATGTTATCCTTGTTTGATAGGATGGTTGATATTATGTCATGGTACACTCTTGATGGCTAGCTTATATTTTTGGCATGATATGGTAATTTTATATGTTCATATGGAGCATGTTATCTCTTTGGAGGAGATGGTTAGATCATGTTGTCATGTTTATGTTCTTAATTATGCGGTTGGAGCTTTGACATTAATCTTAGTAGTTCTCTTTGTATTGGGTACATGATCATTTGCTTCATTACTACATGATGCTGCTATGTTGGATTTGGAGTTTGGCATGGATTGATTAGTTACAAGTACTCATAGATACATAGAGACATAGGTGATGTTGGTATTCTCTTGTGTTTAGAGACATGTGTTGAGATGGTTGATTGTTTCAGCGGGAAGACTAAGGAGCATTCACCTGGTATAGACTTGAGAGGAGATTGTTCTAAGATGAGTCATGATGACTTGGATGTCTTGGATGAGAATTCTCATTCACTACTCTTGGTCTACTTGGTATTTTACTACATGAGAGGTATTGCCCATTGTTCCTTTTAGGTGCATTATGTTTATGCTTATCTTTCACAGATATGGATCTTGAGGTATGGATAGATGGTTATTTCTAGAAGATTCATTTTGAGAGATGTTTGGCATTGGTTATCCCTTTGTGCATTTGAGTTGATTATTATGGTGGAATTCATTGATTATTGAGTTTGGGAGATGGTTTATTGGGCTCATTCCCTTGGGATTGGGAATGGTATTAGTTTGATCTTCTTGATTATGAGGCTTACATCCATGTTGATTACATGATATATATGTTTGTTTATTCCAAGGGACTGAACAGTTTCAAGTGTTGTTATGGATTTTCATTTGGGGTTTGATGGAGGAGATCATACTTGACACAGTTGGCATATAGAGGTATATGTAGAAGGACATGCTACAGGTTTTGATTTGCATTTTTTCTCTCTTTGGTCTTGGTTATCTTTCTGGATGTTCAGTTTCACATTACGTTGGATTTGAGGTTGTTTGGAGCTATGTTTTCACTAGTTTGTGTTCATGTATTTTCATGTGGGAGATGACATGGAGGTTCCTTTATCTATTTCTTTTGTTGGTTGTGGACAACATGGGAGAGTTATGGAGACTTGTGGTGAGAGTAGTACTTGCAGGTTACTATTTTACAAGTTATACACATTGATATGGATGTTCCTTGATACTACATGGTTATGGTTACACTTTCCATGTGATGCTATGAGTGGATTCATTTTATATTTGACATTACCTATGCAGTGGGAGTTTCTAGGTGTGTATGTGAGAGGTATTGCACTTGGACCTTATGGCTGCATGTTATAAGTTGTATATATTGATGATATGAGAGTCACTTGATATGATTGTATACCTTGGAGGTATGGATAGTTTCATGTGTTAGCATTTGTTGTAGGTGCTATTTCAGCTATGATTATTGGTTCTTAACAACTATCAATGCATTGGTTACCTGTGTATTGAGTGTTTGTGTTTGGATATTAGTTTAGACAGGACATATGATTCGTTGCAATAGATTGTGTGGCTTTGTCTTTGGATGACCTTTTCTATGTCTAGTGGTAGTGACATGTCTGAGGGTGGGAGCATTCATGTATGAGATAGTGGTCACTTTGATTCTTGTTGTAGGTATCTTGATGGAGAACATGGAGCACTTTGATTCCATGATGGTTTATGTGCTAGAATGATTGTTCCCTTGTTCATGTTGTGGTTACTTATTTCCCCTTATTCAATTTATTCAAAACATAAAAATACAATTGCACATATAATTATACCTTCCTTAAAAATAGCCACCACAAGAAATGCGTCCTAACATATTAATAAAAATGGAATAATACATTATACATATAAATATAAGCACCTACACAAGTTGTTCTCCATAGACCCCGACCCCCATCTTGGGTTATCCTAGTAGTCTCTTCCAACTCTAGCACCCATACAAGACTCATGTGGAACCAACATACCTTTCATGAAGACAAGGCAGTTCATCTTTCCATTCCAAGCCTTCCCAATCTCATTCTAAGCCTAAATAAGCAGTCAAGGACATGAGTGGGACATACCATTATCTTGTTTAATGTGAAATACTACCCACACCCCTATATACATTAAGGTTAACACTTGTTATAACAACTCTCCCAATGGGTTTTCCTTGTAATCACTTAGGATCCTGGCCCCATGGAGACCCACTCTTCCTTATGACACTATGTCTACCTAAACCCAAGTTAAAGCATAAGATGAAACATGGATCAACAACAAATGAACATCCCAACTTCCAAAAAGATTAATTAAAAATTATTAAACCTTAATACCCACTCAACCAATCAAAACTCAAGAAATAATAATACATAAAATGCTAATCCAAAATTTAGTTTTTGGAATTAGAGTTTTCCACAAAACACAAATTCAAAACATAAAAATACAATTGCACATATAATTATACCTTCCTTAAAAATAGCCACCACAAGAAATGCATCCTAAAATATTAATAAAAAGGGAATAATGCATTACATATATATAATGTATTAATAAATAACAATTCAAACAAAGGATAAGGATAAATAATCACTAACACATACACATACATACACAACTAGGGTTATTAGATATTGCCTTAATAGCATTCCAATTAGGCAAACATATGACTAAGATTATTGCCCTTATGTGTAGCAAAGGTTATAGGTGTTGGCATAGGTGCAGAATATGTTGACATGATGATATTGTGTTGTCATTGATGTCAATATGCTTAAAGAGAACTGGTATGATGTTGTGAACCGGCATATGCAAAAAAGTGAAGCGGTGTGATTGTCCAAGTGAACCGACATGATGTTGTGAACCGAAACTGATATGTCAGAACAAGAACCAGTATAAGGAATGTTTTGTATATAGGGTTCATATGGTATAACTACCGGTTGGTAGTCTCAGCTTTAGGGTTTTCGGTTGAAGTGTTTCAAGCCTGTGTGTTTCAACCGATGCCATTGTGTGATGAGTTAGCATTGTAATGGAGATCAGATCGTGTTGCCACGTCCGCCTCGTGCACGTGAAGGATCTTGCATGAAGGAGATTGATCCTATCTACCTCGGGAATGTGTGAAGTCTCTGCAAATGGTGGAGAACACGTGATGGGTTATCACCTCCAAGAAGCGGTGAAGAATGAACGATGGAGAATGCCTTGAGATCTATTCAAGACCGTTGTATTCAAATGCAAAGTGTTCAATGGTCAGGATTGAACTGACTAAATTTCTCAACCTAAGTGTTCAGGGTTTAGGGTTTATGCTATCGACCTATCTATTTCCTATAAGGTCGATGTGGTGTTTCATGCTGAGGTTGTTGGCAAATGTTGTGTGTGTATCTATGTGCAGAGATACGTGATTCTTGTCAGACTAGTTGAGAGGATTGATACCTAAATAGTGTGTGTGCAAAAGGAAGGAACTAAAGTGGATCTACATTGGCATTGAGTTCTATTACCAGATCATTGTAATACCTATTGATATCTAATCACTTCAAGAGTTGGAAAATCCCTTAATAGGGTAGCTTTGACCAGCTTGATGTAAATCCTTTAACAGGGTGACTCAAAGCCATTGAGTTCATAAAATCCTCTAACAAGGTAATCTCTAACAGGGTTTAACCCTTAACTGGTTATTCTAGCCTTCCCTTAACTGGGTGATCCCTAATAGGATCGATTCCTAACAGAACCTGTTGTAATAGTCTTTAATCAGACTAGGCTTCTAATAGAGTGGACTTCTAAAGAGTTCAAAATAGCTTGTGGGTATCCATCCCCACTATGGTTTTTCCTAGTTCGGGTTCCACGTGAAAAATATGTGTCATATGTGATGTCTTTTCATGTGATGCTTTGTTGTTTTCTGTCAAGCGGTGAATCATGTTGATCTAGCAAGTTATTATATTTCTGATGATAGATTATCTGTTTATGCATAAGGACAAAGTGGAAATGAGGGAGTAGGTTGTATGACAAGCTAAGAAGATTGACCGGTTCATGTCTTTCGCAAGTGCATTGTGTTTAACCGGTAGTAATCTGGTTTGGACCGGTGTTAGGGATTGTCAGTAGTTTGTAGTCTGCAATCAAACCAGTTCAGGAAAAAAAATTGTGCCTATACTGATTCACCCTCCCCCCACCTCTCAGTATCGGTTTGGTACTCACTATTCTTCACTGAGTTATCAATTGGTATTAGACCATCCTCCAGGTCCTCTATGTTGCAAGCTTAACTGCTTGAGGGAAAGATCCTATTGTAATGATGAAGAGGGAACTGTTGTTAGCAAAGTTTTGAGATCCTTATTAGCAGTCTATGCAATGAGGGTTGTTGCTATTCAGGAGTTGAGATCAATAGACAAGACTAAGATATCCTTAGACTCCATCATTGCAAAGTTGACAGCCTATGAGCTAAATAGTTTTGATGGTAGTGTTCAAAAGACTGAATCAACTTTTAGAGCATCTGCTGCACCATCCAAAAAAGGAAAAGAAGCAAGCACTAGCGGTGAACCAAGATAAAGCAAAGAAATGGATGATGAGGAGATTTTGATGGAATTTGAAGCTCTTCTTGCCAAGAGACTTCCTAAGGGAACCGGAAAATACAGAGGTAAGCTTCCTTTGAAATGCTTCTCTTGTAACCGAATAGGACACATCGCTATAAACTGTCCTAATGGTGATAGCAAGGACAAACCGGAAAGGTTCAAGAAATTCAAAGGAGGAAACCGGAGAAACTATTTTGTAGCAGTTGATGAAGGTGTCACAGATGAGGAATCAGAAGATGAAGAAAATGAAGATATTGTGTTTGTTGCAGTCAAAGAGGATGTGTAAGACAAAAAGGCTCTTGTCTCTTGCTTTGATAATTCCAATGAATGGATTATCAACAGTGGTTGTTCTCACCATATGACTAGTGAGCGAAGCAAGTTTATATCTCTGGAAGAGTATGATGGTGGGGTGGTTCATTTTGGTAATGATGCATGATGTATGGTCAAAGGTAGAGGTTTCATCTCTCTAAATGGAAAGAGCAGTGCTGACAATGTGTATTGGGTGGAAGGTCTCTGACGCAATCTATTAAGTGTTGCCCAGCGGAATGATAGTGGACTCACTCTGGAATTCAAAAATGGAGTCTACAAAATCAAAGGAAAGAATGGTGAATTCATGGCCACCGGTATGCAGACCAAAGGTAACTTATTTCAACTAAATGCAAATATAAGTACATGTCTTATGGCTAAATTTGATGATAGCTGGATATGGCATAGGAGACTCTGCCATGTAAACTTTGATAACATAGTAAAGGCTAGTAAGATCAAGGCAGTTAGAGGACCGTCGACGCTGAGAAAACTAGAAAATCCTTTGTGCAGAGAATGTCAACTAGGGAAAATGTCTTCCTCAACCTTCAAAGGTAAATCTTTCATTGCTGACAACTTACTTGATCTTGTGCATACTAAATTATGTGGTCCTATGAAAACTAGGAGTGTGCAGCGAGATAGGTATTTTATGATTCTTATAGATGATTGCTCAAGAATGATGTGGGTCACATTCTTGAAGGACAAGTCTAAAGCCTTTGGAAAGTTCAAATCTTTCAGAGCATTGGTAGAAAAGGAAAGTGATAGAAGAATCAAATACCTTAGAACTGATCAAGGAGGGGAATTCACTTCCAGTGAATTCAACAAATATTGTGAAGAGAATGGCATCAAGAGGCAACTGTCTGCCCCCCGAACTCCAGAGTAGAATGGCCTAGCAGAGAGAAACAACCGGACTGTGGTTGAAGTGGCTAGAACTATGTTGATCCAAGGAAAGGTCACTCACACCTTTTTGAGAGAAGCGGTGAGCATTGCAGTCTACACAATGAACCGGGTACACATCAAGAAAGGAAAGGATAAGACTCCTTATGAGTACTAGACCGGTAAGACACCAGTGGTAAGCTACTTCAGAGTGTTTGGTAGTAAATATTATATCAAGAGGAGTGAACATCAAAGCAAGTTTGATGCTAAATGTGATGAGGGAATATTCCTAGGGTATTCCACTAAGAGCAAAGCTCTCGAATGTTTCAACAATAGGACTCAGAGAATTGTTGAAAGCATCAATGTTAGGGTTGATGAAAACTCGGAGAAATCAAAGGAAACTGATAGAGAGAATGTAGGAGATGAACCAGTAGTAACCTTCTAGGAACCAGTTGCAAATCAGCCTAGTACCAGTAATTGTGCTCCTACACCGATAGATGCTGATGAAGATGAGGAGGATGAAGAAAAGCAAGAGGAAGCTGTTAAGAACATACCTAGGTATGTCAAACTCAATCATGATCTAAAGCAGATCATAGGAGATAAAGATGCAGGAATTCTTACAAGAAGAAAGGTCAGAGAAAGCTCATGTATAATCTTTGAATTTGATCCTAAATCATTCAAAGAGGCACATAAAGATGATGACTGGATCAAGGCAATGGAGGAGGAACTTGACCAGATACAAAAGAATGGTACATGGTCTTTGGTACCCAGACCGGAGCATAAAAATGCCATTGGAACCAAATGCATTTTCAGAAATAAGCTAAATGAGGATGGCACAGCAGTAAGGAACAAAGCCAGACTAGTATGTAAAGGATATGCCCAAGAAGAAGGAGAAGACTATGGTGAAACCTTTTCTCCAGTAGCAAGATTGGAAGGAGTTCGTATGCTTCTTGCATATGAAACTTTTAAAGGATTCAAGGTATACCAAATGGATGTAAAATTTGCATTTTGAAATGGAATACTTGAAGAGGAAGTGTATATAGAGCAACCAGATGGGTTTGCCCTATCAGAAGACAGTGACATGGTGTGTAGGCTACATAAAGCCTTATATGGACTGAAGTAGGCACCAAGAGCATGGTATGAATGCTTTCATTCTCATCTTGTGAAGATTGGATTTGAAAGAACAAGTGAAGATAGCAATATCTACTTGAAATCAGAAGGAGATCAGATTCTGATTTGTGAAGTATTTGTTGATGACATAATCTTTGGTGGAGATGACAAGATGAGTCATGACTTTGCAGATGAGATGAAAAAAGAGTTTGAAATGTCACTCATAGGGGAATTAAGTTCTTTAGTGGACTGTAGATTCAGCAAATGAAAAATAGAATCTTTATTACTCAGTCCAAGCATGTCAAAGAGGTGTTGAAGACCTTTGGCATGGAAGATAGTAAACTGGTTGGTACACCAATGGTGACCGGTTGTAAACTATCAAAAGAGGATGACTCGGCATTGGTAAATGAGAAGGAATACCCATCAATGATTGGTAAGTTGCATTATGTAGTGCATAGAAGACCGGACATTGCACATGCAGTGGGTATTATGGCTTGGTTTCAGCAAAGCCCAAGAGAATCCCACTTGGTAGCAGTCAAGCAGATTCTTAGATATCTGAAGGGAACTATTGACTATGGGTTATGGTATACATACAATAATGATTTCAACCTAAAACTATTCATAGATGTTGATTGGACTGGTAATGTAGATGACCGGAAGAGCACAACCGGTGGTGCATTCTTTCTTAGTGGAAGACTGGTCTCATGGATGAGTAAAAAGTAGAGTTGTATCTCTCAGTCTACAGCAAAAGCAAAGTATGTTGCAGCTTTTATGAACTGCACCCAGACTATTTGGATGAAGCATGTATTGAATGGCTTCAAAGTTCTTGTATCTGAACTGGTAAGTATATTTTGTGACAATAAAAGTGTAATTAACATATCCAAGAATTTGGTTTTACATGCTAGAACCAAGCATTTTGAACTCAAGTACCATTTCTTGAGGGAAAAGGTTCAGAACAAAGAGGTGGTATTGGAACATGTCTCCAGTAAGGAGCAGTTAGTAGACATATTCACCAAGCCTCTATCGAATGCTACTTTTGCCTATCTGAGAGGTGAGCTAGGGGTGTTGCCCCTTCAAGAGGTAATCCAAAGGTTTGTGCTCCACATCAGTCAGATCTTACTTTGCTATATCTTTTTAGGATTGATGTGTTGAAGGATTCTACTCCTCAGGGGGAGCAACATAGTGGAACAGGGAAGCTTGTGCCTCCACTTTGGCATTGTTGTCAAAGGGGGAGAAGATGTGAAGTGGAAAAGATATCTACAATATTAAGGAGAAGATGTGATGCAGAAAGAGAGATATCTTTGTATATTGCCATCAATGCCAAAGGGGGAGATTGTTGGCATATGTGTAGAATATGTTGACATGATGATATTGTGTTGTCATTGATGTCAATATGCTCAAAGAGAACCGGTATGATGTTGTGAACCGGTATATGCAAAAACGTGAAGCGGTATGCTTGTCCAAGTGAACTGGCATGATGTTTTGAACCGGAACAAGTATGTCAGAACAAGAACCGGTATAAGGAATGTTTTGTATCTAGGGTTCATATGGCATAACTACTGGTTGGTAGTCTCAGCTTCAGGGTTTTCGGTTGAAGTGTTTCGAGCTTGTGTGTTTCAACCGATGGCATTGTGTGATGAGTTAGCATTGTAATGGAGATCAAATCGTGTTTCCATGTCAGTCTCGTGCATGTGAAGGATCTTGCATGAAGGAGATTGATCCTATCTACCTCGGGAATGTGCAAAGTCTCTGCAAATGGTGGAGAACGCTTGATGGATTATCACCTCCAAGAAGCAGCGAAAAATGAACGATGGAGAATATCTTGAGATCTGTTCAAGACCGTTGTATTCAAATGCAAAGTGTTCAATGGTCAGGATTGAACCGACTAAATTTCTCAACCTAAGTGTTTAGGGTTTAGGGTTTATGTTATCGACCTATCTGTTTCCTATAAGGTTGATGTGGTGTTTCATGCTGAGGTTGTTGGCAAATGTTGTGTGTGTATCTATGTGCAGAGATATGTGATTCTTGCCAGACCAGTTGAGAGGATAGATGCCTGCATAGTGTGTGTGCAGAAGGAAGGAACTAAAGCGGATCTACATTGACATTGAGTGCTATTACTAGATCATTGTAATACCTGTTGATCTCTAATCACTTCAATAGTTGGAAAATCCCTTAACAGGGTAGCTTAAACTAGCTTGTTGTAAATCCTTTAATAGGGTGACTCAAAGCCATTGAGTTCATAAAATCCTCTAACAAGGTAACCTCTAATAGGGTTTAACCCTTAACCGGGTATTCTAGCCATCCCTTAACTGGGTGATCCCTAACAGGATCGGTTCCTAATAGAACTTGTTGTAACAGTCTTTAACCAGACTAGGATTCTAACAGAGCGGACTTTTAAAGAGTTCAAAACAGCTTGTGGGTATCCATCCCCACTGTGGTTTTTCCTAGTTGGGTTTCAACGTGAAAAATATGTATGTCATATGTGATGTCTTTTTCATGTGATGCTTTGTTGTTTTCTGTCAAGCGGTGAATCATGTTGATCTAGCAAGTTATTATATCTCTGATGATAGATTATCTATTTATGCATAAGGACAAAGTGGAAATGAGGGAGTAGGTTGTATGAAAAGCTAAGAAAATTGACCAGTTCATGTCTTTCACAAGTGCACTGTGTTTAACTGGTAGTAATCTAGTTTGGACAAGTGTTAGGGATTGTCAGTAGTTTATAGTCTACAATCAAACCGGTTTAGGAAAAGTTTTTGTGCCTATATGATTCACCCCCCCCTCTCAGTACCAGTTTGGTACTCACTATTTTCCACTAAGTTATCAATAGGTTAGGTCAATTGGGCAAATATGTTATCTCCCACAACCACCATCGGGATTATTTAGGCATGCTCAGACCTATTAACCCAGGTGGAGTTGAAGCCCTATACCTGCAACCATGCATCACAAATGAACACATACAAATATAAAATATATACAATATGTACACCCACATCAATGAAGGGGAATCATAACATCACATGTCTCTCCTAAGAGAGTAATAAGACATCATCCCCTCACACCACAATCAGGAGCATACACATAATACATGAATCAAATCTTAATACATTTCAACTATCATAATCAATCACATCTCATACTTTAACTAAATCCATTAGTACATGGATTAGTAATCAAAAAATATTGCATCACTAATATAACTTATTCATAAAAAAACATAATCATAATCCATTATAACATGAACATCAACATGGCATATATCTAACTCTAACATCATAACAGAGTTTTATAAAGATAAACCATCATAAAATATAGAATCACATGTGAAAACCACATATAAAACCAAAGAAGTCACCATGAGTGTATCCAAACAAAATAAATGTCTAATCATGGAAAGGGTATCACATCCTCCCCCCTAGAACTAGGCTTACTCCTAGAAGCCTACAAAAATATAGGGGTAAATATCTCACATCCTCGGAGCATCCTCCCAAGTGGCTAAGGTATCATCAATGAGGTCCCACTGGACCCTTACCTAATCTATGTCACAACCCCTGAGGGTCAACCTCCCATGCTACAAAATGCACACAGGCTCCAAATAAAACTGCTCATCCTTGACTTGCAATGCATTCCAATCGAAAACATGCGTCACATCAGGAATATACTATTTACAGAAAATACATGAAAAACATCATGGATGTGGGATAGGATCGACAACAAGGCAAGATGGTACACAATAGGTCTTATCCTCTCCCAAAACTCAAAGATCTAACAAATTAAGGCACCAACTTAGATCCTTTTCCATAACGGATCAGACTTTTTAACACACACACTCTCAAGAAAAAATAGTCTCCAATATAAAACTGACAATCCACACTATAGTCATCGACATACTTCTTCTACCTATCTCGAGCTACCACCAAATGCTCCGCAAATATGCTCAACTTGTCACTCCATCTTTGAAGCATCTTTAGACCTAACCACACCCTGTCCTCCAACCGATTCCAACTCAAAGGCATATGGAAAGGATGTGTTTCCATTGTGTTGTCATTGATGTCAACTGGTATGGGATGACAACCGATATGAGAGATGTATGTGCAACAATGTCATGCAAGAGTAAAAGATGAGATATCCTTGATATCACCTTGTGTTGCAAAACACCGGTAAGGTAAGGAAGAGAATTTTATTCAGAGGTTACTGTTACTGGTATAGTGTATCACTAGTAAGGAAAGGATGTCAACTAGCAAGTGATGTGTTGACATGGAGAAGTCAGATCAACCAAGTGAGTGGTTGTCAGCCTACAAAGATCATGATCAGTGTACAAGTAGGATGAGAAAGGTGCTTGGATGTTGTTTGTGATGAAGAGGCAGCATGTTACCTAAATTACATCAACACTAGAGGAGGAGAAGAATGAACAGGTCACAGGTATGCTGTGAGGTTGCAGAATAGTAGAACTCCCACCGGATGAAGATGTAGTCATCGTGAGAAGCAATGATTGATAGTGAATGTGCCCACACTAGATCACATGTGTATGTTTGAAGATGTGTTGCACAAATAGGGAAGTCACATGATTGCATTGCAGGATGCAGAAGACAAGGTGTTACTCAACTAGTAAGTGGAACTTATCTCCTATTATGCATAATGTGCATTATAGTTTTGTGAGATAAGGAAGAAGAGGTAAAGGCAAGTGTTTGAAGGCTTACACCGGATCTACCGATGAAACGAAGGAATACCTTAAGTGCATGAAATCAGGGTTATAAATTGACCAACAGAGAAGGCATGTTGGGATGTCGATGCAATTGAAGTTTGTTGGGGTTTGGCTTCTTGACAAATTGGTTGAGATATGATCCAAGCTAATCAGGGAGAAGTCAAGGCTGAGCAGATCCAGACAGAGGAAAATGGTCTGATTGAAGATGGAGTCTGTGGAAGTTTTCTGACATGGTGTCATCAAGAGTGTTTCTTGGTATGTAAGTCTACCAATAATATGGACAAGGTGCAAATGAAGAAGACTCCCCATATGATGAATTTGTGTCTAAAACAGGTTAGCAAGAGTGTTGACCGACTGAGTAGTTCACCGGAAGAAAAGTTGAAATCAAGGTTGATGACAGACCGGTTTGAGGGTTTAACCGACATGGTTAGTATACCAGCAGATAAACCCGGTAATGGAATTGGTTGATGATCCAATACATACCGACATAGTGGCTCAAGCAGAAGTGGATGCCAACATGGATTCCATGAAGAGATGAGGTGGAAAGCATGCAGAGGTTGGTGGAGTGCCTTGTAGAGATAGGTGTTTCTACAGGTGTGCACTTAATATGGATCTCGTGAATTGTGTATCGAATCAAAAGAGTGTGGCTCGAGGAAGAATGAGCAACATAGATAAATCAGGGAGCTGTTGGCACCTGGATCTAAGCAAGAAGATTAGATTGTGAGAAGACCTTGAGAAGGAAGCAACAGAAACATTAATGGCATTTTGACAAAGTCAGGTCGAGAGATGAGGTCATGAGATCAGATTAGACAAGATCTAATTGGATTTGGTTTTCCTCAAGGTTGATGAGGAAACCCTAACCGCCTGAGATTTGAATTGGATTTTGGTGGGAAAACCAGGCTATAAATATGCAAACCAAAGATATTGATAGTGTTGCTGAATAGCAGAAGATAGTGTTGTTCTGAAGTGATTAAGTGTTACTTCTGCATTTGAGAGAAAATCAGTCAAGTACTCAATGAGTATATGAGAAGAGACTGAGTGTGAGGAAGAACCAGGTTGAAGTGTTCAACTAGTAGCAATGTGGAACCGGTAGTGTCCATACCGGTAGAGCAGAAGTGAAGGAAGCTATAGAGAACACAGATTTAGAACCGACAGAGAATAGTATCGGTAAAGAGAAGAGAAGTGAGGAGGAGATCAAGTAGAGAAAAATAGAGGAGAGGTGAAGAAGTAGAGTTTACCGGCAATGCAATAGTAGATGAGAGCAACAGAAGAGTGAACTGGTGTAGCAGAGAAGGTGTCTCACCAACAGAAGGAAGTTGTGTGCAGAGGTTGAAAAACTCTTTTATATTTGAATATTTATTGTGATCACTGAGCTGTAACTTGGTGCAAGGGTTGTAGATCCTTTGGGTTGTAGCCCATAAATCAGTTTGGGGTTGGTGTTCCTTGGGTTGGTGCCCTAAATTAGGGGTTGATGCTCCTTGAGTTGGTGTCCTAAATCAAGAATTGATGCTCCTTGGGTTGGTGCCCTAAATAAGGGGTTGTAGCTCCTTGGTTTGTAGCCCTAAACATTGTAACATAGATTCATTGTGAGGATGGATTGGAGCAATAGACTCCAACAACATTGTCCACTGAGGTTTTTCTCATCTTGGGTTTTCCTCATACATACTGGTGTTATGTGTTATCCCTTTGAGTGTGTTTGCATTTGAGTTGGTCTCCCCACTAACTGGTAATTTTACATTGTGTTATATCCCCTAGCTGGTATGTTCACATAGAATAGTTAGAAGGGAAAAGTTTGAGAACCATTGATTCACCCCCCCTCTCAGTAGTGCATTGTGTCTAACAAATGGTATTAGATCCTAGGTACCCTGTTTTATCAAGCTTTATCACACTTGGGTAGATTCTGGCTTAAGGACACAATGGTCTGTTTAGTGTCAATCCCTAGTCCTATGTTTGATGGTTCAAACTATTCTATTTGTAATTGTAGAATGGAAGTCTACTTGTCCTCTCTAGGGTTTCATGTATGGATGTCAGTTGTTAATGGTCTCCCTAGGAATGCCAATCCTCCCACCGGATTTGAAGAAGAAAGAAGATGCTTGTATAATGAAGAAGCCATGAAGGCTATATTCAGTGGGCTTACTGATGATGCCTCCTCATAGGTGGATAAATGTAAATCGGCAAAAATATTATGGGAGAGATTGAAGAAGCTTTATGGAAATGAGCCCACTACTACAGAACCGGCTTATGGTGATATGATGAGAAATGCATCTCATGTATCTACAGATGATGAAGGCAGATCTGTTAGAAGCTATAGCAATGATGATGAAGGAACCCACCTCTTCATGGCTCAAGAATTAGAAGATGAGGTGCGCACATCTGAAAGTGATAAGGAAAATGGATCCCAGATATGATGTGTTCGATAGTGATGATGAGGAAGAAGGAGACAAGGCAGATAGATCTAGCCATCAAGATCTATTTGATAGTGAAGGTGAAGAAGAAGATGAAGTAGAAGTTGATCTTGAAGGAGAGCTTGTAAATGCACTTGAAGAACTCAATAGAGTAAGAAAGGAATACAAGCTGTTCAATAATGTTGCTATAGTGGAGCAGAATCAGTTGATCAAATGAGTTGAAGAATCTGAGAAATGCATCTCAGAGTTGAAGACTCAAGAAGAAGGCACCAAGGAGTGTCGGTGTAATGATCTAGCATCTATGCTAGAGGTTAAAGATAAATAATATCAACAGCTGGTTGGAGAAATGGAGATTCTCCGAAATAACCTTAAGAAATGTCAAGATGAGCTCAAGGTAAGAATCCGGTTTGATGGCAGTGGTGAGGCCTTGGAAAAAATGTTGAAGAAGCAAAAGCAGTCCAAGGATACTAAATGTTTAGGAAGTGGTGCCGGTGAATGCTCCACTAACAAGAATGTCCCTCACAATGACATTTTGTTTGTCTCCTCAAATGGAGAAAACAAAGGCCAAACCTTCACAGTTAGAAATGCTACCCAGAAGAAGGTTGATCTAAATACAACCGATGAAGACTTGCAAACAAGAATGAAGACCAAAGCTGCGAGAAGGAGGAAAGATGTAGATCCCAAAGGTAAAGGGAAGATGCGAGACAACAGCTTCTCCGGAAGCAGGAACATGGGAAGAAAGAAAAGATGACCTCTTACCGGCAGAGGTCAAAGGAATGCTGCTACCCACAGGACAAAGCAAGTATGGGAGAAGAAGAGACAAGATGGTATAACTGCAAAGAATGGACAACCCAAGATCCATTCTCAAGAAAGGAGAAGTGAAGATGCTAAACCAGTAAGATCTCCCCATGCATGGTAGAATAAATTTGTAAGTCATATGCCATCTTTCTTTGGTTATTGCCTTACATGCAATGCTTATGTCCATAGGGCAGAGGAATGTAGAAAGAGATCTAGAAAGAATAATAAAGGATCTCATAGACATCATGCATATGAGAAAAACCTATCCAAGAGTAGATTCATGCATGTCCCCTCTCCCTGTTATGCTAGAAAGAATCCATTTGTTGTCCCTATAAATGCAAATGTTGTATGTTATAACTGTAATGGATTTGGCCATAGAGAGTTGGAATGCTGGAAGAGGAACTTGGAATCACATGGAGGCCGCTATAACAAATATGCTTTGCAGAAAGGTGGATACAAAGCATATGGAAGTCAAAGACCTGCATGGAACCAAAGGAGAAATGTCCCTGCGGGAGCAAGAGGTCCACCGGTTTCAGCTGCTAGACACAATAACATGACCAAGAGAAGATGGTCAAACCGGTATGCTAAGAGATTTCCCAATCATGAAGTTGGGATGAATGTTGTGTTCTAATATAGAACTACTTCTATGTGTGATGTAGAACCTGGAAATGAAAGGACCCATCAGCAGAAGAAATAAAGACCTGCTCCCAAGAATGAAAATGGGAAGAAGAATAAGACCAAGTAGGTATGGAGGAATAAGATCATGGACCGACCCTATGCATTCAATGCATAGGTGATATCTCCTAAGGCTTAGAGGAGATGCAAGACCTCATGGGGAGTAGCACATTGAATTTATCATTCATCCCCTTAGTAAAGAAGGACACATGGAAGAACAAACTGCTACCGGTATGAAGGAAGAAAATGAGAAGAAAAGTGTGTGTAGAGGCTGCCCTGACTACACACCTACAGAGGAATGTTAGATCACTAATGTTGTGTCCATGTATGATGAGATAGAAGTTGGAATCAGATACAAAATGACTTAAAAGGTTAGGAGTCATAGGAAGGTGCTCCGGTAGTGATGATGAACTGGTACAGGAAACCGGTATGTGCAGGATGTTACCCACATGATTGCTAATAGGTAATTGCAGGTTATGTAAGACAATGAGGTTGGAGATCATTGCAATAGCCTCAGTAACATGGAATGGGAAGTTATGTCTTAGGTGGTATTGATGAAGACCTGAATGACATATGTTAGCTTGAAGGTTGATCATTCAGGCATGCATGTGACTAGGCTAACCGATTTGATTTATGGCTTGATGATGACATTGTAAGGAATTGTGTACATCCCATATCTTGTCATAGGCTGTGGTAGATGTAATGAAGTTGAAAGATCATCATATGATCATAGTTGCACAACTCAACCGATACATGGAGATGATTGGAGCGTCGATATTGGACCTAATAGGAGATAAGGACCTGAGATGTATGACCCAGGGGGAGTTCAAGTTCTCATGATGCAAGGTTGGCATGCTTGAACTTGAAAGTGTAAGTGTATTGATTGCCCAAACTATAGATGATGGAAGTTACAGTAGGAATACCTAGGAGAGTTTCATTGTTATGGGTATCTACTTGTCATTTGGCTGGTTGTATTCATAGTACAATCACATTTGATTCTAAAGAAATTTGGGATCAAACGGGAAGTGATACATTTTCACCAGCAGGTGAGTAGTATTCACTGACACATCCTTCTACAATTGAGTGTTTTAACAAATGGTATCATATTTTCTTGCTCAATTAGTGTCAATTGATGGTTGAGTCCTCCATCTCAAGTGTTCTGACTTGAGAAGATGTAACAATTTGTAACAACTAGTATCAAAGAAGGAGAGACATCTGGTAAAGAAAAAGGGGCAGAAATAATTATGTCAGTGCCTAGTAACTATAAGGAGGAATGATACCTTGACAGTGCCCTTTGCAATTGTTGTCAAAGGGGGAGAATGATTTTGTAGTATACAACATACTACATGTGTTGCGCATCCATGGATTATGAGATTATGTAGTATGCCGAATACTACATATGTTGACATCAATGCCAAAGGGGGAGATAGTTGGCATTGTGTTGTCATTGTTGTCAACCGGTATGCGATGACAACCGGTATGAGAGATGTATGTGAAACAATATCATGTAGGAGTACAAGATGAGATATCTTTGATATCACCTTGTGTTGTAGAACATTGGTAAGGTAAGGAAGAGAATGTCATTTAGAGGAATGATCACTAGTGTCACCGGTACACAAGTTAGTGCATGACTTGTGTGAATCGAATGGTAAGGTTACTGTTACCGGTACAGTGTATCATCGGTAAGGAAAGGATGTCAACTAGTAAGTGATGTGTTGACATGGAGAGGTCAGATCAACCAAGTGAGTGATTTTCAACCTACAAAGGTCATGACCAGTGTATAAGTAGGATGAGCAAGGTGCTTGGATGTTGTTTGTGATGAAGAGGCAGAATGTTATCTAAATTAGATCAACACTGGAGGAGAAGAATGGATAGGTCATAGGTATGCTGTGAGGTTGTGGAACAACAGGACTCCTACCAGATGAAGATGCAGTCATCATGAGAAGCAATGACTGATAGTGAATGTTCCCACATCGGATCACATGTGTCTGTTTGAAGATGTGTTGCACAAACAAGGAAGTCACATGAGTGCATTGTAGGATGCAGAAGACAAGGTGTTACTCCACCCGTAACTGGAACTTATCTCCTATTATGCATAATGTGCATTATAATTTTGTGAGATAAAGAAGAAGAGGTAAAGGCAAGTGTTTGAAGGCTCACACCGGATCTACTGATGAAACAAAGGAAGGCCTTAAGTGCATGAAATTAGGGTTATACACTGACCAACAGAGAAGGCATGTTGGGATGCCGATGTAGTTGAATTTTGTTGGGGTTTGGCTTCTTGACAAACTAGTTGAGATGTGATATGAACTAATTAGGGAGAAGGCAAGGCTGAGCAAATCCAGATAGAGGAAAATGGCCGGATTGAAGATGGAGTTTGTGGAAGGTTGATGACATGGTGTCATCAAGAGTGTTTACCGGTATGTAGGTCCACCAATAATATGGACAAGGTGCAGATGAAGTATACTCCCCATCTAATGAAGTTGTGCTTAAGGCAGGTTAGCAAGAGTGTTGACCGATTGAGCAGTTCACCAGAAGAAAAGTGGAGTTCAAGGTTGATGACAGACCCATTTGAGGGTTTAACTGACAGGGTTAGTATATAGGTAGATAAACCCAGTAATGGAATTGGTTGGTGATCCAATCCATACCAACATAGTGGCTCAAGCAGAGGTGGATGTCAATGTGGATGCCATGAAGACATAAGGTGGCAAGCATGCAGAGGTCGGTGGAGTGTCGTGTAGAGATAGGTATTTCTGCCGGTGTGCACTTAATATGGATCCCCTGATTTGTGGATCGGATCAGAAGAGTGTGGCTTGAGGAAGAATGAGCAACAGAGACAAGTCAGGGAGTTGTTGGCATCTAGATCTAAGCAAGAAGATCAGATTTTGAGAAGACCTCGAGAAGGAAACTAGAGAAATATTAATGGTGTTTTGATAGAGGCAGGTCAAGAGACGAGGTTGTGGTTGCTAAGATTATAAGATGTGTATTGGAAGGCACATTAATGGCAGAGATGTATATTTTTCTATCTGGGAGATCAGATCGGACAAGATCTGATTGGATATGGTTTTCCTCAAGGTTGATGAGGAAATCCTAACCGCCTGAGATTTGTATTGGCTTTTGGCGAGAAAACCAGGCTATAAATATGCAAGCCAAAGATATTGATAGTGCTGCTGAATAGAAGAAGATAGTGTTGTTGTGAAGTGATTAAGTGTTACTTTTGCATTTGAGAGAAAATAAATCAAGTACTCAATGAGTATCTAAGAAGAGACTAAGTGTGAGGAAGAACCAGGTTGAAGTGTTCAACCGGTAGTGTCCATACTTGCAGAGAAAAAGTCAAGGAAGCTTCAGAGAAGGCAGACATAGAACCGGCAGAGTATAGTACTGGTAAAGAGAAAAGAAGTGAGGAGGAGATCTAGTAGAGAAGAATAGAGGAGAGGTTAACCAGTAGAGTTTACTGGCAATGTAGTAGTAGAAGAGTGAACTAGTGTAGTAGAGAAGGTGTCTCACCGGCAGAAGGATGTTGTGTGCAGAGGTTGCAAAACTCTTTTGTAACCAGGATATTACTTTTGTATTTGAATGTTTATTGTGATCACTGAGTTGTAGCCTACTTCAGGGGTTGTAGCTCCTTTGGGTTGGTGCTCCTTGGGTTGGTGACCTAAATCAGGGGTTGATGCTCCTTGGGTTGGTGCCCTAAATCAAGGGTTGTAGCTCCTTCGGTTGTAGCCCTAAACATTGTAACAGAGATTCATTGTGAGGCTGGATTGGAGCAGTAGACTCCAGTAGCATTGCTCACCAAGGTTTTTCCCATCTTGGGTTTTCCTCGTACATACTGGTGTATGTGTTGTCCCTTTGAGTGTGTTTGCATTTGAGTTGGTCTCCCCACTAACCGGTAAGTCTATATTGTGTTAGATCCCCTAACTGGTATGCTCACATAGAATTGGTATGCTCACATAGAATAGTTAGAAGGGAAAAGTTTGAGAACCACTGATTCACCCCCCTGCTCTTAGTGGTGCATTGTGTCTAACAAGATGACCATATAATTATTGAAAAGGAGATATATCAATAGTTCTATGATACCCATTATTATAGGAAAACTGCACAAGGTATAGATAGGCCTCCCATCGAGACTGGTGATCCATAATGTACATACGCAACATCTCCTCTAAAACCTAGTTAATCATCTCTGACTACCCATCTGTCTCTAGGTAGGTTGAATTGAAGTTCAACTGGGTCCTCAAGGCATGCTGAAGTGATGACCACAAGGCTAATGTAAAGATTAGATCTCTCTCAGATATGATCTGACGAGGAATCTTATGTAACCTCACAATAGCCTCCATGAAAACTAAAGCTACCACAATTGTTGTGTAGGAAGACTGCATTGAAGAAAAGTGTGCTACCTTGGTCAATCTATCAACAGTGACCATGATAGCATCATGTCTGTGAGAAGAAACTGACCAACCAACAATGAAGTCGATCGAAACATCCATCCAAGGTGTCAAAGAAAACCATCTAACTCAAGAACATAACCATTAAATCTACCCTCCAATTACCTCCCACCCTCTACCTCAACTCTAACCTCCTGATACCACATACCCCTTGGAAATGCCTCAAGAATTGGACCCCTCAAATCCACACTAAGGGTCATCATTTAAATCTCATGTCTCCTATGACTCAAATCATCTACCACCACATTCTCCTTTCCCTGAATATACCTGACATCAAAGTCATACTTTCAAAGAAACTCCATCGATCAACATTGTCGGTCATTCAAGTTTGGCTAAGTGAATATATACTACAAACTAAAGTGATCATTATGCAACTCAAACCAACACCCCAAAAGAAAGTGTCGCCATCTCACCAAAGCATGGACCACTAATTCCAACTCCAAGTCATGAGTTGGATAGTTCAACTTGTGATCCTGGAGCTTGCATGACTCATAAGCGATCATGCGACCATCCTACATATTGTTCCTAAGCCCTCCAAAGAAGTATCTATACACACCACAAAGTCTCAAGATGGATCAAGAACTATCAAAATAGGTGCACTAACAAGAAGCTCCTTCAGAGTGAAAAATGTTGCCTCACACTACTCTGTCCACACAAATTTCTTCCCTTTACTCTAAAGAGAAGTAATAGGGTTGGATATTTGAGAGAAACCCTTAACAAATGACATACTAACCAACCAACTCCATAAAAATTGGAAACTCTGAAACATTTTTTGGGGCTGGAAAATCCACAATGGCCTGGATCTTATAGGGATCCATGGTAATACCCTCTCTTGAAAGCACATGCCCAAGATACTTCACCTCAATTTGGAAGAAACTCACACTTAGCCAAATTGGCATAGAGCTGATTATCCCTCAAACATTGCAACACCTACCGTAAAGGATCCTCATGTTCCTCCATCGATGTAGAATATACCAATATTTCATCTAGGAACACAAACACAAACTGATCCAAATAAATATGAAATACACCATTCATCAAACTCATAAACACTGACGGCGCATTCGTCAACCCAAAAGAAATCACTATGAACTTGTAGTGTCCATAACAAGTGTGAAAGGTTGTCTGATCAATATCAACCTCATGGATATGAAGGTGGTGATATCTCAAGTTAAGATCAATATTAGAGAACACCTTGGCCCCCTTTATCTCATCAAAGAGATCATCTATTCGACACAATGGATACTGATTCTTGATCGTCACCTTATTCAACTATCTATAATCAATGCATACATGAAGGGACCCATCCTTCTTCTTTACAAATATGACTGGCGCTCCCCATGGAGAAACACTAGGGTGGATAAATCCCTTGGCCAACAAATCCTCTGGCTACAATCTCAACTCACTCAACTCTTGAATGGTCATCCAATAAGGAGCTCTAGAAATAGGCTTCGCTCCTAGCTCAAGATCAATGGAAAAATTTATGTCACGCTTTGGTGGCATACCCAAAATATCACTAGGGAAAACATCGACATACTCATGAAGAATGGGATGGCTATCCAAAGAAACCTCCTGACATCTCTCCTCATCCAAGTCCTCAAGAGACACCAAAAACAACTAACACCCTTGATGCATACACTGCTTAAGCTACATAGCAGAAATCATGCGAAGGGATATGGGTCTCTGAATCCCTGTCACGTCCACTCTCCTACCACAATCATCTATAACATTCTAAAATTGCACCCCTCACAATTTTTGATTGCATTTGGGTCTTCTCCTTAGTGTTTGTGCCCCTCGGCCTAATCGGAGACCTAAATATGGTCATACACATCAAAAACACCTTGCAATTCAATAATGCACTCAAGGGCCACCTTGATCCTGCCCCAAAATAGGGTGGGACTAGGGTGTGGTGTGATGGTCCTCAATAGGAGCAGGGCATGGCACCCTGGGACCCCTTAATTAGGGCCTTTCTTGGTTCCCTCCCTTGGACCTAGCTCAAATTTGAAGTAGGAAAATTCCCCTTATGTCGGCTCAAGTCAAAACATTAATCAACTAATCCTATGGGCAAGTATATAAGAGGGATTTCCCCTCTCATTTGACATAACACACACAATATAATAAAATTGAATCAAACATCCAAGCATTCAAGAGATCAAGAATTCAAGCATTCAAAAGCAATTGAGCTTTTTCAGTCTTCCTTCAAGCTTTGGACCAGCAATAGAGTCAATATTTGAAGCATTGAAGAGGAGATCATTATTCTAATTCATGAAGACATAATTCCATATGGGGGCAAGAAAAAATTCACAAGGAGGTGTAAGCATTTCATTTTCAGTCAAAACAACATCCCCTCAAAGAGGAGGATTTCTACTTTCAGTCATTTCATTTACATTATTTCAACCACTTGGTTAATTCCAAAACTGGGGTTTCACCTAAAGGCAAACCCCTATTCCCAACACATTTCCCTTTCTTTCTGTGTGCATGAAATAGGTGTCCAACTGTACTTCTAGAATTAAGTTTTATTCGCAGAGACAGAAAAACCCTTTTTGACACGTGGAAAGTTTAGAGGACCGATAGGAAGGTGCCCCTGTCCGGACACATGGTCCCTACAACTTTTGCCTGATTTTGCAGAGAAGCTCTGAATCATCTCAAACTTCTCCGATCCAGGTGCACGACTGAATCCTGAAACAGTAGCTCATTGTTTTCTCATACTATCTTCATTTTCAGCACTTTGCCTTAATTCAATTAATCAACTTACAAAAGAGGGTCAATTACATTCCAAACTCAACCAATCTACTTAGTATTCAGTCCTTGCATCCTTTGGGATTGGATTGAGTAGATTCATCCCCCTCTTTTGAATGTAAAGTCTCCCCTAAGTTAAAATTGAACTTAGTGAATTTTCCCTTCCCACGTGGAGAATTTGCTAAGCTCCCAATTTTCCACTTTACATTTTGGTGAACCCGACTCCTTACACCCTTAATTCTGATTTTTGTTTTCAGATCTGAGTTCATGCAATTTGAAATTCAAATTTTCATTTACAATTTTAATTTCTTGCAATTTTTTAAAATTTAGAGTTTGAATTCACAAAAACCCTAATTTTTAGATTCAAAATTGAGCTTGTCATTTGTCTAAATTGGATTAATTGTTTCAGATCTGAGAACTTTTCAATTTTTATAGTTCAAGTTTTCATTTGCATATTCAATTTTCAAAATTTTTTAAAATAAGTGGTTAAATCACAAAACCCTCATTTTTAATTTTAAAATTGACCTTGTGGATTGTGTAGATCTTAAATTTGGTCTTTGCTTCAATTTCAAAAATTCATTTTCCCTCCTTGCAACATTCAAATTTTCAAAATTAAATTTTTACAATTAAGAGGTTTATTCCACAAACCCTAATTTTTAAAATTAAATTAATCTTGTACAATTTCAAATTTTCTTTTAAGCATTTAACTGATTCAATTAAATCTAAAGCATCTTGTCTTACTTCTAAACATCATAAAAGTCGGCCCTTAAGTGTGCCCTTTTTGTTGTTCTTTCAATTAATCATTTTATCAAGCATCCTCAATGTGTCCTATTTTGACCTTCAAGGCTTACTTTTGCATATCTCAACATCTTCAATTCCCATATCCTTTTGGAATTCACATTAAAATCACAATATCTTGCTTCCCCGGAAAATTGGTAAAAAGTTGGTTGGACCATGTGTTCGGACCAAGTCACTAAAAACTTGGTCCCAACTTTTTCTGCTCAAATTTCAAGAGCCTATTTTTACTGTATTTTACTGCACAATTCCAAATATTTGTGAAATTTTATGGATTTTAGGTCACCCTAAGGTCGAAAACAAATCTGAATTTCAGCATCTCCATTTTCAATTTAAAGTTTAAAATTAAGTGGTTAACAATATATACTCTAATTTTTAAAATTAAATTGATATCTTCAATATTTCAACATTTCAAAGTTTCAAAATTTTAATTAAGAGGTTTCATTTGGACAACCCTAATTTTAATTTTGATTTTCCCTCCTTTCAAACTTTTAAAATTAAGAAGTCATTTTCAACCCTAATTTTAAATTCAAATTTCTATCTTCTAGGGGATAATTTCAAATTTAATTTAAAGGTTATTTTAACAAAGCCCTAATTTTAAATTTCAAATTCCTAGGAGATTGCATGATTCTTTCCAATTTCTTTTCCCTAGTGCATGAGTTGTACTACTATTAGTCCTACCTATAGTATCCCTATTAGAAGAAGTTGTAGAATTATGGCTGCCCAAGGTTTAATTACCGAGGAAATGGAGCCTAATTTGGTTATCTTTTTCAATGAGGATATTGGTGGTTCTTCTAATCCTATAGATATTCCCATTTATCCTCTTGATAATTCTCACAATGAGGAAGAATCACTAACTAGGATATCCATTAATCAATTGGCAAAGATGGACAATCAATTTGACAATTTTCAACAATGGATGAGTCAAGAATACCCAAAAAGTGAAGCTCCCCCATTGATTGAAGGATTAAAAGGAATGATTCAAAGTATAAACATGGTGTTGATATCTTGCATGGTATTGCTCATATTTTTTAGTCTAATATCATGCCCATGAAGAGTTGTGTTGAAAAATTAGGTTACACACAACCTCCTAGTCAAGTTAATCGTTCCATTCAATTAACAACTCCTATGACTAGTGTTCCTACCTTCACATCAAGCAACATGGCTACTTCTACACAAAATGTTATACCTACAAATGTTAGTCATGGGGGCAATATGTCATGTCTTGCCAGGGAACCCGGTAGGACAATTGGTATCAGAGCCGTAGGTTGCTACACTGGGAGCTCTAGGGTCTATTATGCTTAGTTAGATTATATTTTGCATCTATATATATCTTTCTTATGTTGTGTTACTCTCCCAGATGGCCCCCATTACCCGTAGAGCAGCTAGGGATGGAAACTGAAACTCCGCCTCTAGGTCTCAGTAAGAGAGTTTCCAAGGGGACCATGAGGGAGAACAATCCCAAGGTACCCATAGGGAAGAGAGAGATGAAAGTCAGAATAATGAATCTGAAGGGGCTCAATTGAGTCACATGATGGGGGAGATCCTACAGAGATTGGATACAATTGAAAATAAAGCAAACCATGAGGAAGGAAATAACTCTCAACATCATGATAGGGAAAGAGATAAGATCCCTAGGAGAGAGACAAAAAGACCAGATAGTGATTCTACTGCTCACATGAGGGATTTACTTAGAGCTAAGATACCTCTTTTCTTTGGCAATGAGGGGGGATCTACAGCAGAAACTTGGATATTTGATCTTGAAAGATGTTTCACCATGCACCCTTTTCATAGCAATGTTAAAGCTAGATGTGCCATTCTGCACTTAAGAAAGTTTGCTTCAACATGGTGGTGAATGGAGGAAGAAAAACTCCAGGTCAGCATAGACACCATTTCTTGGGAATTATTTTTAGAAAGATTTAAAGATAGATTCATGTCAGATCAATGGAGATAGGGTAGAGCAGAAGAATTCCATCATCTAAAACAAAACAACATTTCAGTTGAAGATTATGAGCGAAAGTTCTATGAACTTAAGCCCTTCTTGGGTTACAAGGAGGATGGACCTATGTTGGTGCAACATTTTATTAGGGGATTGAATGACCATATTTATGGGGATGCAGCGGTCTTTGAACCAAAGAGTCTTCAAGATGCAATAGCCAAAGCCTTTCTAGTTGAGAGGAATGTTAATTTGGGTTTAGGAGGTCATTTTGGCAACTGAGGTAATAGTGTTGGGGCCATCTCTAAGGGGAACCAATATCAAGGGACATTAGGCTCTAACAATCAACAATCAACTCTCAAAGGAGGACATTTATCACATGAGAAAAATTCCCAGAATTACAATCAGAGTGGTAGAAAATTTCAATACCAACAAAATTGTGGTAATTCTCGTACCCAGCAAAACTATACCCCTCAACCATCCCAAAATTCTCAGAACATTAATAAAGGGATTTTTCAGCAATCGAGTTCACCATCTACAAGAAATTTTTTGAGAAACACGGGTTGTTATTGTTACGGGCAACATGGGCATATTGCAGTACATTGTCCTCAACACACCAAGTCCCTCACAAACTAGAATCGGGTAGCCTCTGAACCCACAGTAGGAAATGCAGGCCAGTCCCATAGAATATTTGCCGCAATAGAGAAAAGGCAAGCTGATCACTAAGGCACAATTATTGAAACCACAGGTTCGTTAAAGGGTAAAACTATATCTATTTTATTTGATTCTGGAGCAACTTATTCCTTCGTATCTCCATCCTTATTAGAAAAGTGTGGGCTAGTGGCGAAAGGGCAAGAAGTTAAGTGGCAGGTCTAGCCTCTGGGACCAAAATGACCACAGATTTATGTGTCCAAGAATGTGAATTTCGATTAGGACCCTTCACTACAAAGGTAGACCTTCATGTAATCCCTCTCAGCTCTTATGGGGCTGTTTTAGGTATGGATTGGCTAGAGGATCATGAATCCAACATAGAGTGCAGAAAGAAAACTATATATTGTATTGATGATTTTGGTGAGCATAGAGTGATAGTAGGTATTCAGCGACCCATATCTCTCTGTATGATATTTGCAATGCAACTCAAGCAATGCATGAGAAAGGGATGTCAACTTTTTGCAGTCTCAGTTAATGATCTTGATGAAGAGGAAAGTAAGGAAGTAACACTTGATCACCCCTTGCTTCAAGATTTTTCTGATGTATTTCCTAAGGAGATCCCAGGAATGCCTCCAAAAAGGGATATTGATTTTCGTATAGACTTGGTACCAGGAGCGGAACCCATCTCCAAGGCTCCATATCACATGACTACTCAGGAACTAAGTGAGCTAAAGTTACAATTAGAGGAACTATTGGAAAAGGTTTCTATCAGGCCTAGTGTATCACCATGGGGTGCTCCAGTGATTTTTGTGAAGAAGAAGGATGGTTCTCTCAGGCTTTGTATTGATTAATGACAACTCAATAAAGTTATCATTAAGAATCGATACCCACTACCCCGTATTGATGACTTGTTTGATCAGATGAAAGGGGAAAAGGTATTTTCCAAAATTGACCTTAAGTCGGGATACCACCAGCTAAGGATCCTCGAGGCCGACATCTATCCTATAGCCTTCTGTACTCGATATGGCCACTATGAATTCACTATTGTGCCTTTCGGTCTAACTAATGCTCCTTCAGTATTCACGAGCCTTATGAATGGAGTATTCAGAACTTACTTGGATAAGTTTGTGATAGTTTTCTTAGATGATATACTGGTGTACTCAAAAACAGTGGAAGAGCATGAACAACATCTATGCCAAGTGTTACAATGCCTATGAGAGAATTTGTTATATGTTAATGTTGAGAAATGTGAGTTCTTTAAAACTGAAGTTAAGTATCTTGGTCACATTATCTAAGGGGAAGGAATATCTGTGGACCCAACAAAGATTCAAGCCATAGTAGAATGGCCAACACTTGCTAATGTCTCAGAAGTTCGCAGTTTCATGGGCCTAGCTAGCTATTATCGACGTTTTGTTATGGGTTTTTCCAAGATAGATCATCCTATCACTTCCTTATAGAGGAAGTGGAAGAAGTTTATTTTGACCAAAAAATGTGAGGAAACTTTTCAATTTTTAAAGGAGAAGCTAACCAGTGCTCCGATTTTGGTAATACCTGACCCCTCAGAAGATTTTATGGTCTGCACAAATGCTTCCTTGGAAGGAATAGGGGTAGTGTTAATGCAGGAAGGCAGAGTTATTGCTTATGAGTCTAGGAAGTTGAAAGAACATGAACTCAACTATCCTGCTCATGATTTAGAGTTAGTAGTTGTAGTTCATGCCTTGAACCGATGGAGACATTTCTTGTTAGGACATCGATTTGAACTCCATACAGATCACCGCAACCTTCAATACATATTTACTCATCCTAATCTCAATGCTAGGCAGCGCAAGTGGGTGGAATTTTTGTGTGAATATGATTTTGAAGTAAAATACATTCAAGGAAAAGAAAATATAGTTGCGGATACCTTGAGCCGTAGGAGGCATGAGATATCAATAGTAATAGTTGAAGTTGATTTGAAGAGTAAGATACTTAATGCACTCCCATCAGATGATTGGTATCAAGAGGTCTGATTAGAGATTGCTTTAGGCAGAATGCTAGAAGGCAGATATACTGTATATTCAATGGATATTGATGGTTTTCGTAGGTGTATGGGATGTATTTATGTTCCACCCTCTGATGGACTTCGAAGGTTAATTTTAGTGGAAGCCCATCATGCATCTTACTTGGCACATCCTGGTCTCAAGAAGATGCATGCAGATTTGAGGCAGCTTTACTATTGGCCAAGAATGAGGAGAGATAACAAACTTTGTATCTTGTTGCCTTGAGTGTCAAAAGGTGAAGGCAGAGGACCAGCATCTAGCAGGATATTTACAGTCCCATGCAGTTCCAGAATGGAAATGGGACATCATTTCTATGGATTCCATAGTTGGCTTGCCTACGTCTTTGCAACATCATGATGCCATTATGGTTACCGTTGATTGGTTGACTAAGGTCACTCATTTTTCTCCTCTTAGATCTTCATATACAACATCTTCAGTAGCACATATTTTTGTTAGAGACATTATTAGATTACATGGAATTCCATGTAAGATTATTTCAAATCGAGATCCAGTGTTCACTTAGGCTTTTTGAACAACCTTGCAACATGATTTAGGGACTCCCCTAACTATAGTGCTGCTTACCATCCTAAGACTGATGGTTAGACAGATCAAGTTAATCAAATTTTGGAGGACATGTTGAGGATGTATGTGATGGATCGACAGTCCACTTGGGAGTATTACTTGTATCTAGTCGAGTTTGCATATAACAATGGGTATCACAGTTCCATTGGCATGTCACCATATCAGGCCTTGTATGGTAGACCTTGTCGCACACCCTTGAGTTGCGATAGATTGGATGATAGGACACTTCTTGGATCAGAAATATTATAGGATATGGAAGTATAGGTTCAGGGTATCAAAGAACATTTGGCAATTGCACAAGATAGACAGAAGAAGTATGCAGATGCTCATAGGGTTGATAGGCAATTTGTAGTTGGTGATAGGGTATTTTTGAGGGTCTTCCCTTGTAAGAGCACAATTCGTTATGGAAAATATTCTAAGCTAGAACCTAGATTTGTTGGTCCATTTGAGATCCTGGAGAGGATTGGACCAGTTGCTTGTCGACTCACCCTACTGCCTAGCCTTGCACGTATTCATGACATATTTCATGTTTCTATTCTTAGAAAATATATTCTAGATTTGACACATGTATTGGATTGGACTTCTTTACAGGTCGCGGATGGGCAGTTGGCTTTGGAGCCAGTACATATACTACAGCAGCGGACCTTGACCCTTAGGGGTCACACCATAGAGAAGGCAAGGGTCCAATGGGACCTAAATGATGAAACTTTAGCTACATGGGAGGATTTTGGAAGACTTAGAGCTTCTTACCCCTATTTGTTTATAGGCTTCTAGGAGTAAGCCTAGTTCTAGGGGGGAGGATGTAATACCCACCCTAGCGACTTTTCTTGACATGGACTTTATTTGTTATATTTGGTGATATTGGACTCTATATTTCCTTGTTAGAGTAGATGATGAGACATATTTAGTTATATTTGCAACTTTATGGTTCAGTATGTTATCTGATGCATTAGTGAGTTAGGGGTTTCATTGGTTTATGTACATGATTTCATTATGATAATCTTTTCATATGGCTGCTATATTATATGTTTATTATCTCGAGCTAACAATGCTAATCCAATCATGCTTGGAATAGATTATTATATGAGATATCTGTAGGATGAGGGGAGGTAGTTGTAGTTACTCTACGAAGACCCACATGATGCTGCACTCCCCCTCCTTGTTTGTCATTTGTATATGGATATATATTTCTATCATTTCAGTGATGTAGGATTGCAGGTACTAGGCATCGACTCCACCTGGATACACAGGTCTGAGCGTGCCTCTAAATCCTCAAATGTTGTTGTTGCGGAGATAACACCAAGGTTCCCACAAGTAAACCTATGGGACATAGGTCTCTCATTTAGGAAGATCACCCTACCTTGAGGGTTGGGCAATGTCATGTTTATAATGGGTATTGGTTTGAGTATTTTGATTGGTTCTGATTTATGTTGTTCGTAATGACTTTTATATAATGTTTGATTATTTCTTTGATAGGATACCTACACATTAAATGATTATTTCATAATATAAGATTTGTTTTTACTAATTCTATATATAAAAAAAAAGGAAAAAATAAAAAGATCAAGGTTTGAAATAATGTTATCTTAGTCAATGAGTTTTGAACCTATGACTTCTCTTGTATGAGTCGTGATAGTTACCATTGAGCTATATGTGTTATTTAAGATTTTTATTTAGCTATCTAGTATTTAGTATACTTATCTCTGTGGGGTATCTATTAAATTTTAAATAAACTATTATAGTTAGTGTTAATAAATAATACCAACCGTAGAGGTTGGAACGGTTGCTTCCCGTAAAACAACCTCTCCAACTATACAAGTTGGTATTATTTATTGAAGTTTGTATTTTGGAGGAAGGGGTTGGTATTTGGAGTAGGAAGAGAGATTTGCAGAGGAAGGGGTTGGATTTTTGCTTGTTCTTTCTCAAAATATTTTCTTCGCAGGACCCAAGGTAGGCCTCATTCTAGAAAGAATCCATGTGGCTTGCTTGTGTTGTGATTTTTGTGTTGTATGTTATGCTTGCATAATTTAAATGAATATTATATGAAAATTTAAATTTAAAAATCTATATAATATTCTGGAAATACTTTCTTCTGCTTCTTTCCTTGTTTGTGTAAGGGATATGCTTTGGTTGGGAAATTCAATTTGGAGAAAATGAGTGTCATGTTGGGGAGTAATGACTCTTGTATTTATTTTTATTTTTATTTTTATATAAAAATTATTTATGATCTTTACTGATTCAAATATAAAAATACATCTGTAATTAAATGTAATATCTCAACCAACAACTATTCTTCAAGTGTCAAGTATCAACCAAACAAACAAGATTTTCATTCTTATGATTGTCCCAATTTTGATAGTTCTGAATATGTTATTCATAAATTTCATTGCAGATAATATTTTTCAAATCTCTTCAGTGCAAATGTATAAATTTAGGTGTACTAAAACATATCCAAAATTTAGGGAAATCCAACAGTTCATTTGAAAATTAAGTTCCCCATGCCAAGACTAATTTTATGTCAATAAAAAAAAATTCATTGTTTGTGTCACTAGGGCATCAAATATCTTCCTCAAACTAAAACCAAGTGATTCTAAAATAAATGGATATGAAAGATAACTCTAAATATTATAATAATCCAAAATATTTCATCTTTTAATGGTTTAAAATTAATTTATGAACAAACCCTTTTACACAACTCTAGATTGGCAGTGTTCCTTCAACAGGATTTGGGGTTAGAGGCAGTTAATCTCAGGCGACAAGTTTCTCTAGGAATCATTAGACACCCACGAAGGGTAGACAACAATAGAAGCAATGATCCCATTAGAGACAAAAGAATTTATAAAACCATCATGGCAGTAGTTTCTAGTTTGAGAAGGATCGTAACTAGCAGTGGGCCAAACAAAATTACCCTAGTCAACCTACATAGAGTGCACCTCAAGCTTCTAGTAGGGGTAGTTACCAAAAGTCCAGTGCACCATCTGGAGGTAGAGGTTTTGGTAGAGGTGGTTTCTTTTCTTGTGGATAGTATGGTCATATAGCTTCACATTTCCCTTAGAGATCAGCACAAGCAACTAGTCACAGATAGGCAACATCAAAGCCCACCATAGGAGATGCAGGCAAATCACATTGGGTGTTTGTATTGGTTGATAATCGCTAGGAAGAGCATCAAGGAGAAGTCATTGAGACTACAGGTTTGTTGGGAGGTACTTCTATCTTTGTGTTGTTTCACTTGGGTGCTTCAGATTCGTTTATATATTTTTCTATCATGGAGCGATGTGGGCTTGCATCTGCAAAGCAAGAGAATATGTGGCAGGTTGAGTTGGCCATCGATTTTTGTGTAGCTATAGATTCCTATATTTCAAGTTCAAATAAATTTTCTTAAAACTATTGAAAACCCTCTTTGATAGAGTTGTGTAAAAGGGTTTGTTCATAAATTCATTTTAAACCATTAAAAGATGAAATAATTTGTATTATTATAATATTTGGAGTTATCTTTCATATCCATTTATTTTAGAATCATTTGGTTTTAGTTTGAGGAAGATATTTGATGCCCTAGTGACACAAACAATGAATTTTTATTTATTTTTATTGACATAAAGTTAGTCTCGGTATGGGGAACTTAACTTTCAAATGAACTGTTGGATTTCGATACATTTTGGATATGTTTTAATACACCTAGATTTCTACATTTTCATTGAAGTGATTTGAAAAATAATATTATTTGTAATGAAAGTTATGAATAAGAGAATCAGAACTATCAAAACTTGGACAATCATAAGAATGAAAATCTTGTTTGTTGGGTTGATACTTGACACTTGAAGAATAGTTGTTGGTTGATATATGGAATTTAATTATAGATCTATTTTTATATTTGAATCACTACAAATCATAAATAATTTTTATATAAAAGTTAAAATTAAAATAAATACAACAGTCATTACTCCCCAACATGACACTCATTTTCTCCAAATTGAATTTCCCAATCCTTTGCAAATCTCTCTTCCCGCTCCAAATACCAACCCCTTCCTCCAAAATAGAAACTTCAATAAATAATACCAACTTGTATAGTTGGAGAGGTTGTTTTACAAGAAGCAACCATTCCAACCTCTATGGTTGGTATTATTTATCAACACTAACTATAATACTTTATTTAAAATTTAATAGATACCCCATGGAAATAATTTTACTAAATACTAGATAGCTAAATAAAAATCTCAAATAACACATATAGCTCAATGGTAACTATCAAGACTCATACAAGAGAAGTTATAGGTTCAAAAGTCATTGACTAAGATAATATTATTTTAAACCTCAATCTTTTTATTTTATCCTTTATATATATATATATAGAATTAATAAAAACAAATCTTATATTACACATACACACACACAAAATATATATATATATATATATATATATATATATATATATATATATGTTCATAAATATAACATAATACATCTATATTACTTTTCTTTCATCTTTTTAATGCAACATAACATAAGCCACTTAAATCATTTAATGTGTAGGTATCCTATCAAAGAAATAATCAAACATTATATAAAAATTATTATGAACAACATAAATCAGAACCAATCAAAATATTCAAACCAATACCCATCATAAACATGACATTTCCCAACCCTCAAGATAGGGTGATCTTCCTAAACAGGAGACCTACGTCCCATAGGTTTACTTGTGGGAACCTTGGTGTTATCTCTGCAACAAAAACATTCGAGGATTTAGAGGCACACTCAGACCTATGCAGCCAGGTGGAGTCGATGCCTAGTACCTGCAATCCTACATCACCGAAATGATAGAAATATATATCCATATACAAATGACAAACAAGGAGGGGGAGTGCGGCATCATGTGGGTCTTCATAGAGTGACTACGACTACCTCCCCTCATCCTATAGATATGTCATATAATAATATATTATAAACACAATTAGGTTAGCATTGTTAGCTCGAGATAATAAACATATAATATAGCAGCCATATCAAAAGATTATCATAATGAAATCATGTACATAAACCAATGAAACCCCTAAGTCACTAATGCATTAGATAACATACTAAACCATAAAGGTGCAAATATAACTAAATATGTCTCATCATCTACTCTAAAAAGGAAATATAGAGTCCAATATAACAAATATTGTCCATGCCAAGAAAAGTCGCTAGGGTGGGTATTGCACAATACCTATTCTTTCATCTCTCCTACCATGAGTGTTCCCCTTGTTACCCAATCACATTCACCACCTATAAATGTTAGTCAAGGGAGAAACTCCTTCAATCATAATTCCTTCATTCCTCTTATGAGTCTTCCATGTGTTACCCAATCTTCTCCATTACCTACTTATCATAGTGTTCCACCTCCTTATTCTCAATATTTTCCTTCATTCAACAATATTACTCCATGATCTCAATCAAACATGTCTGATTCCAATCCTTCTACCAAAGCTACCATCAATAGTCTAGCCCAAACAGTGTTCCTTACAACAACAAATAGCTTCTGGGAATCAATCCAAGTATAATGTGTCCATATTTGATGTAGCAAGCCCACTATCCAATGAAATTGTTAGATTTGTCCCTCCTAAACATGTAGAAGTCCCTCAATTGGAACTTTATAATAGAAATGGTAATCCCTTAACTCATGTTAAAACATTCCAAACTTTGTGTAGTGACTTTTCTCATGATCAAAGGTTGTTAGCAAAATTGTTTACTAGAACATTAAGGGATAGGGCTTTGCAATGCTATTGTTCTTTGCCTCCTTATTTTATTACTTCTTTTCAACAACTGGATAATGCTTTTATTCAACAATTTCAGAATAGTGTTGGTCCTAAAGCTACTTTGAATGTTTTGATGCATTGTAAACAAGGAGTTAAAGAGAAAGTGGCTGATTTTATTGGTAGATATAAGCATTTGTATTCTCAAATTTCTTTTCTTATGCCTAATCAAGACATTCAAAAGATTTTTATTGCTAATTTACAAAAAGATATTAGGGATAAACTTCTCTTAACTGTGTTTACTTCCTTTCCATAGTTGTGCACAATACTTCACAATTATCAATTGATTGTGAGTCAATCAAAACAATCATCTCCTTCCATGGCTCCGAATGATAAGGGTGATAGTGCTCAACAACCGTTTGTGAAGTTTAAACCAAACAAAGAATTTATCAAATTCAATGACAACAACAACAACAACACTCAAGTAGCAGCCACTACAGGTGTGCCTCCTTTGTCTAAATTCTTTAAAAGAAAAAGATCTTACTCCTTTGAATGAATCTTTGCAAAGCATTATGTCTCAATTAATACAAAGGAATGTGTTAAAACTTCCCCAAATCAAACCAATTGATCCATCTAAGACAACTTTACCTTACTTTGATGCTAAATATTTTTGTCAATATCATCGTCAGCCTGGTGATGATATTGAAAAGTGTTTTTCACTGAGAAGTAGGATTCAATAATTGATTGATAATAATACTATATATGTGGTAGGTGTGAATGATAAAGGAAACAAAATTGTAGCTCCTCCTAATTAGAACATTCAAATTTTCATTGATCCTTTACCATCTCAATCCACTAATGTGATTGAGATTGATCATCTTTCTTTCTCTCCCAATAATGTGACCCTTGAAACTAATAATATCATGAACCTTGTAGATCAACATGAACCCCATAAGGATTTTTGCATAACATTTGATCCTAGTGAGACCATTAAGGCACCCCATGGCCCATTATACATAAGTGCAAAAATCAAAGGTATACCCGCTAGAGGAGTGCTTATTGGTCCTGCTTGCATGGTTAATGTAAAAACTGAAGAATTCCTTTGTACTTTGCAATTGCATCAAGTGATATATGATGATGCTGATGTGATAGTTAAATTTTTTGATGGATTCTCTTGTCCTACTATTGGTTCTATAACACTTCCTATTGATGTTGGCACTAAATGCTTAAATGTTCAATTTGCTATCATTCCTACATCTGATCAATTTCATGTGAAGCTGGGACATCCTTGGCTCTCTTCCATGAAAGCAGTCGCTTCTACTATACACATTATTCACAAGTGTTTGAAATTTCCTCATAATGATAAAATCATAATTGTTAATCATAGCATAATTCAACCTACCCTAAGGCATGGAGATGTTTGTCTTGATTATTTTTAGTCCGAACAATTCCAGCCTCTTCAACCTAGAAGTGATACTCTATTTAGATCATATCAAAACTGAAAAAATGAAATGATTTTTTCATTGAGTAAACCTAGAAATCAAACACTTGGCATTCCTCTTGATGTAATATACTCCTTTTTGAGGATAAGATTATTCTTCCTCCTAAGGAATGAAGTATTCTTCTTCCCAAAGAGGCACCTATTCTTTCTCCTAAAGAGAAGAGTGTCCTTTCTCCTAAGAAAGGAAATATTCTTCTTCCTAAAGAAGAATCTATTCCTTCTCCTATGGATGAGTGTCCTATTCCTCCCAAAGGTAGAAGAACTCTTTCTCCTAAAAATCAATCTATTCCTCCTAGGGATAGACCTATCCCTCCTCATGATGGACCCGGTCTCCTTCCTACACCTCCCATTCCTCCTTTATATGGTGTGGTTCCTCCTTAATCTTATAGAGAGAAGCGACCGACCTCTCCTATTGTCCAACCTAAAAGACATCAACCCATTCATCCTTCCTTAAAAGAAGAGATGAACCCTATATCTTATGAACCTTAACCTTCTCAACCTTCAACCAAAACTAGACGAAACCGTTGTGCAAGTGAAAGCCGATGGAGACATCGTGCTAGATCTCGTGAAGTTTCTTTCCAAACCATTTCTTCTCCTAAAACACCAATAGTTGACATGATTCCATTTTCTCCTAAAAAGATGTTCAACCTAATTCTCCAAGACACAAAATGCTTAAGACAAATGATGGTTCAAGTTCTATTCCTATTAGAGCTCCTATTCTTATTAATATTGATGAAGAAATAGGTGAGAATGTTCTTAATGATGAATATGAATATTTTGATGTTGACAATGAATTATCTGCAAAATTTTCAAAAGCATTAATTATAGCTCCTAGCAACAAACAAAGTGACTCATCATTAGAGCATGGTCCTTGTTTGGAACTTGCGATAGATCCATCTATCATGCTCGATGTGTCTCCTCTTGCATGTTGTCCACCTTCCCAAAATAATGATCAGCAATATCAAGGGGAGGATAACGTGCTTGATTAGCTTCATTAGCACTGTATATTCTCTCTCTCTCCCCTCTCTTGCTTATATTTATGACATTCTTCTATTTTTTTCCCCTATTCTTCTATTTTTTTCCCTAGTGTTCTCTACTTGAGGATGATGCAAAGCATTGAGATCTCTTTTGGTCTCTCTCGTGTTGACTCAAAAGAAACGTGTTCCCTTCCTCCATGATGGTTTCCTTTCTTTATGGGATGAGGATGATTCTATGCACATACATATACATGGTATACATGAGTTGTCATAAAAAGCATACTAGCTCCAAAGTTAGGTTAAACCACCTCGTGCTTTGTGTTTTATGTTCATTATCATTTGATTTATCCTCTCTTGGGGGCTAAATTATTGTGATAACATGCTTGTCTTCTTTGGGTGTAACCTACCTTAAATAAATTTCTCCCGATAAGGCGTACTCAAACACTTTAACATGGGGGCATACACTCTGCTCATGATTCTCTCTTTTGTCACTAAAAGTTACTTAGCGAACTTTGTCTTTACTTTGTAATTTTTGGTGCTTTTTATTTTCATGATACATAGTAAGAGAACCTTTCTAGTTGCAATCATCTTTCTCTCTTTCTATCTCACGATCTTCCCTTTTACCTTATCATTGAATTCATAACATCCTAAAGTCCACTAGGGGCTTGGTGAATCTTGCCTCCTTGACGTGGTGAAAGCCTTTCAATCTGAATTCCTTGTACTTTACCTGCAGTATTTGCGTAAGCTCATACTTCTGCTAAAGTGGGGGCTAAATGTAACATCCTAAAATTGCACCCCTCACAATTTTCGACTGCATTTGGGTCTTCGCCTTAGTGTTTATGCCCCTCGGCCTTATTGGAGACCTGAATATGCCCATACACATCAAAAACACCTTGCAATTCAATAATGAACTCAAGGGACACCTTGATCCGACCCCAAAATAGGGAAAGAGTGGGGCATGGCAGCATGGTCCTCACTAGGACCAGGACGTGGTTTTGTGGGACCCCTTAATTGGGGCCTACCTTAATCCCCTCCCTTGGACCTAGATCAAATTTGAAGCGGGAAAATCACCCCTATGTCAGCTCAAGTCAAAAAATTAATCAATTAATCCTATAAGAAAGTATATAAGAGGGATTTTGCCTCTCATTTGACATAACACACACAATCTAATGAAATTCAATCAAGCATCCAAGCATTCAAGAGATCAAGCATTCAAGATCAATTGTCTTCCTTCAAGATTTGGAGCAATGATAGAGCCAAGATTTCAAGCATTGAAGAGATCATTATTCTACTTCATGAAGACATAATTCCATGTGGAGGCAAGCAAAACTTCACAAGGAGGTATAAAAGTTTCATTTTCAGTCAAAACAACATCTCGTCAAAGAGGAGGATTTCCACTTTTAGTCATTTCATTTACATTATTTCAACCACTTGGTTAATTCCAAAATCGAGGTTTGACCTGAAGGCAAACCCCTATTCCCAACACATTTCCCTTTCTTTCTATGTGCAGGAAACAAGTACGCAACTCTACTTCTAGAATTAAGATTTATTCACAGAGATAGATAAAACCCTTTTCGACAAACGAAAAGTTCGAAGGACCAATAGGAGGGCACTCCTGTTCGGACACACGGTCCCTGCAACTTTTTCCCGATTTCTCAGATCTAGGTGCATGACTGAATCCCAAATCAGTAGCTCATTGTTTTCTCAAACTTGGTATTCATTTCTAGTACTTTTCCTTAATTCATTTAATCAACTTACAAAAGAGGGTCAATTACATTCCAATTTCAACCAATCTACTTAGTATTCAGTCCTTGAATCCTTTGGGATTGAATCTAGTAGATTCATCCCCCGCTTTTGAATGTAAAGTTTACTCAAATGAAAATTGAGCTTCGTGAATCCTCCCTTCCAAGTGGAGAATTTGCTAAGCTCCCAATTTTCCACTTTACATCATCCAAACACTATAATGTCTTCCATCGATGGACAATACAATCATGATGAGAATCTAACCAATCTGTACACAAAAAAACACCATAAGACCCCAATGGAAGGATACAGAGGTCTACTATGGTAAAAAAATAGCCTAAATCCAACATGCAACTCGAAATATAGGAATCTATAGCTACACAAGAACTGGTGGCCAACTCAACCTGTCACATATCCGCTTGCTTTGCAGATGCAAGCCCACGTCGCTCCATAATAGAAAAAGATATAAATGAATCTGAAACACCCGAGTGAAACAACACAAAGATAGAAGTACCTCCCAATACACTTGTAGTCTGAATGACTTCTCCTTGATGCTCTTCCTAGCAATTATCAACTGCTACAAACACCGGATGTGATTTACCTGCACCTCCTATGCTGGGCTTTGATGTTGCCTACCTCTGACTAGTTGCTTGTGCTGATCTCTAAGGGAAACATGAAGCTATATGACCATACTATCCACAAGAAAAGAAACCACCTCTACCAAAACCTCTACCTCCAGATGGTGCACTGGACTGTTGGTAACTACCCCTACTAGAAGCCTGAGGTGCACTCTATGTAGGTTGACTAGGGTAGTTTTGTTTGGCCCACTGCTAGTTACGATCCTTCTCAAACTAGAAACTACTACCATGATGGTTCTAAGAATTCTTTCATCTCTACCGTGATCACTGCTTCTATGGTTGTCCACCCTTGGTGGTGTCTAATGATTCCTAGAGAAACCTGTCGCCTGAGATTAACTGCCTCTAACCCCAAATCCTGTTGAAGGAACACTACCAATCTAAAGAACGGTCTGACCACTAAGAGCCATGACCAAATTCTCCTCAACTAAACAAGCCTTCTCCTCTACCACCTCTATGGTTTTAGGTTTGAAAACTCGAACTCCCCCGCTAATACAAGCACTCAAACCCCTAGTTAAATGTTAAACCAACATGGCCTCATCATCACCAATTCTTCCATACTACTTGAGCCCAAAGAATCTATGCTCATACTACTTGATAGTCATGGCTACCTGTCTCAAGTCATGAAACTCATCGGCACATCGCTTCCTCCAATGATCTAACAAAAATCAAGCTCTGAAACTCTCCAGAAACATCTCTCAAGATATCGAGCCTATATCCAAATGTAGGTTTTGTTCCTCCTACTACCACCATGTTGAATAAAATCCCCTAAGGTGCATGATGGTGCATCTCACCTTGGTGTTGCTACCATATAGATGCATGGAAAAACACCTATCTAGATCTATCGGCCATATCCCTACCTCCAAACCACTACTAGATCCATTGAAGGTGGGAGGGAAAGACCTCAAAAGATCCCTCATGTGACCTACTAAGATAGACTCCTGGTCTTCTACAGTATCTCTCCTCCTAGGAGACCTCTCTCTCCCTATCAAGATGCTCAAAATGATGAGAAAACTGCCAAGCAAAGCATCAAAGAACAGTCATTGAGACTACCGGTGTGTTGGGAGGTACTTCTATCTCTGTATTGTTTGAATCAGGTGCTTCAGATTCATTTATATCTTCTTCTATCATGAAGCATTGTGGGCTTGCATCTACAAAGTAGGCAGATAGGGGGCAACTTGATTTAGCTACCAATTCTCATGTGGTCGCAAATTCCTATATTCCAAATTGTGTATTGCATTTAAGCGCTTTGTCTACCATAGTAGACCTCGATATCATTCTATTGGGGTCTTATGGTGTTTTTTTGGGTATGGATTGGTTAGATTTTAATCGTGCTTGTATTGACTATCGACAGAAGACAGTGCAGTGTTTAGATGATTTTGGTAGGAGAGTGGAGGTGATAAGGATTTAGAGACCCATATCCCTTCGCATGATTTTCGCTATGCAGCTTAAGCGGTATATGTGTGAAGGGTGTCAGTTTTTTATAGTGTCTCTTGAGGAATTGGATGAGGAGAGATGTCAGGAGGTTTCTTTAGATAGCCATCCCATTCTTCCAGAGTATGTCAATGCTTTCCCTTGTGATATTCCCAGTATTCCACCAAAGTGTGACATATATTTTTGCATTGATTTTGTGCCAAGAGCATAACCTATTTATAGAGCTCCTTATTGGATGACCACTTAGGAGTTTAGTGAGTTAATATTGTAGCTAAAAATTTGTTGGCCAAGGGCTTTATCCACCCTACTATTTCTCTGTGGGGAGCACCGATCATATTTGTAAAGAAGGATGGATCCCTTTGTCTATGCATTGATTATAAACAGTTGAATAAGGTGACAATCAAGAATCGGTATCTGTTGCCTAGGATAGATGATATCTTTAATCAAATGAAGGGAGCCAAGGTGTTCTCTAAGATTCATCTTACTTCAGGATATCACTAGCTTCATATCCATGAGGCTAATATTCATCAGATAGCCTTTTGAATTCATTATGGACACAACAAGTTCATAGTGGTTCCTATTGGGTTGAGGAATGCACCCTCAATGTTTATGAGTTTGATAAATGGTGTATTATGTACTTATTTGGATTAGTTTGTGCTTGTGTTCTTAGATGACATATTGATATATTCTACATCAATGGAGGTGCATGAGGATTATTTATAATAGGTGTTACAGTTCTTGAGGGATATTCGGTTATATGCCAATTTGGCTAAGTGTATGTTTTTTCAGACTAAGGTGAAGTACCTTGGGCATGTCATTTCAGGAAAGGGTATTGTAGTGGATCCCTCTAAGATCTAGGCCATTATGGATTGGCCACCTCTAACAAGTGTTTCAAAGGTTTGAATTTTTATGGGACTGGCTAGTTATTATTGCCATTTTATTCAAGGTTTCTCTCAGATAGCTCACCCTATTACTTCTCTTCAAAAGAAAAGGAAGAAATTTGTCTAGACAGAGCAGTGTGAGGTGACCCTTTGTACTTTGAAGGAGCTTCTTATCAGTGCACCTATTTTGATAGTTCCTGATCCATCTTGAAACTTTATGGTGTGTACAAATGATTATTTGGAGGGCTTGGGAGTAGTGCTTATGCAGGATGGTCGTGTGATCGCTTATGAGTCTCGCAAGCTCAAGGATCATGAGTTGAACTATTCTACTCATGACTTGGAGTTGGCAACAATGGTCCATGATTTGGTGAGATGGTGGCACTTTGTTTTGGGGCGTCAGTTCAAGTTGCATAATGATCACCACAATTTGTAGTAGATATTCACTTAGCTGAACTTAAATGCCTGACAACGTTGATTGATGGAAGTTTTTAGTGAGTATGACTTTGATGTCAGGTATATTCAAGAAAAGGAGAACATGGTTGTAGATGCTTTGAGTCGGAGGCAACATGAGATTTTAGTGATAAATCTTAGTGTGGATTTGAAGGGTCAAATTTTTGAGGCACTTTTGAGGGATACATGGTATCAGGAGATTAGAGTTGAGTTAGAGGCTAGGAGGCTATTGGAGGGAAAATTTTCAGGTTATGTTCTTGAATCAAATGGTTTTCTTCAACACCTTGCATAGATTTATGTTCAACCTTTGGGTGGACTTCACACTTTGATTTTGCCAGAGGTTCATCGTGCACTTTACTTGGCACATCCTGGTGTCAAGAATATGTACATAGACCTTCAACAACTATATCACTAGTCAAGGATGAAACGTGATATTGCAGATTTTGTATCCAAATGTCTAGAGTGTCAGAGAGTTAAGGCAGAATATCAACATCAAGCAAGATTACTACGGTTGTACCTTGTTACAAAGTGGAAGTGGGGCATTGTTTTGATGGACTTCATTGTTGGTTTTCCAATTTTTTCTCACATACATGATGCAATCATGGTCAATATTGATAAATTGACCAATGTAGCATACTTTTCTTCGATACAGACTTCGTACACAATAGTTGTCATAGCTCAAGTTTTCATGGAGGATATTATGAGGTTACACGAGATTCCTTTTCAAATCATATTAGATAGAGATCTCATCTTTACATCAGTCTTATGGTCATCACTTCAGCATGCCTTGGGGACCCAGTTGAACTTAAATTCAGCCTACCACTCGAAGATAGATGGGCAATTGGAGAGGGTTAACCAGGTTTTGGAGGACGTGTTGTGTATGCACATTATGGATCAATAGTCTTCATGGGAGGACTGCATGTATCTCTATGAGTTTTCCTATAATAATGGGTATCATAGCTCTATTGGTATGCCTCCTTTTCAGTTGTTGTATGGTTGTCCTTGTCATACTGCTTTGAGATGGGATAAGTTGGAGGATAGGGTACGCTTAGGTCTAAAGATGATTTGAGAGAGGGAGTAGTAGGTTGAGCGTATTCGGGAGCATTTGGTGGAAACTCAGGATAGGCAGATGAAGTATGTCAATAATCGTAGGGTGGATCGTAAGTTTTATGTTGGAGACCATGTTTTCTTGAGAGTGTGTTAGTGAAAGAGTTCAATCCATTACGAACAAGTCTCTAAGTTGGCACCTCAATTTGTCGAACCTTTTGAGTTTCTAGAGAGGATAAGACATGTTGTGTATCGTCTTACCTTGTTGCCGAGCTTATCCCATATCCATGATTTTTTTCATGTATCTATTCTTAGACAGTATATTCCTAATGTGATGTATGTATTGGATTGGAATGCATTGCAAGTCAAGGACTAGCAACAAACTTTGGAGCCCGTGCGTATTCTGCAGCATTGGAGGTTGACCCTCAGGGGTCACAACATAGAACAAGTAAGGGTCCAGTGGGACCCAAATGATGATACCTCAGCCACTTGGTAGGATGCTTTGAGGATGAGAAATATTTACCCCTATCTTTTTGTAGGATTCCAAGATTAAGCCTAGTTCTAGGGGGGGAGGATGTGATACCCCTTCCATGATCAAATATTTATTCTATCTACATGAACTCATGGTGACTTCCTTGGTTTTATATGTGGTTTTGATGATGATACATTTTATGATGGTTTATCTTTATGACTCTATTATGATGTTAGAATTAGATGTATACCATGTTGATGTTCATGTTATAATGGATTATGATTATGTTTCTTTATGAATAAGTTATTTTACTGATATATAATATTTTATGATTACTAACCCATGAACTAATGTATTTAGTTAGATTATGAGATGTGACTAATTATGAAAGTTGAAATGTATTCAGATTTGATTCATGTATTATGTGTATGTTCATGATTGTGGTGCGAGGGTATGATGTCTTATCACCCCATTAGGAGAGACATATGATGTCATGATTCCTCTTCACTGATGTGGGTGTACTTATTGTATATATATTATATTTGTATGTGCTTATTTGTGATGCAAGGTTGCAGGTATAAGGCATCGACTCCACTTGGGTTCAAAGGTTTGAGCTTGCCTAAATAATCTTGATGGTGGTTGTGGGAGATAACATGTTGACCCAATTGACCTAACCTATATCCTTTTCTCTACATAAGAGCAATAATCCTATTCATGTTTTTACCTAATCGAAATGCCATTAAGGAAATATTTGATAACCCTGGTTGTGTATGTGTATGTGCTAGTGATTATTTATCGTTGTCCTTTTTATTAATTGTTATTTAAAAATGTTAATCATATGGTTTGTATTTTATTAAGATGCATTTCTTGTCGTGGCTATTTTTAAGAAAGGTATAGTTATATTTGCAATTGTATATTTATGTTTTGAATTTGTGTTTGGTGAGAAACCCTAATTCCACAAACCAAACTTTGGATTAGCATTTTGTGTATTATTATTTCTTAAGTTCTTGATTGAGTGGGAATTAAGGTTTATTGATTTTTAATTAATATTTTTGGGAGTTGGGAGTTTGTTTTTCCTGTGAGATGGTTGAGAGGGGTATTCTTCTTGATTATTTTTTATTTGGTGAGAGTTTTCAAAAGGAAGGATGGCTGGAAAAAAAAACATTTGGAAAAGGAGTTTTGATGGGAATTTGATTGCGGTTTTGAGGAGATTTGAGAGAGGGGATTTGAGGATTTGGGAGTTGGCTTGGATTGGATTTTGAAGGCTTTTGGATTGTTGTATTTGTCTAGAGATTGGATTGCTTTGGTGAGAGTTGTGTGCAATGTTTGTCTTCTTCAATTTCACTCCTATTTGCTTCTATTTGAAGTAGGTTTTCTATGCTTTTCTCTTGTTTATTTGAAATGGAAATGAAAGAAATATTTGGAAAGGTATTTGATGTGTATGTTATTCTGGACATGAATTTCTATGACTATTTGTTTGGAAGAATGAAAAAATGATTTTCCCTTCACCATTGCATAGTTTTAAATAGATAGTTTCGGAAATAAAAATCTTGTACTATCTAATTGTTTCCATTTTTTTTCTATTTCAATGCTTTTCTAGACATTAGACTTAGGTTTCTCAAATGGGTCTTGATTAGTTTTCTGAAATTGAGTCATTTTATTGGTCTTTATTATATGGTCAAAGTCTAGGTTTTCAAGAAACCTAGTTCTATGACAACGGCGTTGAATAGGCTTACAAGGGTGCAAATCAGGCTAATAAGGGTGAAAAATAGTCCTACCAAGGCAAAAAAACCCTCTGCAAGTGTGCAGGTATTGGGGTTTGTACCTTTTTAGTCATTTTTTGGTCTTGAGTGTCTTCTAGGGACTCTAGAGGCCGGGTTTTGGGTTTTTGTCATGTTTGTCAAAAACATTATGATTAGATTATCTGCATTGGATTTTTTATGGATTTATGTGGATTCTTGATAGTCTTTTGGTGTTATCTCATTGTAATCCTCTATTGGATTGAGTCCTATGTGCTCTATTGTAGAGATATTGATACTTATGCTTTATGGATGTAATGTTATTTCAGATCTCTGTTGTGAGACTTAATTGAATCATATTATGATGTTAATTTGTTGTTGATCCATGTTTTAACTTGGGTTTAGGTAGGCATAGTGTCATAAGGGAGAGTGGCTCTCCATGGGGTCGGGATCCTAAGTGATTGTTAGGTCAACCCATTGGGAGAGTTTCTCTAGCAAGTGATAACCTTAATTAATGTATATAGGGGTTTGAGTAGTATTTCACATTAAGAAAGATAATGATGTGCCACACTCATGGGCTTGAGTTTTTGTTTACGCTCAGGATGAGATTGGGAAGGCTTGGAATGGAAAGATCAACTACCTTGTCCTCACAAAAGGTATGTTGGTTCCACATGAGTCTTGTAAGGGGGTCAGGGTTAGGAGAGACTACCAGGATAACGAAGGATGGGCGTCAAGGTTTATGGAGACTACTAGGACAACCAATACTGAGGTTATGTAATAACACTCTTCCCTTGTGAGAACTAGTGTCCCACTCTTGTGTTGTAATTTTTAAGTCCTCTGGAGTTGTCCTTATTATGTTGTTCATCCTTTTGTTCCTTTCTTGTAGTTATTATCCTATGGATCTAAGTAGTGAACTTGTATTCATTTAGCCCTTTCTTGTGTGTATGTGGGTCATGTGTCTATCTCCTAGCATGAGGGGCGGGCCTTTGGGTTCCACATAGTCGGGTGGTAGTTGCCTACTTCCATCAAGTAATTTCAACCTATTTGTTGTGTGGATTAATTTTCTTCTCACTTCAAATGATTCTCTTGGATATAGTTTTCTATGTAGATCAAAGATAGATTCATACATTCTTTATATTGTTGCTATGTAATATGGATATTAAATGTAATTGTAATTTTGGACACGACTACAAGATGGATGATGTAAACAATAATGTAATTATGATGTAGTCTAATTACAATGATTGTAGGATTTATGATAGCTACTTGTAATGATGTTATTTTTCAAAGGAATTGTAGGAACATTTGGATTTGGGTCCTAAAATGAACCTAGACTTAAAGATTAAATGAATGCGATTATGAAATTGAATGGAAATGAATCTTTCAAAATATACTAACTTGCTTATTAATACTCATTTCATAGTGAAGGGCCAAGTTGGTGATTATGTAAGATATGGTTTCCTTTCATTCTTTTATGAGTTGTTAAGTAACAATGTTAAGGAACCTTACAAGATGGTGGTGCGGGAGCACCTAGACCAAGTTGATCAATTACATGTATATATGTGTCAAAGTTTAATTTTGTAGTGTCAAGTCAAATTTTGATGTAATAAATTTGATTTTCATGTTTTCATGTCATGTAGGGTTAGGTTGTCAAGTTTGGAAAAGTTATCAAGTTATAAGCAAATTCTATAATGTGGGTTTGTTTGTGAAGGTGACGATCACCTATTTGAAAATCAAGTGGACACTATTGGTTTTCTAGTTATTTGTGTTTGTAGACATATAAATATGCCTCACAAACTTAGAGGCAAGTTGTTGAAGTTATTTTGGATGCACAAGAAATAATAAAGCTTCCATTTTATGTGTTTTTTAATGAAAATTTACTGTTACAGGGCTTTGCATGGCTCTGTACTATGAGAAAACTAACTGAGATGCATTGGAAATTAATAGTGGCATGAGTTAAGCTTATTTTGGTTTTTTTTGGATATCTTTTCATTAAGCAATGAAGATTTTATAGAGGTTTTTTCTAAAACTGGTCTTAAAACCTTGAATTTGAGGGTTTGAGTGCATAAAATGATTGCCTGAGCCATTCCACCTGATAGAACATGCTTTAACTTGGTGGAATGGCAGAACTAGATGTAGGCTTTGTGTTTATGTGGTTTTCAAGAGAAAGGGAGGTGGATTGTTAAAGTTTGAGTGATGCCCTAATTGATTTCATTCAAGTTTTAGGCAAAGAATGGTGGCTAAGAGTTGGAGTTGGATGAAAGATCATTGAAAATGGATGGGAAATGGTTTGGAGAGGTTGTGTAGACTATATTAGACCCGATCAAGTCTTTTTTGAAGTGATTTGAGGATTGGGAGTCATAGGACAAATAACCCTTGGTGAAATAACCTTAATTAAGCCTTTATGCAAGCATGGCAATGGTTTTTTTAGGGTATTGTTACAAAGAAACCCTATGATATTTTCAGATAAGTTGTGTAGGAGGATAATGGGTATCTGAAATAGGTTTTATATTATGGTTTGTATCTATTCTCTGCAATTTATGACCAAAAAATAGTGAATTTATGTTATTTTAGGCCTTTAGTACAATGTAACAGTCCATTTTTTAGGGTCATGTTTCAAAACAACCATACCTAAAAATTTGATATGTTGTAGAACTTCCAAATGGGTATCTAAAATGGCCATTAATTTATAGGTATGAGTTGGATTCTGTAAATTAAGACAAGCAAACACTGTTTGTTGTCCTACTAGGGGAATAGTGAGATTGTGAGTGAAATTCATGAAGTTAGGGTTCTACATTTATAAAGTTCATTATAGAGTTCTACATCAAATGATTTGTTTTGTTTACTTTTTCCTTGTGCATTTGAGTTCTTAATGTTATCTTTAATAGAGCTTTGCATTAGAATACACTTTAAGATGTTTTAAAAATATATATATTTCTCTTCTTAGTTGAGTTAGTTAGGCTAGATCCTCTAGGGTTCCTTGGAAGGGCGTTACACTCAAGGTCTAGGGATTTTTATCCTTGAGAAAATAAACCACTTTAGTATCATAAGAATTACAATGAAAGACCAAACACATACACTCATTTCGTCTTACAAATGGATGGATCATGTTGACAACCCTAACAAATCTAGAATTGAAAATTGAAATTGACTCATTTCATCCTTTACTAATGTTGGTAAACTCATTAGTAATAAATCCAAGATTTGTTTTGTCTCCATATTTCTCTTTGAATATCATTTTGAATTCATCACATCAGCCTATACTTGCATTAGGAAAGCCTCTTTACCATTCCATTCCTTCATCAATCAAGGATTGTACTTAAAACTTCATGAGGACACCTCCATCCTCAACTTGAAAATAAATAGTCAAATTTATAAATTAATTTAAATGATCCTCACTAGATAGAGAATTATTTCCTAAAAAAAAATTTAACGCAGTTCTTGTCTCAACTAAAATGGGATTAGGATATCTTAAAAGCTCCAATAAAGTCTAATTATCTATAAAATTCTAGGTTTAAGGACAACCTAATATCTTAAAAGCTCCAATAAAGTCTAATTATCTACAAAATTCTAGTTTTAAGGACAACCTAACTAAAAATGGCCTTTAGCTACCCCAACTAGATTATTCTCTGATCCACCAAGAGCAAATTCTTGAAAATTTACATTTAATCCTTCCCGTGGGACCAAACATCCCACACTAATGGTTGCAATGACATGAATATTTTGAAATTAATTCACTTTACTTATGAAAATTCCAAGATGATATACATTTATCAAACCATCTATCTATGTTTGTAAATCATCTTTGATGCTTTTAGCCTCCAATCTATTCAATTTTCTTGCATCTTTTAGAGTCTTTGATTCCCTTCAAGTTTTACCTTTCTTTTGAGATTTAGTTTCCTTAGATGATTTGTCATCATCATTAATCTCTACGCCATCTCTTATATCTTTAAATCTAGATGCAATAGTATCCTTATACCAATAAGGACCTTAATCTTGATTTATAAGAGACAATACATCATCAACAAAAACATTATTCCTCGGAGTGGTTGCCAAAAGATTTCCTCTAGAGAAGAACTTTTCAATAATTTTTTTTTTTTGTAAACTTTTTGTTTCCTTTCCAATATTCCTTAGGATTTTAATATATTTAGGTCCCATCCAATAATTATCTTTTTTATCCATGTTATAATTAGTGGGTTTGTTACTTTCACCAATATTTTTTTTATTAAATAAATTAGTATTTTGAGTGAAACATCAATCTAAATTCTTATCTTTCCAATTTTATTTGTCCTTCAAATCTCCAACCACGTTCTTATGTGAGTCATTCTAGAACAATGATCTTTCATTCATCTTGAAATTGCACCTTCAAAAGTATGTTTACCAGTTTAGAAATATCAAAGCCACCACCCTTTGTGGGAGAAGGATAGGAAGATCACTCAAAATTGTGAATTCTAACCCATAGAATTGTTGCAAACTTTTCATTGATATCAAAGGGAATAGATCATAAAAGAATAACAACAAATATCTTAGAGGTAATGTTGAACATTTACACATTTAGTTGATAAGAATACATCATTTAGAGTAGAGCCTTTTTTTTGGTGAAAGGAAGCAAGATTGCATCTTAGTGTTGGTTGAATCCTTTCCACCTTATTACCCACAACTTGCATATAAATAATGTTAATCCTTTTTAAAATAATTAGGATATCACCTAATTAATTATATAATTAGGTCCTTATTACTTTATTCATTTAAACTAAACTTAGTTCCTTTTTCTTTTATTAGATTAAGATGATGATAGCTTATGTTGTCTCACTCATTATGATGTAGACTCTTGGAACTAGCTAATTTAATCTTTCTCTATGGTTCAAATCTTAGTTTTTGTCATTAGATTTTATAAGCATTCATTTTAATAATACCCAATTCATTTACATGTTAATCTCAAATAACATATTCCTATTTTGGATCAATCTCTCTCAAGGTTTCATGGTATCAATCATGACATCTTTTCTTCAGATATCATAGGCATTTTGGTTACAGGTGTTTTTTGGCAATTGTGGGGTTATCTATCAACTCCAACATGGTATCAAGTACTAGATCCATGACTTCCTATCTATTTTCTAAGATTGGAGAAAAAAATTCTAGGTTTTTTTGCTACAACAAAAAACCACTTGATTCTTTCAAGAATTCTTGGAAATAGTTGCTCTTGATTTGTTCAATATGGTTGGAGATTTTTTTAGATCAGGTAAGCTTCTAAATCAAATTAATGCTAAATTTATTTCTCTTATTCCCAAATTAGAAAAATTCAATCTCAATGAAAGATTTCAAACCAATGAGCCTATGCAATACTATGTACAAAATTCTCTCGAATCTCATGGTCAATAGGCTTAAATTGGTTTTGGATAAAATGATATCTCCAAGTCATAAGGGGTTCGTGAAGGGTAGACAAATATTAGATGTTATTCTGTCCACCCATGAATTGATTTATTTCATGAATATGAACAAAAATCAAGCAATGATCTTAAAATTGGACATATCTAAGGCATGTGATAGACTGTTGTGGTCATTCCTTATAGAAGTCCTAAACAAATATGGTTTTAAAAGTAGATTCTGAAAATGCTCATTGAGTGCTTCTCCACCCCTAAACGGATCATCAAAAGGCTATTTCTCATGTAGTAGAGGATTAAGGAAAGGGGATCCCCTCTCCCCCTACATATGTATTCCCTTGGAAGAAGTCTTGCAAAAAAATATCCAAAAAATATTTATGGAATGGTTCTATAAAAGGGTTTAAAGCAACCACATATCTTCAATTGTGTAGATGACACAATTATATTTTGTGAATCCTCTTTATCTAAAGATAAAGGTTGGAAGACTATCCTTAGGAAGTATGCTATATTATGAAAGTAATTTGGTAAAAAATGATTGTTGTATTTACAAATGATCATGAAGATCATTATAGAGAATTACAAAGAAATACAAAATAGAAAGTTTATAATAAGAAACTAAAATTACAATATATTACATTATTGAGCATTAATAACTTAGGAAACTATAATATCAATACCCTCCCTTAATAATCAATCTATCAACTACAACAATAGACCCCCTAAATTTTACAAACTTATCTGTACTGGGGGGCTTGGTGAGAATATCGGCTTGCTGCTCTATTGTAGGAACACATAGCAACTGAATGGGTCCATCTTCAACCAACTGTTGAATGTAATGACAATGAAGCTCTACATGTTTTGTTCTTTCATAGAAGACTGGATTCTTGACAAGTTTGAGAACTCCTTGATTGTCAGAGAACAAGGGAGTCAGACCTGCTTGAGATATTTGCATATCTGCAAGCATCTGGCAAAGCCAAATTGCCTCACAAGTTGCCTTAACTGCTCCCTGATATTTTGCTTCTGTCGAGGATAGAGCCATTGCCTACTGCTTCTTACTAGTCCAAGTGACTGCACCGGATCCCAAACTGAACACATATCCAGAGGTTGATTTCCTATCATCAATCGAGCTTGCCAAATCTGAATCTATGAACCCACTTAGGATAGGATCATGACTCCGAGAGTAAAGAAGTCCATAATCAGAGGTGCCTTTCACATAACACAACACATGCTTCACTTCTACCCAAAGATCGGCCATGGGGGCTGTCATGAAGCGTGAAATGTAGCTCATTGCAAAACTGAGATCAACTCTAGTAGCAGTAATATAGATGAGATTGCCCACTAGTTGCTTGAATTGTGTTTCATCTACATGAGGAGAATCAGACTTGGCTGACAACTTCAAGCTAGTCTCCATAGGTGTGGAAGCAGGTTTGCAATCCTGCATTCGAAACCTGTCAAGCAAGTTCCTGGCATACTTAGACTAAGAAATAAAAATGCTACCATCAGTTTGCCAAACCTCAACACCTAACCAATAATGGAGAAGCCCCAAATCTATCATATCAAAATCCTTGCACAGATCTTGTTTGATTTCTACAATCAAATGTGTTGAACTGCTAGTAATGATCAAGTCATCCACATAGACAACAAGAAAGAGAATATCATCATTACAGTGTTTGATATACTGATTAATGTTAGAAGGAGAATGCTGAAAACCATGAGCAACCAAGTATTGATCAATCTTAATGTACCACACTCAAGGAGCCTGTTTCAGCTTATAGAGTGCTTTAACAAGTCTACATACTTGATGTTCTTTACCGACAGCCTTGAAACTAGGAGGCTGCATCATGTAGACTTCTTCCTGCAACTGACCATTGAGGAAGGCACTCCTAACATCCATCTGATGGACTTTCCATCCAAACTGAGCTGCAATAGCGAGAAGACGAATTGTACTCATCTTAGTAGTAGGAGCAAATGTCTCCTCATAATCAATGCCCTCCCATTGTGTGAATCCTCGAGTAATTAATCTGGCCTTGTACTTATCCAAGGTACCATCTGTATGATACTTGACCTTATAGACCCATTTGCAGCTAATGGGTTTCTTCCCTAGAGGAAGATCAGAGAGAACCTAGGTGTTGTTCTTCAAAAGGCTTTAGTATTCTGCATCCATTGCCTATTCCCACTCTGGAATCCCTTTTGCTTTGGTATAAGTCTGAGGCTCATAAATGCTATGAATGTTGGCCATGAGAGAAAAGTTAACTATATTTTGCTACTTGCCCTTATTTCTAGAAGATCTACCCTCAATGAGCTCATTAGGACGAAGATCATTGATGCTCTTAGCCCACCACTTAGGCTAGAGTTTAGATGTGCCAACATCAGATGGAGGAGGAATAACTGGAACTGGAGGTGGAATAGGATTTGGAATAGGTGGAAGATTAGCATCATCCAAAGGAAATTTAGGTAGTGCATCATCAAATACAGAATCGACATCATCCCTCCCATCAAGTGAATCAAATGGAAGACGAACACCTAAATTAGAAGTCTTCAAAGGTGGATCCTCAGGATTTTGCTAAGAGGAGGAAAGTTGAAATGGTCCTCGATCTTCATCAAAAACAACATCGTGACTGAAGATGAGATATTAGTATCTACATCAATCAATTGGTAGGCCTTATGGTTGTCACTGTATCCTATAAAAATGAGCTTTTGACTCTTGGAATCCAACTTAGAGCACTTGGCATCTGGAATCCAAACATATGCAAGAGAGCCAAAAACTTTCAAATGGCTGATCCTAGGTTTGCGACCAATCTAGGCTTCCTCGAGAGTCTTCCCTTTAACAACATGAGTGGGAGATCTATTAAGGAGATAGACTACTGGTAAACATTGCTTCCGCCCAATACTTCTTAGGAACATTTTTGTGTTCCAACATAGACCTAGCCATTTCTATAACGGTGCAGTTACGACGTTCTACAACGTCGTTCTGCTGAGGGGTGTATGGTGTGGTTAACTAACATTTTTTGCCATGTGTATCATAGAAAGTGGAGAAGGAAGTAGAAAAAAAAGCCCCATATTATCAGACCGAAGAGTAATAATAGAACAACCAGACTCTTTTTCTACCAAGGCCTTCAATTTTTGAAATACAAGAAACACATCTGATTTCTATCTAAGAAAGTACACCCACATCTTACGATTGTAATCATCAACAAAAAGTAAGAAATACCTGCATGTAGTAACATAAGTAGTATTCATTGGACCACATACATCACCGTGGACCAATTGCAGTACCTTAGATACTTGCCACGAGTCACCATCCTTGAACGATGTCCTGTGCTACTTCCTAGCCTAACTAGCATCACAAACTCATTGATTCTGAGTTTGAATTTCAGGTAAGCCATGTACTAAATCTTCCCGAACAAGCTGATAAAGATAATGAATGTTCAGGTGACCATATCGCTGATGCCATAGATGGGAGATAGCAAAGGATTTTGCTGTGAAGGCATGCTCAAGAGAATCACATGTATCCAAAAGTCTATAAAGACCATGATCCTCAATACCAGCAACAATTGTAGTGTGTGTCGCACGGTCAACAATAGAACACTTATGTGCACTAATAATGACATCAAGATGAGGAGAATGCCGCATAATCTAACTCATAGAGAGAAGGTTCAGTTCCATGCCAGGTTGTAGTACACATTGAGGAATATGAGATTCCTCCCACTAGATTGTATCTAAATGTTGCCCTTGCCAACAATGGTGTACTCCTCACCTCCTCTAAAAAAAAATGAACCAGTATAGGGAGTGAATTCTATAAATCAATCATGCCTATGAGTGAAATGCTGAGAAGCACTAGAATCAATATATCAAGTAGAAGATTTCACATGGTCTGCAGGTCTTTTAGCCATGAAGGCGTAAAAGATAGACTCTTTCTGCTCTGTATGCTCAGTGACATTGGCTTTAGGCTGAGACCCTCCCTACTTCTGTTGTTCAGAAGCGATCCAAGTGCAACAATCCTTAATCAGATGGCCATATTTGTGACAATAATTGCATTGAACCTTTTTCTTTTTCAAGCTTTCCTGTGACTAACTAGAGCCCTTCGGCTAAGAGAACTGAGATGACTGAAATTTGCCTTTATCCTTGTGAAAGGATTTGGCTGCAAATGCTTGCTCAGAGGATGAAGTGGCACCACTACCAAACTATTGTTTCCAGCAATCCTGCTGCAGAAGTTTGGTGCATAACTCTAGAAATTTCAGATCAACATTCGTAGACGTAATGTTGAGAGTCTCTATGAAGTGCTCATAGGATTTTGGTAGACTTTTGAGGGTTATGACTACCATATCCTCTTCCTCTATTTTCTGACTAATAGCTTCGAGTTGATCTCGAATGTCCTTAATCATTGTGAGATGCTCCTGTAAGAAAATGTGTTCCTCCATCATGATGGAGAACAACTGGTTCTTCAAGAAGAATGCTCAACTTTTGTCAGATGTCTCAAGCAACTCCTTCAGATGCTTCCAAATTTCTGAGGCTGATTGACCAGAAGGAATCTGTGGTAGCTGGTCATCTGTGATAGAGAGCTTGAGAAGCATGACAACTTCCCTATTACAGTCATCAAATTTGTCTTGATCGGCTTTGGCTACAGAAGGACAAGATTCTTTTCCCAAGACAAGATCATCTAAGCGGCGATATTCGGATAGGCGGTGATATTTAGATTGTCAACATGCACTGCTTCTAGGTTTTATAATTTTTGCCATTAAATCACTGACTACCTTCCAACATCAAGTTGGTCAATGACGCCATCTTGCACATTTCCCAATGCACGAAAAATGAAAATCAAAGAAGAGGTGATAGCACAGAATAGAAAACACAAATCCCAATGCAGAAAAAAAGAAGGCAGATACAAGTGCAGACTTCAAAAAATTATGAAGTACGACTGACATGGATTTCAAGAAAACATTTCGGCTGACCCAAAAAAATCTGAAGACAACCTAGAAATCCTTGCGAAAAACCAAGAAATAATCTGAATTTAGAATTAAAATTCGCTGGCATGAAATTTGAGGCACTAAAAATGATGCACCCACAAAATTCTAAGTACAACCCAATTGAGCTCTCGAAAAACTCACCAAGAATCTGCTATCTGAAACGAAAAAACCCTAGTCGAAAATGCAAGTTTACGTCCAAAAATGGTAGAAAAATTTCAGATGGGAAAAAAAAAAGATTTGCGTTGCCAAATAAACCCTAGATGTCATGATTTTGGATGAAAATCGCGAAATCCAGAGCTGCCATAAGTAAAAAAACAACACTAAATTGGTCACGACGCAGCAGCAAAAAAAAATCCATGAAAAAACCCGTAGGTTGTGCAGAAAGAGAAAGATCACGCGAAATGAAGGCGTCTTAGAGAAAATCGCCTAGAAAAAACATCTGCTGAGAATGAACTACCATAAAAAACCAAAATTTTTCATGACCCTACAAAAAACAACACAACAAATCTTTTCCAAAAATCTTTAAAAAATTTCAAAAATAGAAATTTTTTATAAAAACGAATTTCCTAAGGCTCTGATACCACATTACGAAAGTAATTTGGTAAAAACTGATTGTTGTATTTACGAATGATCATGAAGATCATTATAAAGAATTACAAAGAAACACAAAATAGAAATTTTCTAATAAGAAACTAAAATTACAATATATTACAGTATTGAGCATTAATAACTTAGGAAACTATAATATTAATATACTAAAACACCAAGCGAGTTCATTAATAATAACAAAAGTAAACTCTATTTTTTTAATATGAACCAATACACCAAGACTATAATTATTAATATTCTCAACTATTAGAAGCTGCTTTGCCTAAATCTTACTTGGGGTTATCTCTTGTTTTCAAAAAAACATAGAAATACTTACTGGAATCAAATTGTTGAAAGAGTCCAAAAGAAATTATAAGGATGGAAAGATACAATCCTGAGGAAAATTGCAACTCCTCAAAGCTTCTCTCTAGAATATCCTAGTGTACTACCTTTCCCTTTTCAGAATCCAAAAATACTTAGCTAAGAAAATTGAGCAAATTCAGAGGAAGTTCCTTGGACTTGAGTTGAAGAAAAATCAAGGATTTCTCTAGTAGGGTGGGATAAAGTTTGCACTCCTAAAAGATAGGGTGATCTTGGGATAAGGAAGTTAAATATTTTCAGCAAAACTCCTTTAGCTAAGATTGGGTGGAAAATCATTCAAGACTCTAAAGATTGGATTGATATTATGAAAGCAAAATATCTTCACAATGAATCCACAAATCAATTTTTATGAGAATCAAATCTTTCCCAAGGATAGGTGGTATGGAACAATTTGCCGAAACTAGTGGCCAGTGGTAAGAACACCTTAATCTAGGATGATTCTTGGGCCAAATATGCCTCCTTATCTTCCATACTTTGCCTAGGATCCATTAAAAATGACATCATCAATAAAAATGGTAGATTTCTGAATAACTACGTTGAGTGGTAGGGAGATAAGCCAAGATGGAAGAATTTTAAAGAACAACTAGCGGCTGATGATACTCAAGGAAACAAGAACCTAAATAGATGGGAACATGGCATTGCTTTCTTAATGGATTAGTTGGAAGGGAGTGTTTTTCTTGACAAAAATTTGGAGGATGAATGGATTTGAAAGTTGTCTTCGTCTGGGAAATTCTCAGTCAAGTCGTTCTACTCATTGATGGAGATCCACCATGATATGTCAATGGATTGGAGACAGGTTTGGATCCCCAATCTAATTCCTAAAATTAATTGTTTATGTTGGTTGGTGGCCCAAAACAAAATATTAACTATTGATAATCTCATCAAAAGAGGTTTCTATTTAGTTAATAGGTGCTCCCTTTACTGTAATGACTGAGAATGTTCAACATTTACTTCTCCATTGTCCACATGCCTCAGAGGTCTAGAAAATGTCCCCTCTTAGCTCAATGTTGACTGGGTGATTCCTAGCTGCATTGGACACCTTATCTTGGCTTGGTCCTCATCTCCATTTTCACATTCTATCATTAAGGACTTATGGAGATGGGTTCCCTCCTTTGTGGTTTGGGAAATTTGGAAAGAAATAAATAATAGCATATTCAAATATTAGAAAAGAGACTATATTGTCCTATCCCAAGTCATAAAATAGAAAATTAAAGAAAACATTAATTTTGTTTCCTATGGGTTTTCAAAATCTGAGCCTAATACATTGAGTTGGGGATTAAAAAACTATGGGGATTAAATCAAGATCTCTTACAAATCAATTGGTTAAATATCAAGGCAAGAAAGAATAGAAAATGAGAAGCCCCTAATGAAGGATGGATCAAGTGCAACTTTGATGCTTGCTCAAAAGGGAATCTAGGGATCTCCACGGTGAGAGGAGTCATTAGAGATCATTGAAGAAACTTGATAGATGCCTATGGATGTAATTTAGGAATCTCTTCTAAAAACATAGTAGAAGCGTATGCGGCTTGGCAAGGACTTAAAAGACTTAAAGATATGAACTTGGAAAGAATTATTCTAGAGGGAGATTCTAAATTGATTATCTCAATCCTAAATGATCAAAGTGCAAGCCCCTGGGAAATTAGAAAATTGATGGAGGATTGAAAAAAAATTGTTAGGGGTTTCCCTTATTTTAAAGTGGTTCATGTCTATAGAGAAAGTAATTTGGCCATAGACTTAATGACCAATATTGCCTTAAACTACAAAGGTTGGTAAATATTAAATTTCCGCGATTCTCCTAAAAATTTGAAGGAATTCATGTTTAAAGAAAAGAAAAAAGGTGGGCCTTTTAGAAACATGATTAGTAATTATTATGGTTACCCCTCTTAATTTCTTAAATTTAAGAACTTCTCATCACCTTTGCACCATAGAGAGATATTGATATCATAAACCTCATATGGCATAATGGCTCGATTTAAATCTTAATGCCATGCAAATGATAGGCAATAATAATTTCAATAAGAATAGTTGTACTACAAAAGTATGGAAGGGCACTTATATGATGGAGGCATGGAAAAATTCAAGAAACTTCTAATAAAAAATCTAGAGAAAGCTTTAGTTTTGCCTGCCTAGACGATAAATTATTTGGAGAGAAAAGAAAAAAGGAGACTTCACGCGAGTAGAGCCAGAATGTTGTTGAAATGGGGGGAGCCATGAAGAGGATTGAGCTGAGGGATTGTGTGTTGCTATAAGAGAATGAACAACTTTGGGACCTACTGAACAAAATCAGGTTAGTTCCCTATATCCTCTCCATAAAAGGTCATAACAAAACCTTGTTTGCTAAGTTTCAAAATTCTTGGTCAAAAGGAATAGTTAAAGTTGGTAGTGTTAGCTTCATTATTACTCCATAGTTAATTGCAAAAGTCACTCACCTTAGATACAATGGATTGGTGGTGGTTAAAAATAGTTTGGGTGATTATAAAGCCTTTATTAATAAGTTTTTAGATAAAGGTGAGAAACTTAAGGTGGTCCAAAATGACTATGAATGAGAAGACATCACTGTCTGATATGCCCTTCTAAGTCTGTACATGATGAAGTATTTCACCTTAGAGGGTCGTTATACAATTGTGCATGGATAACATTTTCCGCTCCTAAACTATATTCACCATAAAGAATTTAGAAACATGCCCTACTTTTTTTTCACCTCAATGAGCAATAATATCAATAAAGGTGCCTCTCCTCCCCTTCATCAAGGGTTGATGTATTCCCTTTACATGTATGAGCTCTAGAAAAACCCCCATGGTAATTGCCTGATTTCCTTGTACCCTAGCAATTATGCTAGTCAGGTAAAAATTGAATTGATTGAGAGTAGAGCCCACACACCAAAGAAACCCTTGAGCTCAAAAAAGACTAAAACACAGTCCAAAAATGCCTACATATGTCTCGAAGATGAGGATGACTCACCAAGTAGCTCCTCGACAAAAATAGTAGGCATGGATTCCCCCATCCCCAACCTCCCCAATGAGGATGCTAAATTAATCAAGGTTACCCCTGAAAAGCAAAAATTCTCAGAAGCTAAATCGACAATCCTAAGAACTGGAAAGAAAAATCCCAAAATCCTAAGCCTAGTAGTGGGGTCATTGTAATTGAATAAATTGATTAAGACCCTAATCTAAACACGAACAAAGAGGGAAGTGGTTCAGCAGAGAGGAGGTTAGAAAGGTTGAAATAAAAAGATAAAGGCAAGAAAAAAACCAAACATGTGAAGGTAAAAAACCTGGAATCGGATGAGGAAGAGGACTTTGAAAAAACAGAGGAAGATGATGAAGGAAAAATTGAAGAAGGTGAAGAAGCAGAATTTGGGGAAAATGTTATGGCTGATGAAGATATGGGAGAAGAAGATTACTAGAAAGACCAGTACATAAGCATGGGGAATAAGGATAATATTGAGATGTGGTACAATCTAGAAATGGATAATAGAAATGTGGAAATAGGCAGTAGCTTGAATAATCAGATGAGAGAAATGCAATGTCACATTATGGATTTGGAGGCTCGAGAAGAGAATTCTAAATAAGGCTACAATGAAATCATGAATTCCATTCATTCCCATATTGACATAACTAATGGTATAATGTGAGATTTGGTTATGGGAGTGGTCTCAAGCTAATCCAAACTATTGAAGATGATCAAGAAAAAGAAGCAGAAGGACAACAAGAACGAAGAATATTACACCTTGCAGGAGGATGATTGGAAAGCCAACTTGTTGAAGCTGGTTGACACTACGGACAAGATGTCAAGAAAGAAGGGTTAATTTTTTTCCTTTTATTTCTTATTCTTAGTGTTTATTTAGATTTTGTTGCTACTCTCTATAAGACCAATGGCCTTCATGGCTTATGTTATGTTTATTTGATAAATTCCTCTCGTTGCTTGGATAGTTATACTTTTTTTGATGTGGACTATAGATAAGTTTTGATTGGGTATGTTGTAGGGAGTTACCATTTGTATAGTTTTTTGCTTGTTGTCCCTTTTTTGGTTTTTATTCTACCAATGTAAGGGATCAGGGTCCTCTCCCTCCTTACTCAATCAAAAAAAAAAAAGCACTCGAGTATCCATCAATTTTCTAAAATTGGTCAAGTTTTTGTGAGAAAAAAACTTTTGCCTTGTAAATTCTCAAGAAAAAATATTTTTGGGCTTTGTCTATAGCCTCACAAAACCATCAAGGTATATTAGACTTTAAATGCAATGAGTATATTTCACAAATATCATATCAGAAGGGTCTTATTTTCTAATTATCAGTTGGCTAAATTTAGTCTATTTTTCTTTTTGTCATAACTTTTGCATATGGTGTTACAATTAGGCAACTAGAATATCATTAGAAAGCTAGTTCCTAGTGTCCTCGATAATCATTTACTCTTTTCAACTTACTCTTGAGAGATTTCATTATGAATGAATGAGGATTAGCCATTGAGGCTAAGGACATATCTTAAGTTAAACCACCTTAATTGTAAAATACATATTATAAAGTATCTTTAAATAAAAGAAAAAAAGATATAAAGACTAATTTCTATAAAGAAAGAGAGGACAAACCTTCTTGAGGGTAGGTCTCACTCCTTAAAGTGATATACTATGTGTATTATATTAAGAAAATTAGAAAAAATATTCATACTTTTTATAAAAGATGGCTATTAATGTAAAACGGGTCCGAATAATATTATATGGCGATAGATTTAGAAAATAAGATAAAAATTATTAAAAGAGATAAACATTTTCTACAAAGGATAGCCACACTTAGTTAGAATGAATAGCTAAGGTGGTTTAGGATTTGCAAACAAGCGGAAGAATTTTGTTGTAATTTTTCTTCCAATGTAATAAATATGGTAACCATAATATTGAAAGTAAAAAATAAATTATCATAATGAAAAATAAATAAATAATACATTTTCAAAAAAATAATATTTCATGAGTTTCTATCAATCATATATTTTGTACTTCTTTTTACTATTATACATTTTCAACAAATTTAAAAATTATGTAAAATAAAAATATAAAACATGCTCTTCATGTTCAAAGGATTTTCATTTTTCAGTTGTGTACTTTAATTTAGTAATTGAAATATTGCACGATATATATAGATGCGGGATTCATATGTTATGTATATTAGATTAACAAGAAATTAAATTACCTCTTTACGATATTCCAAATTGATGAGCTTCTCTCGATGAAAGAAGTGTAAAAGGCTTGTAACTTGTTTGCGATGTACATTTAACATGTTAACCAGATCTTCTTCTTTAACCCAATGCACACTACCAAATCGAATGAAAATTTCATCAATCCGCTGATATTTTCTCATTGTGATTATGATTTATAATTAATACTTTACTATATTCATTATAAATAAAGCTCTTAGACAAGATAATAGTCAAGATATATTCATATTATATGCAAAATAAACTAGAACAAACAATTTTACTTCAAAAAATATTGTAATTGAAAGGTCAAAAGGTTATCTATTGATGAATAATGAGAATATAAGATCTACTATAATATGAACAATAAATATTCTAATACAATTTTTTGTATGTAAGTATTTATCAACATCAATCTATCATGTATTTAATATGATCCTAAAGGTTACTATGGACAAAGCTTACTAAATAATACAAAACAAATCATGAAAATGAATGTAACATGTAGTATTGATAGTTTGAATAACAAAGATTTCTAGTTTGTGAACAAATGTATTTTGTGTTACAAGGATGAATAGTTGGTGGATCACTTGTTCTTCCATTATCAATTTGATAGAGAAGTGGGGGGAAGTTTTGCAAAACTTGAATGTAAGTTGGATTTTCCACTTAGGGGTGAAACCTTGTATTAATAGTTTGAATTCTAGTTCTGATTTTTCGCACCTAATTATCTTGGAGATCTAGAAACAAATCCCCCATTTTGCGACTTGGTGACTCTAGAAAGAGAGAAGCAATCAGATTTTTAGAGATGAAATAAGAAACAACAATTATTTTTATGTTTCCAAAATAGTCTACAAGAGAACATAAATTCTTCGGTGTTTGAGTATGCTAAAAGAATCCCCTCCTATATTGAATTCAAGATCAAGCAATTGGGGTATTTCTTAGGACCTATTCAGGTTATGGTTAAGATACTTAGGAAAATTGTGAGATGGAAAATTGATGCAAGAGCATCCATGGTGGGTAGGAGATTCAAATTTGAATTTGGAATATTATTCCTCAAATTTTGAATATTCCCTCTTGGGGTGTATATTCTTGGAATTATAACTTGTGACAGATGATTTTTCTAATCATGGTTTGAATTCTCCATAGTGGCAATATTGGAATTTCACTAATCTTCCTCTTAAAATAAGAAAGGCCTTGACTAAGGAGAGATATATAATAATAAAAAAATAACTTTTAATTGGAAGCCTATTTGGAAAGGCTAGGTGGATCTATGGGTTGTCCATAACATAATAATCAAAAGGATGATGTAGACTCAAACTCAATAATGGCTACGAACTTGAAAAGGAATAGCAATTATTTCACTATCCAATAGATTAAAAGATGGATAATGATGAATATAGTTTCCACCATGATGTTGTAGATGTGATGGTGATGATGTTCAATGGTTGTCATTGATGTCAACATAATGGTTGTCATTGATGTCCTTGGTATTGGTGATCTAGAATATGTGTTCCCAGAATTTTTGGTGCTCTGGAAGATGTGTTGATAGTGATCCAGATATCCTGAGTTATCGAATATGGTGTTGATCAATGGTATTCATGCATATCGAGGTTCCATTCTTATATATTGATGTTTTGGGTGATGATGTTTGGGTCTAGATTAGGTTTGAAATTTGAGGATGTGTAGTTGTTTTTCATGTAGCATGTGAGTTATGTATTGGGTCCAAAATTTGTAATGTTGATCTAACTGTTCATGTGTGTTGTGGTATGTTCTACTTCTCATTCCTTCCCACCACCAGAATATTTAGTGTTGAACTATTTTAGATCTCTGTCTTGGTTGACTTGGAAGACTATGCTTCCCAAAAGACAATATATATATATATATGAGAATGATCTTATTCTGTTTAAATTAAAAAGTGTGACATTTTTTGAAGATATGCGAGATTGGAAAGGAAAGATCTAACTATTGGTGATATGCTAGAGTGTGTTGGTGTTGAGACATTGAAAGCAGTCTGGTTTGTAGATTGTGTTTCAGTGGTCAATTATTTCTTTCTTTCTTTCTCCCTTTGGCATTGATCTTTTTTCTGGGCAGTGAGTCCACCTGTAATGAGCATTCTTGTAGTGAGCCACCCTTTATTAGAATCAGCTTAACCGGTGTCACCTTAATCGATGTTCCATATTGAGAACTAACATTCTTTGTGGTTGTTCCCTTCTTCAATTTTCCAAATCATATATGGTGTTCATTGTGTGATTTCTTATATGTTTATGTTTTTCATGTTATGTCTATCTTAGTTAATTTTGTGGATTTGGATCCAAAAGTGAAAAGAATAAAAGTAATTGTTTTAAGTTATCAACTAATTCATCCCCCCTCTCAGTTTCCTGATTATTCAACAATTGGTATTAGATCTTTGGTTCCTTGGAGAAGAGCTTAACCACTTGAAGTAGATCTTCATTTGATGGCACATAAGTTGACTATTCCTATCTTTGAAGGATCCAACTATAGTTTTTGGAAAGCGAACATGAGAGGCTACCTAATATCTTTTGGGTACAACACTTGAAAAGAAGTGGAAACTAAGTATGTTCAACTGGCAAATGGTTTTACCACTCCAAATGAGATTCAAGCTTATGAAGAGAATGAAAAGGAAAGGTATCCTATATTTAGTGTTTTATCTAAGATTGAGTTGACAAAGGTCATTTCATTGAATACTGCTTATGAGGTTTGGGAGAAGTTAAGAGATATCTATGAAGGGAATGAAAGAGCCAAATTATGAAAGAAGCTAACAAATAAATGCAGATATGAGAACTTGAAAATGGAAGAAGAGGACATAACTAGCTACTTTCAAAAGGTTGATACAACGGTAAATTAAATCAGAGAAGTTGACAGCACCTTGATAAATGACAATATAATTGAGAAAATCTTGATGTCCCTACCCGAAAGTTATAGTGACAAGATCTCGTCCATTGTAGAAAAACCTATGATCCAAAGAAGTTCACAAAGAGCAGCTTTATGGTACTCTATCAACATTTGAGATAAGGAAGTTTGGAAAAGATAAGTTAAGACCGAGTTTGCATTTATAGCCTTTGAGAAAGATCCAGAAAATGAAAGTTCAGATGAGATGGAAGAAAAATTTGTAAGGAGATTGAAGAAAGGCATCAGAAATTACAAAGGTATATTACCTCTTAAATTCTTTAGATATGGAAAGATTGGTCATATTGCTACTAGGTGTTCAGAAAAGGGTTCAAGACAAAAACCTAGAGAAAGTAAAGGAAAATTTTATAAGAGAGAATATTATGTGAAAGATGATGCTGGAATTTCAGATGATGAAATATATTATGAAGATAGTGATTGTTTGTTCTTGGTAGAAAGAGATATACCTAAGACTGATATTCCTATGACTGTTGCTACTGCTTTACATGCTAGAAGAGATAGAAATGAATGGCTAATTGATAATGGATGTTCAAATCATATGACTAGTGATAAAAGTAAATTTGTGAAACTTGACAAGTATGACGGTGGTTCTATTAGGTTCAGAGATTATCAGACAACACAAATTGTGGGAATTAGTTCTATTTATTTTGATGGAAAGCATAATATTAAAAATGTTTACTATGTGAAGGGTTTGCAACATAATCTTTTGAGTGTTGGACAGATGTGCGAAACTAGTTATAATGTTGTTTTTTATAATGATGATTGTGAGATCCAAAAAGGATCTAGAATTGTTATTGTTGCACGGAAAAGGACTAGTAGAAACATGTATTTGCTAGAAGGAGCTACGAAGCACTTGCATTTTTTAGAGAGAAGTCAGAAGAATTAAAGAAATTCAAAATATTCAATGCTAAAGTTGAAAATAAAGTTCATAGAAGGATTAAGTTCTTGCAATTTGATAGAGGAGGAGAATTTTCTTGAATTTAACAATTTCGTGAGAAATATGGTATTAGAAGATAGTTGTCTACCCTGAGAACACCTCAACAAAATGGTTTAGTGGAAAGGAGGAACCAAACAATTCAAGAGGCAACCAAGACAATGATCAAAGGAGCAGAACTCCTCGAAGTCTATTGGAGAGAAGCAATCCATACTGCAGTCTGCAATCTTAATAGAATTCTATACTGGAAAAGACATGGCAAGACATCTTATGAGCTATGGCATGGTAGAACTCTGACATTGAAGTATTTCAAGGTATTTGGAAGAAAGTGCTACATCTGGAGAGATGAGGATAATCTTCAAAAATTTGATAGCAGAGCTAATGAATGCATTTTACTAGGATACTCTACAAGGAGCAAGACATATCGGTGTTACAACAAAAGGCTAAACAAAATTGTTGAAAGTACAAATGCGAAAGTTGATGAAGACACTTCTAAAGAATCTAACAAATTGGAAGGATATGAGTCTGATGAACCGAATAAAAAAAAAGGGAAGAAAAGATTACAGAAGAAGAAAAAAAGGAAATAGAGGAAGCTCTGACATCTACATCTAAGACACCAAGATATATTCAGAAGAATCATTCAATGGATTAGATTATTGGAGATAAGAACAAAGGTATCATTACAAGAAGCAAAGCAGCTCAAGAACAAGTCACGTTATGTTTACTTTTAGAGATTGAACCAAAATCACTAGAAGAAGCTTACAAATATCAAAATTGTATGAAGGCAATGAAAGAAGAGCTAGATCAAATTGAGAAAAAACAAACATGGTAGTTAGTTAATAGACTGACATATAAGAATGTGATTGGAACTAAGTGGGTATTCCGAAACAAGCTAGATGAAGATGGAAAGGATGTGAGAAACAAAATAGGGTTAGTTTGCAAGGGTTATACTCAGATTGAAAAAAATTCACTAATGAGATGCAGAAGGAAGTTGAGATGTCTATGATTGGTGAGTTGAAATTCTTTCTTGGCTTGCAAGTAAATCAGAATGAAAAATAAATTCTCATTTCTCAATCTAAATACATTAAGGAATTGTTGAAGAAGTTTGGGTTAGAGAACTCCAAACTGGTGTGTACACCTATGACCACCGGGTACAAATTAACAAAAGATGATAAGTCCCCTAAAGCAGAGGCAAGTCAATATAGATTAATAATTGGAGGACTGTTATATTTGACTACTACTCGACAGGATATCATGTATGTAGTCTGTTTGGTAGCTAGATTTCGGTAAGATCCAAAAGAATCACATGTTGTGGCAGTAAAAATAATTTTCAGATATGTAAAAGGAACAAAGGAGTTTGGTTTGTGGTACCCTAGAAGTTCAGATTTCACTTGGACACCTTATACTAATGTAGATTGGGATGGAAGTGTTGATGACAGGAAAAGTACAAGTGGTGGAGCATGATTTCTTGACTCCCGGTTAGTTGCTTGGTCAAGTAAGAAGCACGATTATGTCTCTTTATCTATAGCTGAAGAAGAATACATTACAACATCTTCATGTTGCATAGAGATTTAATGGATGAAGAAGAATTTAAAGGATATTGGTATAATATTCAATGAATCAACCTTTAACATGTGTGATAACACTAGTGCAATAAACATTTCTAAGAATTTGGTACAACATTCTAGGACAAAGCATATATCCATTTGATATCATTTCTTGAGGAAAAAAGGTGTTCGATAATGAAGTACAACTTGAGTATGTACCTACAAAAGAGAAGATTGCAGATATATTCACGAAGGTGTTGTGTAAAGATATTTATGAGTATATCTGATAGAAGTTAGAGGTATCACCCCTTCCCAATGTGAATTGATGTACATTTGGATATGCATTAGTCTAGTGAGAAACTTGCATAATTCTATCTGGACTAATGCTTGGGTGCTTCCTCTTAGAGGGAGTAGGATTAAGTTTCATAGGGGGAGTTATGCTTGCCTTTGTCCTTGATGTCATAGGGGGAATGATCTTGAGAGATTCAGATGGTTGCTGATATGAGCAGTGCAGAGATTGTTTTTCTTTTTTATGGATTTTACCATCAATGACAAAGGGGGAGATTGTTGTAGATGTGATGGTGATGATGATGAGTGGTTGTCATCATGATGCAGGAGCATCCCTGGTTCTTGGCAATCTTGCATCAACCAAAAATATTTCCTTTCTGTTTTGCAGTTTCAACATTTCATTCTGCATTTCTGGCATTGGCTCATCGGATCTTGAGGAGTTGGATTTTTTCTTGAGGACTTGATCATCTACCTTATACCCAAACCATGAAGCATTTGGATTATTTTCTGGCAAGTTATCGCTACCAATTGCCTGGACCTATTTGCATTAGTGATCTGCCAAATCCCTTCCATAGCTTGCGGAGCCCTAAGCATTGATTCTGATGTTCCTTGGCATGTGCTCGACCTTCCCTTTGATCTACACTTCATCCTTTGGATTTTTTGGAGGAATTTCTTTGGCGAAGGCCGACCTTGTTGGTTTTACACGTTAGGTCTTATTCTTTGGCATTTGGTCCCTTTTTGGGCTGACCGAATCCCTTGGATTGTATAAATCATTATAATTGAGCATTAGAATAGACAAAGAAAGTGATAGATAGAACATAGAAGATGGATCTTAATATTTGAGGTTCTGATTGTGACTTGTTCTATAATTGAGCATGTTTTAGTAGGCCAATGAGTCAGTTTTTGTAACCTATTGTTACTAGTTGATTGTAATCAGTTTTCATGATATAATTCATTTTGTTCTACATTGCCTCCATCATATCCTTGCATTTATTTCTGTTTACTCTTGCTGACTGGTCTGGATTGATCTCTTTGAGGTCCCTCCTAATGAGTGACTGCACCAAGTGGTATCAGAGAGAGCTTTCATTCTAGAGATTGCATTGTCATAAGAATTGTTGTAGGGTGGCGAACTATGGATCCGACCTACAGCTGCATAGGACTGACGTGCATATGGCGTGAAGAGGAAATTGGAATGGTGGAGCGGGTGGGAATGCAGACCCTGTTGTGATGGAAATATTGAGAGGAATTGTAGCCCAGTTGGAAGCCATTGAGACAGCATAGAGAAGAGGCCTGCATATTGAAGATGTGAGTGAAAATGATTGAGAAGAATCCCCGATAGAACATGTAAACCCACCGGCGATTGATCCAGATGAAGAGAGGTTTTTGAGGGTTTTGAGTAGGGTGAATACTAAGCCTCATTTTACCCCACCGAAATATGATGGAAAGTTTGATTCAGATGAATCGATGAGTCAAATCTCGAAGATAGAGAAATATTTTGATTTTGAGAACACTACAGAGGAAAGGAAGGTGAAATATGCATGTACCCGGTTGAAAGGACATGCATCTCTTTGGTGAGAGCATTTGCAAGTTGATAGATAGAGAAGAGGTAAAGAGAAGATCAAAACATGGGATCAGATGGTTGCTAAGTTGAAATCAAAATTTATGCCAGCTGATTATCAAGTGAATCTGTTCTGGAAGTTGCAGAATTTGAAGTAGAAGGAATCTAGTGTGAAGTACACCGAAGTATTTTGCAAGTTGAATATCAGATCCGGACATGTTGATGATGAAGTTGAACAAGTTGCAAGATATTTGAATGGATTGCGGATGTCTATACAAGATGAACTCAGTTTGATCAAATTGCAGAGTGTTGAAGAGGCTTATCAGTATGCCCTAAAAGAAGAAGAGAAGTTGAACAAAAGACATGAGCAGAAACAAAGAGGTAGAGGTGGAAGGTTTTCTGGAGGAAGATTTCAAGGAGGAAGAGGAACCTATACATATCAGAAAAAGGACAAGGAAGTAAGAAAAGAAGGTAATTCATACCAGAAGGATGATAGAAATTTCTACTGGAGGAGAGAACCGAATGGCTATCGGAATGAAAATTTTGGAAAAGATGACAGAAAACAAGACAAGAGAGTGTTTAGAGGAACTTTCTTTAGGTGTGGAGGAGGACATTATGCTTTTGAATGTAAGAAGGTAGAGAATACTGAGAGAACAACAGTGGTGGAAGAAATCCCCACCAGATCAACTAACAAACCAGAAGATGGAGAATTATTAATGATGAGGAGAGCTTTGTGTCATACCAGAGAAGATGAGGGGCCCTTGCAGAGGAAAAATTTGTTCAAGACCAAATGTAAGGTATTTGGTAAGTGTTGTAAAGTTGTTATTAACAGTGGTAGTTCAGATAGTCTTGTTTCAGAAGAGATGGTGAGTAAGTTGAATTTGGAAAGATTGAAACACCCTAAGCCTTATCAGATAGCATTGATTCAGGATGAACATAAGTTGTTGGTAATTGAGCAATGTTTGGTGAAATTGAAAATTGGGAATTATCATGATGAAGTCTTATGTGATATTATGCCTATGGATATTTGTCACCTTTTGTTAGGTCTTGTCAGTTTGATAAATAGGCAATACATGATGGGAGAAAGAATATATACACTATTGTGGCCAATAGGATGAAGAAAACCTTGTTGACCTTGGAGGAGCCTTTGAAGAGTGAAGTATGTATGAATGCAAGAATCTATTTGGTGGATGGAAGGAAATTCCTGAATGGGATGAGACATGAGAATGTGTGTTTTTCCTTAGTTTCTAAAAAGACTGAGAATTCGAAGCATGAAGAAGAACAACCAGAAAATAAAAGTGTTGTTAATAGAGTATTAAGACATCATATCAGATAATGTGCCTAATGGATTACCACCTATGAGAAGTATCAGTCATTGCATGGACCTGGTTCCCCAAGCTAGTTTGCCTAACAAGGCTGATGTTGGCATTTTTGTTTATTTATGTTGTGATTGTCATTGATGGACACACACTTGTATTGAGATCCCCTTTATATGTATGAGCTTGTGCTCAACCGATATTTGTTCCAATCAGTATGTTGTATTCTAGTCTTTAGACTAGTGGTGATTTTGCAGAATGTGTTTCCTGGTCTGAAGCGGCATGTCGACCCTAAGTGGTTCATTGACCTCAAGTGGTACGAGGGAGCAAAGCGGCACAACACATTCTTACCAATCTTCATTTTTGTCAAACCGGCAATCGGTATTCTGTATGAACCGGTAATAGTCTGTGATGAGTTACCGACTGGCATTTTGTGATGAGTTACCAATCCACCGATTGTTTGATGGTGCCAACACATTGACGGTGCTTTTTGTGTCATGTTACTGAGTATGTCTAGATTCATTGAACCTAGGAAATTGTAATGTAATCCTATTGGACCGACATGAAATCAGCTTCCTTTAAAAGGATATCATGTCTAGGGTTTTAAGTTGTTGCTGAAAGGGTTAATGTCATGTTGGGGTTTAAGGTGGTTGTTGAGTTGTTGTAAGAACGATCTTATCTAAGAAGATCAAGTTGTAACTGTGAGAGAGAGAGAGAAGACTAAAGTAATGCTGGAATACATTAACTGTGAGAAATACTAGATCTAATCAAGCAGTTTGTGCTTTTAGATAGATCAAACACTTGTTGATTACTCACATCTTTGACAAGTCTATAGCCCTTAACTGGGTAGACCTCAAAGCCTTTGTAAAATCCTCTAACAAGGTGGTTCACACCTGTGAATCTAAAATCATCTAACAAGGTAGTCTTTAATCGGACTTATCTCCTAACAGAGATTGAGATTCCTAACAGGATCTGTTCTGGTGAAGAACATTGTAAGACCTTAACTGGTCTGACCTTAACCGGTCTAGTTTCTATTCTGCAGATAGTGACTTGTGAGTTCCATCTCACCGTGGTTTTTCCCAGTTGGGTTTCCACGTAAAATATATTGTGTTATGGTTGTATTTCTTTTGTGTGTGAATGCATTATTCACATTTTGGTTTGCGTGTGTGGTAACCGGTCTGACTGTTAGACTGCTTTACTGGTTTATCTTTAGACTGTGTAAGTGTTTTAGTGCATTGATTTTTGGCATACTAATTCACCCCCCCTCTTAGTATTCATCAATTGGTATCAGAGCCTACCTTTCTATAAGTTTAACCACTTGGAAAGAGATATGGAGGAATACACCATGAGGGAACTTACTCAACAGCTCACTAAGTCTGAGAAAGCCTATGATGATCTTATGGTCAAATACAAGGCATCTCAAGAAAAAAGGAGAGAACATTAAGAAAAGCTGATGGAGCTATCTGAAAGTAGTTCTAAAGATGAAGCTAATATGGAAGCCATGATAGCTGAAGTAAACAAGTTGAATGAATCAAATTCCAACCTGAGAAAGGAGTTGGAAGGACTGACTATTCGGTTTAGTCAAGAGCTTGAGAACCAGAGAAAAGCTGAAGATCGGGTAAAGGATAGAGATCATGAGATCTCCAAGTTGAAACAAGAGATTAGTGCACTGACTGCTCGCCTTCATGAGAGCAGAATGGAAAAGGAAGACATGCAAGGAGAACTGAACTTAGCCATCTCGAAAAATGCAAGTCTAATGGAGACAAACACTGCTATTTCCAAAGAACTTTCTGAGTCAAAGGAAATTCTTGCTAAGTTTGGCAGAAGTACTGTCAAACTAGAGCAAAAGCTTGAGTCATCTAGACCAGCAAAGAATACCAATGGTCTTGGCTTCTCTAGACATGAGGAAGGAGAATCCTCAGGAACAAATGTTGAAGCATCAAAGAAGGAATCGACACTCAAAGGAAAAGGTAAGCAAAAATCCAAACCTGTTTGCTTTAACTGTTTTAAAGAAGGACACATTGCCAATGTATGTAGGAGCAAAGCCTACAATAATTTTCCATATTTTATCAATAATGTACCTAGATCCAATAAGTTCAATGGTCATTGTTATGCATGCAACAAGTTTGGGCATAGAGAATTTGAATGCAGGTCTGTGATGGATAACACTGGAAGATATCCTCTAAGGACCCAAGGAATTGGTCCTCAACCTTTTGTGAACCAGAACCACAATCGATTTAATGTCTTCAATCATCAGTCGAGAAGCGGTGGCCATCAAGCAGCAACCGGATGGAGAGAAAATTGTATGATCTATCATGGACATGGACACACTACAGCAACATGCAGAAGGAAGAATGGAAACATGTACAATGGACCTTGGAGAGCACCTGGATTGGTTTGCTATCACTGCAACAAACTGGGTCACATTGCAAGATTCTGCAGAAGCAGAAAAAGTATATTTGATGATATACCGATCACTCAGGAAGGAGAAATCAATATAGAAAAGTTCAAGGGGACATGAACAAAACCTGGAGAAAGAAACCAACAATGTTGGAAGAGGAACTGGTTTTTGCACCTAGTGTGGAAATATTGGAACCGGCAAACTAAGCCTCAAAGGCTTAGGGGGAGCAAACGGTAAAATGCTTTCGAACCCTCGGTTTACACCGATAAAAGACCTTAACTGGTATGTGATACCTATCGCTTGGCAAAAGACCGGAAATGGTAAAAAGGCAAATTAGGGTTTACGCCCTAAAAGGGGAGCATTAATGATGGTAGGTGAGAGACATGTATAAATGCATTTTTCAAATCATTTCTCACTATCTGTTTTCGAGCGAAGAAAAGTTTTCAAGTGCAGAACGAAGAAAAGGCGATTTGAGCTAAGATTTCAAGAAATTGATAAACCTTCAAAGAGATTCAAATCTAGTTTACAAGTGGTAGTGGAGAACACAAAGCAGTGATTTGGCAACCGACAGAGAGTGGAGTGAAGCAGAATCAAGAAGCCCTAAATTCGCGTTTGAAAAGGTATTTTTCGTGTTCTTGAAATACTCTACAATGGCTTCTGCATCTCATCCCGGTTCGAGTACATCCATAGAGTCAGAAAGTTTTATTTAGAGGAAGTCCAAATATAATGCTTTATCACAAGTTCTGGCTAGAGTCATAGTTGAAGAGGGAATTTCTGATTTTATAGATTGCAAAATAGAAGACCTAGGGTCTTTAGCTATTTACACTCAATTAGGTCTATTTTGCGGCAAGGACAAAAAGATCAAACTAGAGTTTAGTATCTTAGAGAAGAAGAAATTCCATAATGCAGTATATTTTCTAGAAGATTTCACGGAGGATCACATCAGAATTATTTTGAGCAGAGTCCACGGTGACAAGATGTACCTAGAGAGGACGCATGATATTACGCCTCAGGCAATTCATGCAGTCACCAGTTTTTGCAACACAGGGGAAGTGCCAGCCTTGAGAAAGGTGAGCAAATTTGAAATAGCCAAGCTCACCGGTTCAACCAGTGATTCACGGGGTATGACAGTTAATCCTATCAAGGATGATTTGGTGAAATACACTTGCATGGTGATAGGCTACAGAACATTTTCAGCCAGTAGGATTAATTCTATATCCGTTGTAGCGATAAATGTCGCTTACCGTATGATAAAAGACGATGCATCTTTTGACTTATGCATGGGTATGCAGAGGCAACTCCTGTTGAATCTAAAGGCAATCAAACAAGACAATGCACTAAGATTTAAGTTTGGACAACTACTGGTAGGGTTGTTCTTCTATTTCCAAGGCTACTTTCCTGGAGTAGGAGATGTCTAGTGGTCTCCTGACCAACCAATAACTAAACAGATAAAGGAAAGCATTCAAGCCATTGGAACCGGCTACCCTGAAGTACTGAACAAATATTTTGATGAGTTCAGAAGAAAGATGAGTTAGAGGGTAAGAATCTCAGGTGACATAGTGAAGAAATACGAAGATGACATCTGTTTCACCATTCAGGTGGACAAATGTTTAATGGAGGTTGTTGAGCCTAGAATAGAGGAAGTAGAGCCAATGGGCTATGAAGTTATGTATGACATGCTAGAAGGGTATGCCTCAACCCTTATTGCCTTGCCTCTTGATCCAAAGCTAAGAGGACCGGAACCTACTTGGAGAGGATTGCACTGACTGAAGAACCATCAGTCAAGAAAGGAAAAGAACTGGCAGCAAAGAAAGCCAAGGCAGTGCCTGCAGCATCGACACTGGCTACCACTGTGACTCCAAGAGTGACCAAGTGATCACCGGTAAAGAAAAAACTGGAGGTAACATCGAAAAAAGTCTTTGAAAGAAAGAGGAAGACTAAGACAAATGAACCAGACTCCAAAGAAACCGAGTCTGATGAAAAGCCAAAGAAGGCCCGATAGACAAAGAAGATGAAGAAGAATGAACCGGCAGCATCCACACCGGTAAATATTGACATTTCCTCATGCAAACCTTTGACACATTTTCAAAGGACAGTTAAGAATATTAGGAGAAAATTACTTCATGATTTAGTAGATTACTATGATGGTTTCAGTGATGAGGAGAAGGAGGAAATACTACAGGAAATCATTGTTTATTTGTGCAAGAATGATCGGTCGCCATCAGAGATTAAATCTTAGATACCGGCTTCTTTATTTAAAGCATTAGATAATAAATGGCGCATTTCCATTGAAAAGGAACAAGAGATTAGAGAGAAAGTCTTTTCAAAATACTTTCCCGAACTCTCAAATTCAGAATTGTTTGATGTATTGGATCAAAATAAAGGTCTCTTCTTCACAAGGAGAAGAAAACACTGGCTGTTGGAGGGGAGAATTGATGATATGGTAAAAGACACTCATCAGCCCATGAATCATGTCATTCTAGCTCACAAAGCATGAATGGCCAACCTCCAAGTAGAAAAAGAACTGGTTATTTCCAAACCGGATGAGGTTTTTGATGAGGAAGGAAACCTGGTGGAAGAACCAATCGACACCATCGATGTCGATGCCCTAGATGTAGAAGATGTCACTCAGGACATACCTTATGAGGGAATTGAACAGGGGCAACAAGCAGAATAGGGTAATGAACAAGCTAAGGACACATAGGAAGCGGCAAAGGAATAGGAAGAAAAGAAGAATAGGGATGAAGATGAGAAAAAGAAGAAACAGGAAGAGAAGAGAAAAGAGGAAGAGGAAAAATGAAAAGATGAAGAAAAGAAGAAGCAAGAAGATGATAGGAAGAAGAAAGAAGAAGAGGATAAGGAAGAAAAGAGAAAGAAGGAAGAAGAAGAGAAGAAGAAGAAGGAAGAAGAAGAGAAGAAGAAGAAGGAAGAGGAAGAGAAGAGGAAGAGAAGAAGAAGAAGGAAGAGGAAGAACAAAAGGAGAAGGAAGAGGAAGCACAAAAGAAGAAGGAAGAGGAAGCAAAGAAGAAGGAAGAAGCAGAGAAGAAGAAGAAAGAAGAGGAAGACAAGAAGAAGATGGAAGAGGAAGAGAAGAAAAAGAGAGAAGAGAAAGAGAAATAAGAGAAGGAGAGGAAAAAGAAGGAAGAAGAAGACAAGACAACTGAAGCAATGAAGAGCACACAGATGGAGACTCCTAAGGCAACTGGGAGCCAAGCCAAACCGGCTACTATCTCGAGTCCTATCGATCTCCAATCTGCAAGTGAGTCTGAGCTTATGCAGAGCATCAAGGTTGCCCAAGAGTGCCTTGAAGTCATTTGCAGGAAAAAGGAACAGGACATAATTTAGGCGGCTGTAGATACCCTTACTGGTTTAATCCCCGGTACTAATCTTCCTGACACTGAATCATCACTAGCACAGCTCAAACTTCTATGTACTATAGTGGATGATCAGGTGCAGAGTCTGGAAGAAGCAGCAGAGGCCAATGTCAAGAAAGAGCACCAAAAGGCTCTTAACGTTGCTCTAGTGAAAAAGATGAATGAGCTTAGGACTGAACTGCTGAAAGATCAAAAGGACATAAGGAATGCCTTGGATGAGGGAAACTTGCTACTCAGCAAAATCTGTCAACCTCATCTATCCTGTGATGATGTGCTATCCAAGAAGCAAAAGCTTCAAACAGACTTATAGTCTTTCTTGGGCACATTTAAGACACCTTATGATTCCTTTGCAGCATATGGGCAAACCGTTCACCAGTTCCAGATCCAATTAGCCAAGATGGAGCAAGAGATCAGTACATGGTCTAGGGATTTGCAAGAGCTTCAACTGGTTTTACTTCCATGACTGCAAATTCTTCAGAAGTGTTATCTGAACCTGGATGCCCTGACAGTCACACAGGAACTAAGCACAGTAGATGCCATGGAGGAACAGGTATCCCAGATGCAAACAGAGAAGGAAGTGGCAACCTCCCTACTTGAGTCCTAGTTTCTATCCATGAAACAATTTTTGCAGGACTATAAATCAGTTTTTGACAAGTATTATTCATTATTGTCATAAAATTTTATAAATATATATGGAAACATGGTTATTCAGCGGTACTTTGTCATTGTTGGCAAAGGGGGAGAAGTATCTAGTTTTTGGTTCTAAAATTTTGATCTTCTGACACAGGGGGAGAAGTATCTGGTTTTGACATTTTGATATATGCTTTGATATATATGCTATGATGTCTCAATGATTCTGCTCTGTATGCAAAATTTCTATACACTATGTTGATTAAAGGATAGTGTATATGCTTAGGGGGAGCAATTTTTTTAATGGCAAGTTTTTTTTTGTAAAACACTTAGATGTCAAAATTTTATTTTCCTAAGTGTTGCCATCAATGCCAAAGGGGGAGATTGTTGGCATTTTTGTTTTTTTATGTTGTGATTGTCATTGATGGACACACACTTGTATTGAGATCCCATTTATATGTATGAGCTTGTGCTCAACCAGTATTTGTTCCAACTGGTATGTTGTATTCTAGTCTTTAGACTAGTCGTGATTTTGCAAAATGTGTTTCCTGGTCTGAAGCAGCATATCAACCCCAAGCGGTTCATTGACCTCAAGTGGTACGAGAGAGCAAAGCGGCACAACACATTCTTACCAGTCTTCATTTTTGTCAAACCGACAACTGGTATTCTGTATGAACCGGCAATACTCTGTGATGAGTTACCAACTGACATTTTGTGATGAGTTACCAATCGACTGATTGCTTGACGGTGCCAACACATTGACGGTGCTTTTTGTGTCGTGTTACTGAGTATGTCTAGATTCATTGAACCTAGGAAATTGTAATGTAATCCTATTGGACCGACCTGAAATTAGATTCCTTTAAAAGGACATCATGTCTAGGGTTTTAAGTTGTTGCTGAAAGGGTTAATGTCATGCTAGGGTTTAAGGTGGTTGTTGAGTTGTTGTAAGAATGATCTTATCTAAGAAGATCAAGTTGTAACTGAGAGAGAGAGAGAGAGAAGACTGAAGTAATGCTGGAATGCATTAGCTATGAACAATATTGGATCTAATCAAGTGGTTTGTGCTATTAGATAGATCAAACACTTGTTGATTACTCACATCTTTGACAAGTCTGTAGACCTTAACCGGGTAAGCCTCAAAGCCTTTGTAAAATCCTCTAACAAGGTGGTTCACACCTGTGAATCTAAAATCCTCTAACAAGGTAGTCTTTAATCAGACTTATCTCCTAATAGAGATTGAGATTCCTAACAGGATCTGTTCTGGTGAAGAACATTGTAAGACCTTAACCGGTCTGGTTTCTATTCTGTAGATAGTGCCTTGTGAGTTCCATCTCACCATGGTTTTTCCTAGTTGGGTTTCCACGTCAAATATCTTGTGTTATGGTTGTATTTCTTTTGTGGGTGAATGCATTATTCATTTGCATGTGTCGTAATCAGTCTGACTGTTAGACTGCTTTACCAGTTTATCTTTAGACTGTGTAAGTGTTTTAGTGCATTGATTTTTGGCATACTAATTCACCCCCCCTCTTAGGATTCATCAGTTGCACACCGGATGACACCAACAGAGAATGAAGAGTTGAATAGACAAGTGTAGGAGCTGATGAAGAAAGGTTTGATCAGAGAAAGTTTGAGTACGTGGGCTTCAAATCAAATTTGGAGAAAATCTTAGCTCCCTTAATCTAATAAAAAAGATCATCGATCCTCAACAAAGGATATCTATTCTTGATACTCACCTTGTTCAACTACCGGTAATTGATACACAAGCAAAGCGATCCATCCTTCTTCTTCACAAAAATAACAGGTGCTCCTGACAGAGAAACACTTGGTTGGATGAACCCCTTAGCTAATAGTTCCTCTAACTCTAGACGAAGTTTTCTCAACTCCTGAGTCGTCATCCTATAAGGTGCTCTAGAAATAGGTTTTTCTATTGGAACCAAATCAATATGAAAAAACCTATGTTATGCTTAGGTGGCATACATAGAATCTCCTCGAGAAACACATCTGCAAACTCTCGAAGAAGGAGATGACTATAAAGAGAGATATCTCGACTCTCACCCTCATCTAGATCATTCACCATTACTACAAACAACTGACACCCCTATTGCATCAACTGCTTCAATCGCATTGAAGAAATTATTCGTAGAGATCTAGACCTTTGAACTCCTACAATTTTCATATCCATTCCAAAATCATCCACAAACCTAATTGTTTTCTGTTGACAATCCATGTTGGCTTGATGGGCTGCTAAACAATCCATGCCCAACACTACATCATAAGACCCCAAGGGAATGATACAAATATAAATGGTGGTCAAAATATTATCGATTCCCAACACACAACCTCAAATAAGGGAATCTATTGCCACCTTAGCTCTTGAGGCCAACTCGACCTACCACTTAACGCCCTACTTTGTTTCCACCATACCACAATGCTCCATAAGAGAAGGGGAAAGAAAGGAATTAGTAGCACCAGATTCAAACAAGATAGTGATAGGAATCAGTAGCACTAGAGGCCACATTGGTGTTCAAATTGGGAGTGCTCTATTTTCTGGATCGAGTGCGAGAGACAATTGGTCGCGGGGAACAAGATATTCAAGTAACCACCCTTCATCTTCTAAGGGTGGACAGGTTCAATAGAAGAAGTTCTAGAATGGTAAAGATGGTAATCATCATAATGGTTAGGGCAGTGGCTTCCAAAATAACTATCCATGGTATCACAACAAGCAACAATAGAATAGTCAGTCGGCCTAGATTTCTCGACAGAGTTCTAGCAGAGCTAGGCATCAGTAGTCTAGCACTCCTCTGGTAGGGAGAGTTTCTGACAGAGAAGGAGGTTGTTATTCATGTGGATAGCTGGGCCATATTGCACCTCATTATCCTAAGAGATCAAAATAGACTTCCAGCCAGAGGCACACCGCATCTAAGCCTATTGTGGGAGATGTAGGCAGATCCCACAGAGTTTTTGCAGCAATTGATCACCGTCGGGCAAAGCATCAGGGTATGATGATCGAGACTTCAAGTGTGTTAGGTGGTATTCCTATGGTGCAGGAACACCCAAGGCAAGAATGGCAATCATGAGGCCACAATGAAGATCAAGAAGATATTTGTGTTGTAAGGTTCATGATCATTTAGATATGTAATTAAGGCAATTAAATTCATATATATTCATGTATTGAGTCAATATAATCAAATTGTAATAAGTTGTCATGAGGGAAAAACAATGTCAAAATGAGTAATGTAATGGGGTTCAATGGGTAGAATATGAGTTTAATAAAAATTTTGTGTTTCATAAGGTCTCATATGACCCTATTGTTGTAATGAAATGATTAATTAGAGTCATATAGCAAGAAAGATTAAAACTTGCCAATTGACAACTAAAAGTGTCAAGTTGACAACAAATTAGGGATGTAATGCCTAAAAGGTGGTTGTATGGGTGGTTAAGAGTTGGTTATCAGTTTTCATGAAGAATATGTATTTAAACATTGGTTTCCATGACAAAAATGAGGAGGGATGCAAATGCAAATGTAATAGTATTTGATTGTCAATTAAAAACTAATGGTTTCCTACACATTTTGGTTAAATTTTGCCCTTATTTGGACTGAGACTCTCATCTATTTGCTTCCATTTTGATTGATCATGGATTGGGAAGTGTAAAGTAGGGTTTATGATTTCATTTGGTGTTGTTATTGAAGGTTTTACACTGAAATTTTATCCATTTATACTGACTGTCCTAAATACTGTTGTAGGTGATAGTTTTGAATGGTTTTGAGAGTCAAAAATGTGAAATTGACTCATGCTACTTTATGTAACTTCTATAACTTGTAGGATGAGTCTACAATGTGTACTATAAGTTTTTGTTGTTGTTGAGAATGCAGGGAAGATCATGAACATGTACGGAGAGTTCCTTATGGGTGGAAAGTCACAAGTTGACTTAGTGAGTAACAGGTGCCATGTGAAGGTCTGAAAGGTAATATTTTATGGTGGATTATGGGTATGCAGGTTTGATAGAAGGTGTTTGGAAGTGTGAGTTTGTGAAAACCCTAGGTGTGGGTTCCTAAAAATAAGGGTTAAGTGTTTGGTTGGGTAGATTGGCATGGAACCTCATGAAACCTAGAAAATTTGATGTTTGGAGATATTTATTAAGACTTTTTCAAGTTTTTTAATTGAGGGGAGTTGATATGTTGGTAGTTGCTTTGGAAAAGTGGGCTAATTGGGCCTAGTTGGAAAGTTGCAGGGTACTGGTCCGTATAGTTTGTCCAAAGGATTCATACCTGATTTTGACATATGATATTTTAATCCCAAAAGGGTATTAGGAAATGTAATTTTTTTGTTAAGTGTTTTGGAAAGTTTTTGAGTTAAGTGCCAATTACCCGATTAAAAGGGCTAGTAGGATTGAAGCCTAGAAAGGGCAATTTGGTGTTAGGAGTCAAAACTCCACAAAAGGAAAGTTTGGGGTGTTGAGTTGAGATATACTAAGTGTGTCAAGGACCTTAGAAAGGTTTAGAGAGTTTTGGGAACCAAAATCCAAGTTTGAGTGCATTGGCATGCTTATAAGGAGTAAAAGCCTTAAGGGAATTGAAAGGTTTTGAGTAAACCTATTAGGATTCTTATCCAAGGAAGTGTTTAGGACCAGACACCTTTGCATCATCCTATCAATATCTTGTTTGACTCTAGCGCTACTAATTATTTTATTTCCCCTTCTCTTGTGGAGCGTTGTGGGATGGCGACAACAAAGCAGGATGTTACATGACATGCCAAGTTGGCCTCAAGAGCTAAGGTGGCAGTAGACTCCCTTTGTCTGAGGTTGTTTATTGGGCCTCGATAACCTTTTGACCATTGTTGATCTTCATATCATTCCCTTGGGTTTTCATGACGTAGTGTTGGGCATGGATTGGTTAGTAACCTATCGAGCCAACATGGATTATTGGAAGAAGGCGATTAGGTGTGTAGATGATTTTGGAATGGATGTGGAAATTATAGGAGTTCAGAGGCCTATCTTTCTATGAATAATTTTCGCAATGCAATTGAAGCGGTTGATGTGGAAAGGGTGTCAGTTGTTTGTAATAACAATGAATGATCTAGAAGAGGGTGAGAGTTGAGATATCTCTCTTGACAATCATCCCCTTCTTTGAGAGTTTGCAAATGTGTTTCCCAAGGAGATTCCAAATATGCCACCTAAGCATTACATAGATTTTCGTATCGATCTGGTTCCAAGAGCAAAACCCATTTCTAGAGAACCTTATAGGATGATGGCTTAGGAGTTGAGTGAACTTCGCCTATTGTTAGAGAAACTATTGGCCAAGGGGTTCATCCAACCAAGTGTTTCTCCATGGGGAGCACATATCATTTTTGTGAAGAAGGATGGATCTCTTCACTTGTGTATCGATTGTCGGTAGTTGAACAAGGTCACTATCAAGAACAAATATCCTTTGTCGAGGATCAACGATCTTTTTTATCAAGGAGCTAAAGTTTTCTCCAAAATTGATCTAAAGTTCGGGTACCATCAGTTCTATATTCACCAAGCACACAATCATCAGATAGCTTTCAGAACCCACTATACAGTGGTTCCATTTGGATTGACTAATGCACTGTCTTTGTTCATGAGTTTGATGAATGGTGTGTTTCACACTTTTCTTGACCACTTTGTCTTGGTATTTTTGGATGACATCTTGATCTATTTGAGGTCTGTAGAAGAGCATGAGGATCATTTGCAATAGGTTTTGTAGTGTCTCAGGGATAATCATTTATTCGCCAATTCGGATAGGTGTGAATTCTCTCAAACGGAAGTGAATTATTTAGGGGATGTTATCTTTGGAGAGGATATCTTAGTTGATCCTTCTAAGATTCAAGCAATCTTGGAGTGGCCAACACCCACCAATGTGTCAAAGGTTCATAGTTTCATGGGGTTGACAGGTTATTACCATCAGTTTGTGAAGGATTTCTCTAGAATAGCTTACTTTATTACTTCCTTGCAAAGGAAAGGGAAAAAATTTGTTTGGTAAAAGTGATGTGAAGCCGCATTTCAAACACTTAAGGAGAGATTGACCATTGCACCCATTTTAGTTGTCCCAAATCCAACAAGACAATGCAAGTACCAGGCATTGACTCCTCCTGGTCTCAAGAAAAGTGGGCCCTATTGGCTTTCAAGGTGGCAGTGAGAGATAGCACACAAGTCCTAGGTGTCCACATCATTGTTGCTCCAGTGTGGGAGCAAGGATAGCACCCTTGACCTTTGCATGCTTTTGGTCTTAGTCAGTTAAGTCATCTATTGTGTAGTGTGAGTCAAGTCAGTTGAGTGTGATCTCTGATTGTTGTGTAATGCTTATGTTATAAAATTATAATTATAACTTGTAGTTTAATAAAAGACTATATTAAATATATAATTACAAATAGATGTAAAATATATTTATATTTAAATATGTAATATATATATATATATATATATATAAAGAGAGAGAGAGAGAGAGAGAGAGAGAGAGAGAGAGAGAGAGAGAGAGCTATGATAATAATTAATTAAGTTTATTAAATAAATTCAATAATATAAAAAAATTAAAAATTTAATGGCAAAGTTAATTTTTAATTTATTAATTATCGGGAATGGTTGTTTATGACGGTTGGGGAGGCTTAAGTCTCTTAGATTCATTCTGAGAAGAGAGGAGATTGGTTTTTTGGAAGAAATTATTGGTTTTATGCGGAGGATTGGACACGAGAGATTGAAGAGGAGTTTGGCCAGATTGAAAGATTGCAGAACTCATTGCCAGGTATTTGGTTTATAGAGATTTGAGGTACGATCAAGTTCCTTTTGAATAATGTATGTTTGTACATTGTTCTCTGTTGATGCGTAACATTCAGGATTAAAATTTAGCCTATAGAATTCTTTGGTTGGATTGGTAGATGTGTATATGCTGAAATGATTATTGTCTTAAGTTACAAAATTATTCTCGGATTTAAATAATGCAACTTCTGAGAAAAATGCAACCACAATAGCATAAAACCAAACCAAATTTCTACCAAATTTAGACACCATTTTATATCCAGGTAGTGAGGCTTTTAAATCTTTATATTTTTAATATCGTTACCAACAACTCTTATATATATTTATGCGTTTACATAACAATCTATCATTGGATAGTTTACTTTTCTCTCACTACACAACTTTTGTAGTGCATAGTTGTGTGTGTGGTGGTTCCGCATAGGCATGGGCATCCCACTTCGTGGGGAGTAACCATGTTGTGTGGGCACTCACCCACACAATACACGGTCTCTCCCATCTGCATGGGGAGTGACCACATAGCATGGCACTCCACCCACGTGAGTTGGGGTTCCTCTCACTTGCGTGAGGGTGATTAAATCCTCATGCCAAGCAATAAACATTACATCCAGGCTGGTAAGTGGTATGTTCAGGTCGTCCAATGTAGTATTTTAATATATTATAGTGTTTTGGATGTTTTGCTATTAATTTTAGGTTTTTCTTTTTGTCCAAAATTTTAATAAATTATAATGTTTGATTGCTCGAATTAGTCTTAGGGTTTTAGAAATATATAATCCTTCTCCTATTCATTAGGAGATTATATTTTAGGATCGTATTTTATTGTTGTCATGTTATGCACGGTAAAATCTTTTATTTTTATTTTTCCTAGTAATATTCCATTATTATTTGTTTTGATCTAGATATAGTATTATGCATAGTATTACCATTTTATTTTAGATTCATACTATATATATATATATATATATATATATATATGAGTGAAAATTTAATGAATGCACATTCTTTATTTATATGCAAGTGTTTAGTAAAGATTAATCAACCTAATTCGGAACCAAATTAATGTTAAAGGTAGTATGTCTGAATTTTATTTATTTGTGTGATCTTGTATTTCACAATTACATAATATTTGGTTATTATTAAGTAATTAATAACCTTTACTTTATATATTTGTAATATTGTTTGTTTAATTTAAATAATATTGATTAGTGTTAGGTAGTTAAAATTAACTGATAATAATATATGTTAATCTCTAGTAATTGAATTCTTCTATACATAGATATAGTTAGATAATGATTAATATTAATGTTATTTAAACTAACACTTTATTATTATTAATTTAAATATATCCTTAGACAATAAAATTAATCAAAGCTAGGTGGCTATTGATGGTGTTGACTTTTAGACATTCATTGCCTTTAAGTCCAATTGCATTATTCAATAAAGTTTGTTATGATCTATAGATTGCCTTAGGGTTTTAAACTTGATTGAACTATAGCATTTGAGAGGCTCTTAAAGGTGATTTGGTAAACCCTATGTCTTTATCCTTATTTTGGATGTTGCTAATTGAGTGTGATTAGATGTTAAAGATGTGGCATTACTATTTCCTTGTGATTGCACAAACCATGTGGTATGATATTGAAACCTTACTGTTAGGATGGTGAATTCCTTGTTGGATTTAAATTTGTTTCTATTTGATTTATGCCCTAGGATTGGGTAACCGGTGGGAAAGTTGTTTGGAGTCTTAGGGGGGAGTGGCTCACAATGGGGGTCGGGGCCCAAAGTGGCCACCCGAGTAACCCATTGTGGAGTTACTTAACAAGAGAACATACTAATAAATTGAGGTAACACGTTAATAAAGATAATTAAGTTCTCCCTTGCCCATGTACTAAGTGATCGTATATGCTCTTGATGGATTTGAGAAGATGCTTGTCCTTCTATGTGATGCATGGAGCTGTCATTGCTTGTCCGTCTATTAGATGTTTGGAGTTGGCATGGCTTGTCCATGCATAAGATGTTTGGAGCTAGCATAATTGGTCGCCTTGTCCTCATGAAAGGTTATCGATACTGCATGTGTATCTTGGAATGGACCATGTGATGACACTTCTCCCCTAATGCATCCTAGCACCTTACCCAAAGTATTGTAGTAGCAAACCTCTGATAGTAGAACTTGATGTTAGTACTAGACTTTCCTTGGGTTGGTTGGATCATGCTAACCTTAGTACATTTGTAGGACCTGGTGTCTATCTCCCTAGCACGGTGAGGTGGACCTTTGGGGTCCACATGGTCGAGTGCTCGTGGGCTACCTTTGGAAGTCAGTTTCCTAGGAGAGCGTGGTTGTGGTCTTCTTTAGTTGGTGCATCTCGTTTGTGTTTCCAATGTTGATGTTGATGATATACCCGTGGTGATATTTCATTCACTTTTTGTACAATTATAATATTATCACTCTGCTAAGGAGGAATAATGATGTAATTGGACAATGTAATGTTAAACTATTCTTAGTAGATTTAGATTGTGCGGTGTTGGTGTCGGCAATCCATTATGTGCTTATGAGTTATCTTTTAATTTCAGTTGATGTTCAACATTACATGGTTATAATTTGATAAACATATGCAATGAATTAATATGGTTAAAATGTATTGCTTATGAATGCTTATGGTTATTCTTTTATGTTTCATGCAAAATTGAATTGTTATATGATGTTAAGGAATCTCTTGGAAGTTTATGTGCTATGAACCTTCATTAGTACTTGTCATAATATGTTGTTAGTTATATTTTTGGTCTAAGAAAAAAAAAATAGCAGTTATTTGTTATTGTTTGTGTGATTATCTGGTTCCAAAAGGTTCCTCAAGCAGGACATTACACATCTGCATAACCTTCATCCTTGAAACACATTTATATTCATATAATATTACTTAAATATGTATCATTTTAGAGGAAATTGAGTAAAAGGAGAGGTTAAATTAACATATTTCCACATAATTTGTGTAAGATTTTTGCATCAATGTTTCAAGTAACACTCCATGAACCATCATCACGATGAAAGAGAACAATTGTATGATGAAAATGATAGATTGTAGGTCAATACTGATTTAAAAGAGAAGAAAGGGGTAGTGGTGTGACACATGCACATGATTCAAGGAAAAAGGAATAATAAAAATAGAACAAAATAACATAAAAGGAAACCTAAGAACATAGACAACCTAAAATAGAAAGAGGAAACATAAGATATTGAAAGGGATACATTAATAAGATGTAGAAGAATAAACAATAGTAATTGCAGATTTTAAAAGGGATTTTCTTGAACATTATTTTGTCAAGGGAGTTTATGCACCATAGGAAAGAGCATATAAAGAAACAAAAAAAAAGGAAGAAAGAATGTGTAGCTAGTGTGGGTGTAGCATTGAGAAGGAAAGGTTTGTAGTACAAAGAAATGAGGTTGTCTTGAAGTAAAGAGAGCAATTCAAATGAAAAGAAAAGATAGTTGAAGTGAACGCATAGAGAGAGAATAGTCAAGAGAGGAATAAGAGGTTGTATAGATAGAGAACAAAGGAGATGCACTGGTGTATAGGTGAACAATTAAGAAAAATTAAAAAGAATTGCTAAGTGTTTGTTAGAAAATTCTAGGGGAAAAACAACAACGAGGAAGATGAGAAGACACGTCTTAAGTAAGAGCCAACTAGAAGTGCACAAAGATGAAAGGAGTAATTAAAAAGAACTTTACAAAGGGTAGGAATAACCAGAAAGAAAGAAAACCCAAAAATAACAGGGATAATCGTGTAAAGAAAGGATTGGCATATGATTTGTCAGTATTGGTTGAATGATAAGTTGGTAGTCACACAAGAAGAAACGTCTTAAATTTTCATAATAGTAGAGGGATGAGAATGAGATGAAGAAAATAAAGTGCAAATTTTGGAAGCTAGTGGGATGAATAAGGTTGCAAGAGTTAGAAATGTTGCAAATTAAACAAGATGCAAGGAAAATTGGTATTTTTATATTTTGTTTTGAACAAAACATAACAGCTACATATGTTTCTTATTAAAATTGATACAAAGGTTGCATTGTAAATTGGAGTTATTTTTCAATAAATATCTCAAGTTTGTTTGGAATTTAAAAGCTACAAATTTAGACAACTGATAAGGCCCTCTTGATTTTCTCTACACCATTTCATATTAAAGCTAGAAGATTGTTAGCATAGATAATATTGAGGAATGAGTGAGTTGTAATTACTTTCGTGGAATAACTGAAAAGAAAAGAAAAAGTAGTAAGAAAGTTGCAGCATGTATGTGTTTGTTTTCCTCTAGTACAAGTTAGGTTCAACTATAGCAGGTGCATTAGAGGAGTTTGTTCCAATAACCCATCTTCTAGGTAGAGTAAAACAAGAGCGATTTTCTTGTAGAGAGGAACTGTGATTACAAAGGGATGTGAGAGACTCTAAGTGAAAGAAAACGAGTTCAAAAGAGAAGATGAAATGGGTCATGAGGAAACCCATGATAATCACATTTTGGGAATAGTATTTGGGAAGAAGTGGAAAATGGAAAGCTCTATGAATTATTGGAAAATCTCCAAGCTAGATTAGGTGAATTGGAAATGAGGATTGAAGTGAAAGAGAGAATATTAGAAGAGAAGTATTAGAAGAAAAGCTCTGATGCAGAGGCCTACCCAAACTCCTAATGACAAGCCCAAACAAGGTTAAGCTAGTGACCCCCTAACTACACATAGGGGTCCTGCAAGGAAGGACTCTACGCCTTGGATGAAACTACACATGCATTCACTAAGCTTAGGCCTACTTAAGATGAGTAAAAGGCTTCAAATCCTCAAACATGCTTTACCAGTGACCTCTACTCCTTGGGATTTTGAATTTGGACAACACATGTCATCTAAGGACTCTTTCAAAAACTATTTTTTGTTTAGAGCATCAAATCCTTATACCTCCTTTGTAAACCTACCCCCTCGGCATGTAGCCCTATTTGACAATAGAATGGATCTTATCTTAAAAATGTTCCACACACCCATGCAAAAAAAATACCATTTCAGACACCCTTTTGGAATTTGTATTGATCCCCAAAATGGTTTCACTAGATCTACAAATAAAAGGTTTGTTCCCTTTAGAGGCTAAAAGACCTAATCAGCGCAATTAGCCCTATTTTCCAAAGCAACTACCTTTACCAGTACACCGAATGAAAAAAAAAATTTATGGGCATGTGGGGGATAGTGAGAAACCTCTTATTATAGGGTTGCATGCTTGGAATCCACCGTTATGACAACTTATGATGACTGTCCTAAATTATGTCCTAGGTAGTCACATAGAGATGCCTACCTAATCTTGTTCCTTTCTCCACACAACAAAGTTTCCCCTACAGAAAACCATGAAAACACTAAATTACAGTGGCTTATCCTGCATCCCTCCAAAGGAAGAGTCTTCTAATGGACTGGAGTGCAAGATAAGGCCATTTTTGTTCAAAACCCTCTCCAAACCCTCAATTTTTCGGGCTATAGTCAGAAAAATGGAAGGTTCTCTCTACTCTGGAATAGTTAAGACCTCAGACCTCCACCAAAATAAATCTATTTCATCTCTCTATCTAATCCATGGATGTTGGGATTCAAATCAATCCGTGCAGGCACGTGCAACTCCTGCAAACTCTGGATTTTTGGGAAAACTATAGTATTTTGTGTATTATTGCTTCTCAAAACTCCAACTCCAATATCAAAAACCTTGGGAATCAATCCCACAATACTTATACAACTCTCCAATAGTTTCCCATCAAATTTGAAGTAGGTTGGAGCCGTTGAAAGGCTTCTCCCAACCGATTTACAAAAAAATGTACTTTTGCACTCAAAAGTTGCATTTTTGCAATTTTGCACAAAAAGTTGTCATACTCTCTAAGGTTGGGATCCAAATACATGGACCAACCAAACACACATAAAACATGTCTAAAACCTATCAAACACAAATCTAGACCATCTATTACCCCTTTTTACCACATTGTCGTAATTGGCTTCTCAATTGCTTAATTGGTGACATGGGCTTACATGGTGGGGTTCATTGCATACATGAAACACAAGACACACTAAGACACCCTAATGATCCTAGTCTTCATCCTTAGGGTCATGAATAGCTTGTTGATGAGGTGCTACTACACCATACTCCGTGGGAGAAGAGATCTCAAGCCCACTTGAGATCAAAGTTTGTACATCTACACCATGATTAGATATTTCCTCACTTGTCATCCAAACCACCTCAGAGTTTGGTTTTTCCTACCAAGCCACCAAGTACTCAATTTAATCCTTGTTCCTTGTCTTCTTTGTGACTCTAGTGTCTAACACTTTGCTTAACTTAGGTGATTCCTGCCTTGGAATGTCATTGTCTATTGCAACCTGCATTGGTTCTTCTTCTTCGTTTCCATCACCTTTAAAAAGTGTAAGATCACACACATTAAAAATGGGTGATAATCCAAGATCAAGAGGAAGTTGGATCTCATAGACATTTTGTCCATACTTTTTCAATATCTGACATGGTCTAATCTTCCTTTGCATGAGTTTGGTGTATTTGCCTTTTGGGAGTCTCCCCTTCTTCAAATGTACCCATACCAAATCCCCAACATTAAACTGTGCATCTCTCTTCTTATCAACATGAGTCTTATACTTCACAGTAGATTGTTGGAGATGAGACTTGACTTGGTCATGCACCTTTTTGATGGTTGATGCAAAAGCTTCACCATCTGCACTAATGGCTTCTTCTTTGGGTAAATCCCTTAACTCCAACACTCCCCTTGGGTGGATGCCATAAACAATCTGGAAAGGAGATTTACCGGCACTCCTATTTATGGTGTCATTGTAAGAGAACTCTGCCTGTGAAAAAATGTTATCCCACTTCTCTCCATGTTGCCTTGTCAGACACCTTAATAGGTTTTCCAATGACCTATTGACAACTTCAATCTGCCCATCTGTTTGAGGATGGTAGGTTGATGAGAAAGCTAGGTTAGTCCCCAACTTCTTCCAAAGAGTCCTCCAAAAGTGACCTCTGAACTTCACATCTCTGTCTAAAACAATGTTTAGGGGCAATCCATGTATCCAAACTATCTCTTTGAAGAATAGGTCTGCAACATATTATGCATCACAAGAAGTCTTACATGGCAAGAAATGAGCCATTTTACTAAACCTGTCCACCACTACAAATACATTATCAAATCATCTCCTTGTCCTAGGCAGACCCAACACAAAGTCCATACTTATGCTCTCCCATGGCCTACAAGGAATGGGTAAGGGCTGATACAAACCTGCATTTGTAGATTTCCCCTTGGCTTTCTAACATATAACACATCTCTCCACAAACTTCCTTACATCTGCCTGCAATTTAGGCTAGAAGTAATATCTCTTCACAAGGTCTAGGGTCTTGTCAAAGCCAAAATGACTTTCCATAGCTCCATAATGCTTCTCCCTAATAATATTCAACCTCATGGAACACTTAGGAATACACAACTGTACTCCTTTGAACAACAATCCATCTTGTATCAGAAACTCAGAAAACTCAATATGATACCGGTCACCAAAAGTTACACATACCTTGTAGATCTCTCCAAATTCTTCATCAACAACATATATACTCTTCAAGGAATCAATACCAACACTCTCCATCTTAATTTGGTTGAAAGTCAAGACCCTCCTGCTCAAAGCATTTACAACTTTCTTCTTGACTCCCTTCTTGTGTTTGAGGTTGAATGTGAAGGCTTGCCGGGTCTCTACCCACTTCATATGCCAATGGTTTAGCTTCTCTTGGATATTTATGAAACTGAGTGCCTGATTATCAATGAAGACTATAAACTCCTTAGGCAATAAATAGTGCCTCCACTTCTTCAAAGACTATACTAGAGCATGCATCTCCAAGTCATAAGATGAGTATCTTTTCTTAGCATCATTTATCTTTTCACTTAAAAAAGCAATAGGCCTTCCTTCCCGACTGAGCACTGCTCCAATAGCCATGTGGCTTGCATCACATTCCACTTGAAATATCTTATTGAAGTCTGGTAAGACAAGTACTGGTTGTTTTGCAACCTTCTTCTTCAATGTCTCAAATGAATCATCTGCCTCTTTGGTCCAACTGAACCTGCACTTTTGTCCTCCCTTTATGGTGTCAAGCACATCGGTGCACAAACATGACTAAATCCTCTTATGAACTTCCTATAAAAAGTTTCTAACCCATGGAAACTTTGGACATCATTCATAGTTCTAGGTGTAGGCCAAGACAGTATAGCACTTACCTTCTCTTGGTCCATTTTCAACTCACCTTGTGAGATTACAAAACCCAAGTAGATGATCTCCTCCTGCATGAACAAACACTTATCCAAATTTATCATTAGTTGCTCTTCATGTAACCTCTTGAGAACCATGTCTATGTGTTTGAGGTGCTCTTACCTTGTGTGACTGAAGATCAAGATATCATCTAGATATACTATGACAAATTTTCCTATGAATTCCACCAAAACTTCATTCATTAACCTCATAAAGGTACTAGGGACATTGGAAAACCCAAATGACATGACTTTCCATTCATACAACCCTTCATTAGTTTTAAAAGTTATCTTCCATTCATCCCCTGGCCTTATTGTAATCTCATGGTATCCACTTTTTAGATCCATTTTTGTAAAATACTTAGCACTCCCTAAGAAATCAAGTAAATCCTCTATTCTAGGTATTGGGGACCCATACCTTATGGTTATCTTTTTGATGGCTCTTGAGTCTACACAAAGCCTCCAAGTGCCTTCTTTCTTGGGTGCAAGGACTGCTGGTACTACACATGGGCTTAGATTTTTGCCAATCAGTCTTGATTCAAGCAACTCTTCAATCTACCTTGCCATTTCTGCATTCTGGTCTTGGGTGAGCTTGTAGGCTTCTTTGTTTGGCAATCTAGATCTCGGGATCAGATCTATACAATGACTGATGTCCCTTACCAGTGGTAGGGACCTTGGAATTCCATCTGAGATGATGCCTTGATTCTTATCTTCACTCTCTTTCACTTTAGTCCTCACACACAACTTCACGTCCATCTCCTTTTGCTTCAAATTTTGTCTCCTCCTATGCAATTGGATATTGTATTCCATTGGGACATAGGCTTCCTTCACCAAAGCCATCATCTTCTTCCATGTAGCTCTTCTTCTCTTTCCTTCTTTCACCCTCTCATCCTGGATGAAAGTCCACCAAGTTAGTGAAACCCCTTTTGTTGAAACTTAGTGGCTTCGGTAAGATAAATGATTGAATGAGAGACTTCATTTATCTCTCATTCATTCATCTACCTTATTGATATAACTACAAGCTAAATGGCAAACCTCATGATTAAATAAATAGACTTTTTATAATCATCTTTATATACATTCACTATCCAAAACATCGGATTTCACAGTTTGACATTTGGACATAATTATCAAACATAATTGATCATGATATGATCATATTACACATGATGTAATTGTAATTAGAACATACTAGACTTATGATAACTATCATAGCTATCATATGATAACTATAATAGTTATCATATTAATCTCACATTATACCGATCTGTTATCGGTTGTTATATCAACAACATTTGACGTGACCCGATTTAATAATCGGTTGATTATATTATTTGACATGACCCGATTTGTTAATCGGTTGATTATATTAAATGACGTGACCCAATAGTTATCGGTGTAACACTCTAATGAAGCGGTGCTTGTGCACCGATCAAGACATCTTGATCAGGCATGTCAAGAGACATGTTCGGTTAAGGCATGCCTTGATCGGTGGGCATTGCTTATAAGTATATGTCATATGAAATGTTGTAGATGCATAGAAATAATATAATGGTATCTCCAACAACCTATAACATAAGAAGCAATAGTAAATAGCAGTAAAAGAATAACAAAATTATACAACTTCAGACTTGAACATAAATTTGAATAACATTTACATGGTATCAAAGCCACGTTGATTGAACCTAAGGCATTCAAATTTGAGAAGTTCAAATCAAAGATATAAACATCATATTTTCCATGGCTTATGCTATTAGATTTGAGGATATACTTGAAGGAGGCGATAATTTCTCAGCATGGAAGTTCAAAGTTAAGATGATTCTAAAAGAAAATAAAGTTGAATCATTCATAAGAGTTGAATCTAAAGAACCAGAGAATGAACCTGACAAATCAACATGGATTGAGGGAAATGAAAAATCCATGAATATCATAGTCGATGGAGTGAGAAATCACATTATGCCAATAATAACAAAGCATGAGATTGCCTACCATATGTTCAAAGCACTCGAAAGTGCATTTGAGATAAACAACACAAGTAGAACACTAGCTCTAAAAAGGGAAATAAATCATATAAGTATGAACAAAGGAGAGTCAATCAATGCATACTTTATGTGGATATCAGCCCTAAGGGATGAACTGGCAATGCTTGGATATGAGATCTAGAGAAAAGAGTTAATGCTCATTGCTCTAGATGGGTTGCCTAGTACATGGGAAACATTCGTCCAAGCCATTAGTGCAAGGGCTAAATATCCGAAATTTGATAGGCTAAGAGCATATTCTCTTCAAGAGGAGTCAAGGCTAAATGAGAAGGGGATCAAACAAAAGAACATAGATGAAGATCTCCATGTTCTAAATACCAACTCCAACAAGAAAAACAAGAAGAAAAATTTCAAGAAGAGAAAGAACCGACATGAGAAAAGGTCATCTAAGAAAGATAACTCTCACATTCAGTGCTTTAGGTGTGATCAATATGGACACTATGCAGCAAGATGTCTAGATAGAAACGAACAACAAGCTACATTTGCAAAAGTTAAAAGGGAAGAATATGACTCCGAGAAGCATGTATTCTACTCTGCCCTCTCCAATCAAGTATCCAATAAATCTAACACCTTGATAATTGACAGTGGGTCTTCAAGACACATCACTGGGTATAGAGAATTATTGGATTCCATGTTAGAAGAAACTGGTGAAGAAGTAATTGGTGATGACTTTTCATATCCAATGAAAGGCATCGATACCTGCACCATTCAGATGAAGACATGCATGTCTCTTCAACTCACCAGAGTTCTATTTGTTCCTGGCATCAAGAGGAACTTAATCTCCATATCTGCACTTGAAGATGATGGGTACAAAATAACATTCATGAATGGTAAAGTTCTAGTATGGCCACAAAACTCTTCCATCCAGAAGGCTACAACCCTAGGACATAGAAAAGGCTATTTGTATGAGGTATGTACTGAATCTAACCTAGCCCTACTTCATGAGATTGCAGATTCTAATGAAATTTGGCATAGAAGATTAGGTCATTTAAACTTTTGTGCTTTATGTTCAATGGAAAAATTAGTAATTGGTTTGCCTAAGTTAAAACAATACCATTCTGGTACATGTAAGGGGTGTGCCCTAGGAAAAAATACTAAGAGTTCCTTTCAGAATAGTTCTAGGAAAACAAGCAATGTTTTAGAACTATTTCACTCTGACCAATGTGGACCAATGTATGTACCATCATTAGGGGGGTTCCTTTATTATGTAATATTCATTGATGACTTCTCCAGGAAGACCTGGATCTACTTTCTTAAATGTAAAGAATCTGAAGACATCCTCAAGAGTTTTAAGGAATTCAAATCTCTCTCTGAAAACTCTTCTGGAAGGAAAATAAAAACCCTAAGGACTGATAATGGGAGGGAATACACCTTAGACATTTTTAGGGAATTTTGTAAAGAAGCTGGGATTAAAAGGGAGTTCACTGTCCCTTATGACCCCCAACAAAATGGGGTTGCTGAGAGGAAAAAATAGAGCCAATGTAGAAGCAACCAAAGCCATGCTTCTTGATCAAAACTTAGAAACTCATCTTTGGACAGAAGCCTCCAACACTGTTGTATACATACAAAATAGATGCCCTCACTCCCACATTGAAGATAAAACTCCCGAAGAAGTTTTCACAGGTATAAAACCTGATATCACTCACTTTAGGATATTTGGATGCCCTGTCTACTTTCATATACCTAAAGAGAAAAGAACAAAACTAGAACCCTCTGGAAGAAAAGGAATCTTTGTTGGATATAGTGAAACCTCTAAAGCCTACAGAATATTTGTTCCTGGACATAGCAATATTGAACTTAGTAGAGATGTAATATTTGAAGAAGACATAGCCTTCAAAAGAGCCAAATACTCTACTGAGTCAGAAATCTATGTTCCATCTTCAGACATAGAAGATGATTCCACTCCTGAGATTCAGAGGGAGTGTTCAGAAGAAAATGAAGTACAAATTCCTCCCCAAGAAATCTCTAAGAAAAGACCTCTATGGGTTCACAAAATAATGGAAGATGTAAGGGACTTTGCAGCTCCTTTAGGGACTTTAAGAGAAAGTAAGAGGCCCCGAAGATTCACTAGCTATGTAGCCCTAATGAATGATCTCTCCAAATCAGAACCTTCTAGTTTACCAGAAGCTCTTAAACATCAAGTTTAGAAAGATGCCATGTCAGAAGAATATAAATCCATCCTCAACAATGATGTGTGGGAAATTGTTCCTAGGCCAAAGGGGAAATCCATTGTCTTGTCCAAGTGGCTATTCAAAATCAAACATGCTATAGATGGTAGCATAGATAAGCATAAAGACAGATTTGTTGCCCGGGGGTTCTCATAGAAAGAAGGAATAGAATATGATGAGACATTTGCTCCAGTTGCTAGATACACCTTTATCAAAATAGTACTAGCCATTGCAACAGCCAAAGGTTGGAAAGTCCATCAGATGGATGTGAAAATTGCTTTCTTGAATAGTAAAATTGAGGAGGAAGTCTACATAGAACAACCACAAGGGTTTGAGATCCACAATGTAGAGACACGTGTGCAGATTAAAGAAAGCTCTATATGGTCTAAAATAGGCTCAAGGGCCTAGTATGAAAGAATTGACAGCTATCTGCTAGGATTGGGATTCTCAAAGAATGATGCAGATCCAAATCTTCACTTCAAGAAAGTCAAAAGTGACATGCTGATATTGATCTTATATGTTGATGATCTTCTTACTATAGGAGAAGATCACCTTATTGGTCAATGTAAGAAAGACCTTGAAAAGGAGTTTGATATGAAGGATTTAGGCCTTCTACATTACTTCCTTGGATTGGAAGTTTGGCAAAACTCTAACACCATTATACTTAATCAAGGAAAATACACCTTAGACATATTGAACAGACCCATGACTTCTCCCATGGAAACTAATCTTCACAAATTGAAGGAGCAAGCAGTAGATTCCCCATTGGTAGATCCTACTCTCTACAGACAGATGATTGGATCATTACTGTACCTAGTCAATACTAGACCTTATATCTATTATCGAGTAAATCCCTTGAGTCAATTCATGTGTGAACCTAAGGAGATTCATCTTATGGTAGTAAAACATATAATGAGATACCTTCAAGGCACTCTTAACTATGGACTCAAGTATGAGAATATTGGTTTGAATCTTCACGGGTTCACTGATTCAAATTGGGTTGGAAGTGTGACTGATAGGAAAAGCACCTTAGGGTGTTGCTTCATCTTGGGTTTAGCCATGATATCTTGGATTAGCAGGAAATAATCTTTAGTAGCTCCGAGTTCTATAGAGGTTGAATATATTGTTGCTTCCATGGCTGCACGAGAACCCTTTATTTCATGATAGATCCAAACACATTGAGATCCCTTATCACTATGTGAGAGATATGGTGGATAGGAATGTGATTCAGTTGCAGTATATCAATACAAGAGACTAAACAACAAATTGAACACTTTAGAATAGGTCTTGGTATGATTGAGTTATAATTAGTTTTGTAATCTGTACTAATATATGAGATGTTTAATGTGTAAAATTATTTTTTCGTGTTATGAATTTATGGTCTCCACCCCCTGTGTACATTTCTAAAAGGTGACGATCTTTTAAACAATGAACACATGTATTAAACATTATAAGGTGACGATCTTGTAATGTTGCTATCATGCTGACTTGATATCACTCTGACTCATGGATGTGCCATGATATGTTATGGTAGACATTATGTGACGTAATGTCAATGCACATACCATAACCTGGATATAATGGAATTCAACATTCTCAAGTATTTTATATCCAAGGTATCATGTGTTATGCGATACTGATATCACGTGTTATGTGAGATATATATATATATATATATATATATATCACGAGATGATGTGATATATTCCTGTGTCACTCATTATGTGATGCATCATGTCACGAGCATATGTGATATGATCCTTTGTATTACGAGGTCATGTAATACATTCTATTATGAGAAATATGATACTTATTTCAATGTTTACATAGGTCTCAAGTTATCTTCCCTAGCTAAGAGGGAGTGTTGAAACTTAGTAGCTTCGGTAAGATAAATTATTGAATGAGAGACTTCATTTATCTCTCATTCAATCATCTACCTTATCGATATAACTACAAGCTAAATGGTAGACCTCATGATTAAATAAATAAACTTGTTATAATCATCTTTATATGCATTCACTATTCAAAACATTGGATTGCACAGTTTGACATTTGGACATAATTATCAAACATAATCGATCATGATATGATCATATTACACATGTTGTGATTGTAATAAGAACAAACCAGACTTATGATAACTATCATAATTATTTTCAAAATTTTCCACACACCCATGAAAAAAAATTACCATTTCAGACACCCTTTTGGAAATTTTATTGATCCCCAAGATGGTTTGGCTAGATCTACAAATACAAGGTTTGTTCCCTACAGAGGCTAAGAGACCTAATCGAGGAAATGAGCCCTATTTTCCAAAGCAACTACCTTTACTAGTACACCAAATGAAAAAAAAACTTTATGGGGATGTGGGGGATAGTGAGAAACCTCTAATTTCAGGGTTGCACACCTGGAATCCACCGGTATGACAACTTATGATGACTATCCTAAATTGTTTCCTAGGTAGTCACATAGAGATGCCTACCTTATCTTGTTCCTTTCTCCACACAACAAAGTTTCCCCTACAGAAAACCATGAAAAAACTAAAGTACAGTGGCTTATCCTGCATCCCTCCAAAGGAAGAGTCTTCTAACGGACTGGAGTGCAAGATAAGGCCATTTTTGTTCAAAACCCTCTACAAACCCTCAATTTTTGAGTTACAGTCAGAAAAATGGAGGGTTCTCTCTACTCCGGAATAGTTAAGACCTCAGACCTCTGATAAATACTAAGAGCGGGGGTGAATTAGTATACCAAAAAATACTGAACTTAAACACTTAAACAGTTTAGCAGTAAACCGATATAACAGTTTTACTAACAAACTGGTTAACACAAATGCAAACCAAACAAAAAACAAGGAATTCACCCACAGAAGCACAATCACCATAACACAAGAGATTTTGATGTGGAAACCCAAATGGGAAAAACCACAGTGAGATGAAACTCACAAGTAACTATCTGCAGAATAGTAACCAGGCCGGTTAAGGTCAGACCGGTTAAGGTCATACAATGTTCTTTACCAGAACAGATCCTATTAGGAATCTCAATCTCTATTAGGAGATAAGTCTGATTAAAGACTACCTTGTGAGAGGATTTTAGATCCACAGATGTGAACCACCTTGTTAGAGGATATACAAAGGCTTTTCTGGGCCTACTCGGTTAAGGGTTTCAGACTTGTCGAATATGTGAGTAATCAACAACTGAATGATCTAGCAAATAGCATAGTCTGCTTGGTTAGATCCATGATAGCTCATTGCTAATGCATTTCAACATTACTTTAGTCTTCAATACATCCACACTCTGTTACAACACATAGACTTGATCTTCTCTTTTAAGATGGCACATACAAAAACTCATCAACCACCAAACACCCTAACAACTACTTCTACTAAAATCCTAGACATGATGTCCTTAAGAAGGAATCTGATTTCATGTTGGTCCAATAGGATTACATTGCAAGTTCCTAGGTTCATTGCATCTGGACACATTTGATAACATGGCACAAATCACCATCAAAGTGTTGGTGGATGGTAACTCATCACAAAAACACCGGTTGGTAACTCATCACAGAGTCTACCGGTTGGTAACTCATCACAGAGTAATACCGGTTGTCCAAAAAATGAAGACTAGGAAAATGATAACTACCGCTTCAGTTTCTTCGCTCCGCTTGAGATCCTCAAACCGCTTGAGGTCTTCATACAGCTTGAGATCAGTAAACACTTTCTGCAAAACACTGATAGCCTAAAGACTATAATATGTAATACCGGTTTGGAACAAATACCGGTTGAACATAACTCATACATAGAAAGTGATCTCAAAGCAAGTATGTGTCCATCAATGACAATCATAACATAAACATCAAAAATGCCAACAATCTCCCCCTTTGGCATTGATGGCAACACTTAGGAAAAATTTTGACATCTAAGTGTTTTACAACAAAAATATGCCATAATCAAAATTACTCCCCTTAAGCATATACACTACCCCTTTTGTAGAAAATGCAATGTATACTACTCCCTTATAGAGATAAACATGAAAGTATACATAACATGCATCAAAATTTTAAGTATAGAATACTACTCCCCCTTTGCCAACAATGACAAAGTACAGCTGAATAAGCCCTGTTTTTGACAATAAAGAGTGAAACTTGTCAAAAACTGATTTAAAGTCTGCATAAATGTCTTCATGGATAAAGACCATGACTCAAGCAATGAGGTAGCAACCTCTTTTTCTGTTTGCATCTGGGATACATGTTCCTCCATGGCATCCAAGGTACTCATCTCTTGAGTGACCGTTAAGGCATCCAGATTGAGATAGCATTTCTGAAGTATTTGCAATCTTAGTAGTAGAACCAGTTGAAGTTCTTGCAAATCTTGTGTCCGGTTGCTGAGCTCTAACTCTATTCTTGTAGACTGGAGTTGAAACCGATGAACATTTTGCCCATAAGTGGTGAAGGAATCATAAGGCGTTTTGAAGGTGCTTATGAATGTCTCCAAATCAGTTTGCAGTTTCTCTTTTTGAGCAAGCACATCATCACATAATAGATGAGGTTGACATATCTTACTGAGCAACAGATTCCCCTCATCTAGAGCATCTCTTATATCCTTATGTGCCTTCTGAAGTTCAGACCAGAGCCCATTCAACTTCTTCACCATGGCAGTGTTCAGAGCCTTTTAATGCTTCTTTTGAGCTTTGGCTTCATCAACATCTTCCAGACATTGCACTTGGTCCTCTATAGCTGTGCATAGGATCTTCAGTTGAGCTAGAGAGGAATCGATACTTGGGAGATTGGTACCAGGAATCAAACTAGTGAGAGTTTCCACCGCAATTTGAATCACATCTTCCTCCTTTTTCCTCCTTAGTGCTTCCAGTCGTTCTTGAGCAAGCTTAATACTTTGCACTAGCTTCGTTTCATTTGTAGACTGGAGGTCAATGGGACTGGTTATGTCAGCCAGTTTGGCTTTACCACCGATTGCCTTTGGGGTCTCTACATGTACGCTCTTTGTCACTTCCTCCATTTCCTCGGCTTTTTGCTTATCTTCTTCTGCCTTCTTCTGCTCCTCAGCTACTTTCTTTCTTTTCTCTTCTTCCTTCTTCCTTTCTTCTTCTTTCCGCTTCTCTTCTTCTTTCCTCTCCTCTTCCTTCTTCTTCTTCTCCTCTTCATGTTTCTTCTCGTCCTCTTTTCTCTTCTCTTCCTCTTTTCTCTTCTCCTCTTCCTTTTGCTTCTTCTCTTCTTCTACCTGTTTCCTCTTTGCTTCCTCCTTTCTCTTTTCCTTGTCTTGTTTCTCCTATCCTGTTGTTTCTGTTGGTGTATCCAGAGTAACATCTTCACCGTTCAAAGCATTAACATCAATGGGGTCCATTTGTTCAGTGACCTGTTCTCCTTCACTGTTATACACCTCATCCAGTTTTTCCATTTCCGGTTCTTGTTCAGCCTTTTTGTTGGCTTCGGACATTTGGTGCAATCTTAGAGCAGCTTGGGCATGAGAGTGGGTACCATTTACCACCTCAGGGACTTTCCCTTCTAGCAACAAGAGTCTCCTTCTTTGCATAAAGAAGAGGCCTTTATATTTTTTCATAACTTCATAAAGTTCGGAATTAGACACATTAGGAAAATGTTGAGAAAATATTTCCTCTCTTATCTCCTGTTCCTTTTCTATGGCAATGCGCCATTTGTTGTCTAAAGAATTATATAAAGAATCCGGTGTCACAGATTTAATTTCTAATGGCGACCGGTCATTAATACATAAATATTGAATGACTTCCTGTTCTACTTCCTCCATCTCATTATCATTGAAATCATCAAAACAATCTGCCAAACCACTCAGCACTTTTCTCCTAATGTTCTTAATAGTTCTTTGACAATGTGTCAAAGGTTTGTAAGAGGAAATATCAATATTTACCGGTGTTGATGATGTTGGTTCATTGTTGGTTGTCTTTGTCTTCTTTCTTGTTTGCCTAGTCTTCTTAGGCTTTTCTTCAAATTCTGTATCTTCTGAGTCTAGTGTGTTGCCTTTTGTCTTCCACTTTCTCTTAAAGACTTTGGCGGGTGCAAGTTCTAGTTTCTTCTTTGCCCGTGACTGCTTGGTCACTTTAGGACTTGCTGAAGTAACCGGTGCAGATACAGATGGTACTTCCTTTCCTTTCTTCACAGAGGGCTCCTCAACCAGTGTAACCCTTTCCAGATAGGTGTCGGTTCTCTTCATTTTAGGATCAAGCGGTGAGGCAAGTAGGGTAGAAGCATACCCGTCTAGCATGTCGTACATCACCTCATTACCCATAGGCTCCACTTCTTCCTTTCTGGGCTCAACAACCTCCCTTATGCACTCATCTATTTTGATGATAAAGCAGATATCCTCTTCATACTTCTTCACAATATCACTAGATATTCTCACCCTTTGGCTCATCTTGCATCTGAACTCATCAAAGTATTTGTTTAGTTTTTCAGGATAACCGATTCCAACCACTTGAAGACTTTCCTTGATTTGCTTTGTAAATGGTTGGTCAGCAGACCATTGAATATCCCCAACTCCTGGGAAGTAGCCTTGGAAGTAGAAGAACAAGACGACCAATAGTTGTCAAAATTTAAATCTCAAGGCATTGTCCTATTTGATTGACTTCAGGTTCACCAGTAGTTACCTTTGCATATAGGTGCATAAATCAAACAAGGCAACTTCCATGATCATCTTGTAGCCAACATTTACCATTGCAGCAGAGACAAAGTTAATTCTGCTAGCATGGAATGTCCAGTAACCTATCACCATGCAGGCATACTTGACCAGATTGTCCTTGATGGTATTGATGGTCATTCTCCGTTGGTCGCTCACATAATCGGTGAGCTTGGTCATTTCGGTCTTGTTGATCTTCCTTAGGGCTGGCACTTCTCCAACATTACAGAAACCGGTGACCGCATGAATCGCTTCTGGTGTGATGTCATGTGTCCGCTCCAAATACATTTTTTCACCATGCACTTTGATTAGAATGATGCGGATGTGATCATCTATGAATTCTTCAAGGAAATAGACCGCATTGTGGAGCTTCTTCTTTTCCAAGATGTTGAATTCCAGTTTGATCTTCTTGTCCTTCCCGCAGAACAAACTCAACTAAGAATGGATCACTAGAGATCCTAGGTCTTCAATTTTATAGTCAATATAATCCAAAATACCTTCCTCTACTATAACACCAATGGGTATTTGGGATAGTGCATTATATTTTTCCTTCCACTGGATGAAATCTACTCACTCAACGGATGCACTAGAACTAGAGTGCGATGCTGAAGCCATGATAAACAGAGAAACTCAAAAAATACCTTCGAAAGTCAAGATTTAGGGCTTGTGAATTCCTCTTCACCACTCACAACTTTATTTTCTTGGTTACCGCTTTGAGTTCTACACTTGACTGATTGATGTTATCTTCAAATTCTTCTTCAAGGTTTTGAAATCTCTCTGAATTGCAAGACAAATTGTCTTTTGTTGCTCTGCACTTGAAAACTTCTTGGCTCGAAAAATGATAAGTGAAAATGACTTGAAAATCCCTTTTAAATGAATTCTCTACCTACCATAATAAATGCTCCGTCATTAGGGTGTAAACCCTTTCCCCCTAAGCTTTCCTATAGCTTAGTTTGCTGGTTATGAGATTTCCACAATAGGTGTAGAAACAGGTTCTTCTTGAGACACTTCTTCTGGCTTTTTTTTCCAAGTTTTCTTCATATCCACTTGAACAATTTCGACATCAATCTTTCCTTCCAGAGTGACCGGTATATCATCCGATATATTCTTTCTCATTCTGCAGAATCTTGTTGTATGACCAAGTTTGTTGCAAAGATAGCAAACCATTCCAGGTGCTCTCCAAGGTCCATTATTCATGTTTCCATTCTTCCTTCTGCATGTTGCAGCTATGTGACCACTACCATGACAGATCAAACAGGTTGCTCTCCATTCGGTTGCTGCTTGATAGCCACCGCTTCCTGACTGATGATTATAGGTATTAAATCGGTTTGGATTCTGGTTCCCAGAGGGTTCAGGAAAGACTCCTTGACTCCTTTGAGGATACCTTATGGTGTTGTGCATGACAGACCTGCATTCAAATGCTCTATGCCCAGACTTGTTGCATGCATAACAATTTCCATTGAATCTATTAGATCTAGGCTTATTGTTTAGAAAGTAAGGAAAGTTATTGTAAGCCTTGTTTCTACTTAAATTAGCAGTATGTTCTTCCTTGAGACAATTAAAGCAAACAAGTTTGAACTTTTTCTTACCTTTATCCTTTGGTGTCGGTTGCTTCTTTGATGCTATATCTTTTGCTCCAGAGGTCTCACCTTCCTCATAACCAGAAAAACCAAGTCCAGTGGTGTTCTTCACCGGTTTTACTGATTCAAGTTTTTGCTCTAGCTTGACAGTGCTCTTATTGAATTTGGCAAGTATTTCCTTTGACTCAGTGAGTTCTTTAGTAATAAGAGCATTGAATTCCTTCAAGGTTGCATTCTCAGAAATAGCCATGTTTATTTCACCTTGCATTTCCTCTTTTTCCACTTTGCTCTCTTGGAGATGAGCGGTAAGTGCATTGATTTTTTCCTTCAGCTTGGAGATCTCATGATCTTTCTCTTTTATCAGATCTTCAGCTTTTCTCTGGTTCTCAAGCTCTTGACACATCCTAATAGTCAGTCCTTCAAATTCCCTTCTTAGGTTGGCATTAGACTCATTCAACTTTTCAACTTCTTCAACTAGGGCTTCCATGTTCGCTTCATCAGAGGAACTATTTTCAGTTAGCTCCATTAGTTTCTCAGCATGCTCTCTTCTTTTTTCCAGAGAGGCCTTATACTTGACTTTGAGTTCATCATAGGCTTTCTCAGACTGAGTGAGCTAATGAGTAAGTTCCCTCATAGTGTATTCCCCTGTATCTCTTTCCAAGTGGTTAAACTTAAACACTTAAACAGTTTAGCAGTAAACTGGCATAATAGTTTTACTAACAAACCAGTTAACACAAATGCAAACCAAATAGCAAATAAGGCATTCACCCACACAAGAACAATCACCATAACACAAGAGATTTTGACGTGGAAACCCAAATGGGAAAAACCATGGTGAGATGAACCTCACAAGTAACTATCTGCAGAATAGTAACCAGGCTGGTTAAGGTCAAACCGGTTAAGGTCATACAATGTTCTTTACTAGAACAGATCCTGTTAGGAATCTCAATCTCTGTTAGGAGATAAGTCCGATTAAAGACTACCTTGTGAGAGGATTTTAGATCCACAGATGTGAACCACCTTGTTAGAGGATTTACAAAGGATTTTCTAGGCCTACCCAGTTAAGGGTTTCAAACTTGTCGAAGATGTGAGTAATCAACAACTGAATGATCTAGCAAATAGCATAGTCGGCTTGGTTAGATCCATGATAGCTCATTGCTAATGCATTTCAACATTACTTCAGTCTACAGTAAATCCACACTCTGTTATAGCACACAAACTTGATCTTCTCTTCTAAGATCGCACATAAAAAAACTCATCAACCACCAAAAACCCTAACAACTACTTCTACTAAAACCCTAGACATGATGTCCTTAAGAAGGAATCTAATTTCATGTCAACCCAATAGGATTACATTGCAAGTTCCTAGGTTCATTGCATCAGGACACATTTCATAACACGACACAAATCACCATCAAAGTGTCGGTGGATGGTAACTCATCACAAAAATACCAGTTGGTAACTCATCACAGAGTATTACTGGTTCATATAACTTTACCGATTACCGGTTGGTAACTCATCATAGAGGAATACTGGTTGTCCAAAAAATGAAGACTGGGAAAATGATAATTGTCACTTCAGCTTCTTCGCTCCACTTGAGATCCTCGAACCTCTTGAGGTCTTCATACCACTTGAGATCGGTAAACACTTTCTGCAAAACACCGATAACCTAAAGACTATAATACATAATACCGGTTTGGAACAAATACTAGTTGAACATAACTCATACATAGAAAGTGATCTCAAAGAAAGTGTGTGCCCATCAATGACAATCACAACATAAACATCAAAAATGCCAACAAACTCCACCAAAAGAAATCTATTTCATCTCTCTATCTACTCCATGGATGGTGGGATTCAAATCAATTCGTACAAGCACGTGCAACTCCTGTAAACTTAAGATTTCTGGAAAAACTATAGTATTTTGTGTATTATTGCTTCTCAAAACTCCAACTCCAACATCAAAAACCTTGGGAATCAAGCCCACAAGGCTTATACAACTCTCCAACAGTTTCCCATCAAATTTGGAGTAGGTTGGAGCCATTGAAAGGCTTCTCCCAACCGATTTACAAAAAGTTGCAGTTTTGCACTTAAAAGTTGCATTTTTGCAATTTTGCACAAAAAGTTGCCATACTCTCTAAGGTTGGGATCCACATACATGGACCAACCAAACACACATAAAACATGTCTAAAACCTATCAAACACAAATCTAGACCATCTGTTACCCGTTTTTACCACATTGTCCCAATTGGCTTCTTAAATTGCCTAATTGGTGACATGGGCTTACATGGTGGGATTTATTGCATACATGAAACACAAGACACACTAAGACACCCTAATGATCCTAGTCTTCATCCTTAGGATCATGAATAGCTTGTTGATTAGGTGCTCCTGCACCAAGCTCCTTGAAATATGACAATTGCAACCCTTGGTTAAAAGAAACATGGAAGGAGAAGTATGTGAAACCAACACACAAAGGCAAATAGCACAAATAAAAAGAAAAGAAATGAGATGAGAAAATAAGAGAGAAGAAAGGATAAAATAGTCATTATAGACCATCAATAAGTGAGTAAAAGTAATGTGTGAGGGAGATGACAATACCACATAGGTTGAGGTAAAAGAAGAGGAAGTTCAAAAAATAGACTTTGAGTGTCCTAACTATGATGAGGTGATTGGCGAGGATGGATAATATTTCCTACTAAGAGTAAGAGAGGAGATAAAGAAGATAGACGAAATATTTGCAGCAAAAGAAAGTGTGGTAGTTGTTGAGTATGAGGAGGTTGCAACAAATAAAGAGGATAAAGAGCATCTAATGTCAATAGAAGAAGAGTGGTTTGAAAACATTATCGATAGAGATGAAAAGACAAGCATCATAGTGAAGGATGACAAAATGAATATCATAGCTGATGGTAATGAGGGAAAAACTGTAATGACGGAAAGGTAAAGTTTATATTTTGTGATGAAATTCATTTTCTTCATTCGCAATGTTGAGGGTTGAAGAGTATGAAGAAGAGCATATTGTAGAAAGTGATAATTGTTTCAACTAGGTGATAGAAAAGGAGAAAGAAGAGATGAAAGAGGCACAATGCCAATTATAGTATTGGAGTAAGCTACAAATAGTTTACTATCTTGAAGAGTATTCCTACTACTCAAATCCACTTTTGTGATTCATGCTCACAAAAAAATCCTGCCTAGCATGTCTAATGTAGGAACATCCAGGATAAGGCTTCAATCTTGCGTCAAATGAGTTTCAAATTTACTTTGTAAAGACGACAACATAGACAAAGAGAAAAGAATTTTAAAAGACTTGAAAATTATAGTAGTGCATGGGATGCGATATGAAAATTCATAAACTTTTGGATGTCCAGCAAGAAAAGAGAGTGTTGAAGAGGCTAAGAAAAACAAAACACCGTCTGAAGAAAAATAATGACTGTGCTAAGCATGAGTTAGAGCGGAGAACATGGCCTTTGGAATTCTACATAAATAATAAAAACTTGGTCAAAATGAAGGGGCCTAGCGAGTAATAGAAAGCAGATTGGAATAAGGCAAGAGTAGTTGGAGAGATGTGGAAACAAAAGGAATGTAAGACCCTTAGTATTTGGAGATTTTAAAATGGATTTTCTTGAACATTATTTTGACAGGTGAGTTGAGGCACTATAGGAAAGAGCACATAAAGAAACAAAAAAGGAGAAGAAGAAATAATGTATAATTGGTGTAGGTGCAACAATGAGAAGGAAATCGTAGGGTATAGAGAAGTGAGGCTATGTTAAAGTAAAGAGAGCAGTTTAGAGGAAAATAAAAGATAGTTGAAGTGAATACATAGAGAGAGTCGGGGTGAGCTGGAAATAAGAAGTTGTATATATAGAGAACAAAGGAGATGCACTAGTGTAGAGGTGAACAACATGGCTCACAGTTTATGAAAAATAAAAAATAAATGATAAGTATTTGTTTGCAATTTTTGGGGACAAAATAACAGTGAGGAAGATGAGAGGATGTGTCTTTAGTGAGAGCCAATTGGGAGTGCACAAAAAATGGAAAAGTAATTAAAAATATAATTGCAAAGGACACACATAGCAAAGGGAAAGAAAGCCCAAAAAGAAGACACGCAACTCTATAAAGAAAGAATTAACATCTAATTTGTGAGTGTGGGGTTGAATGATAAGTTAGCGCTCACACAAGAAGAAATGTCTTAAAATTTTAGAGTAGAGGGGTGACCATGAAATAAAAAAAGAAACTTCAAATTTTGGAAGCCAGCGGGATGAATAAAGTTGCAAGAATTGGTAATGTTCTAGATTAAACGAGATGCAAGGAAAATTGGTATTTGTTTATTTTGTTTTAATCAAAACATAATAGATACATATGTTTCTTATTAAATTATTTGTGATAGTTGCATTGTAAATTGGATTTATTTTTCAGTATTTATATCTCATTTTTGTTTGGAAGTTAAAAGCTACAAATTGAGGCAGCTTAATAAGGACTTCTTTATTTGGTCTGTACCACTTGGTATCAAAGCCAAAAGATTGCTAGCATAGAGAATATCAAGGAGTAAATGAGTTTTAATTACTTGCCTGAAAGAATGGAGAAGAAAAAAAGCAGTAATAAAGTTGCAGAGTGTGTGCGTGTTTGTTTTCCTCCAGTAGAGGCTAAGGCTAGGTAGAAGGTGCATTAGAGGAGTGTGTCTTCTAAGAACTAGTCTATTGGGTAGAGTAAAAAAGAGCAAGTATGTTGTAGAGAGGACCTGTCACTACAGAGGGACGTGAGAGTCTCTAAGTGAAAGAAAATGAGTTAGAAAGAGAAGTGATGCCAGAGCATCCCCGGTTCACAGCAATCTTGCATCAACCAAAAACATTTTCTTTTCTGTTTTGTTTATGTTTGCAGTTTGAGTTTTTCTTTCTGTGTGTCCTGATTTTGGCTCACTGGATCCTATGGAGTTGGATTCTACTTGAAGACTTGATCATCTTTCTTGCTTTCAAATTGCATCTCCTTTGGATCACTTTCCGGCAAGATATCGGTACCGGTTTCCATGAGAGTTTCTTGTTACTGGTTGTTCCTTTGTTACCAGTTGCTTGAGACCTATTCTGGTGATCTACTAGAACCTATTCTGAATCTTGCGAAGCCTTGGGCATTGATCTCGATTTTTCTGGCATGTGGCCAACCTTCTACATTTCGTCCTTTGGATTTTCTAGAGGAATCTCTTGGTGGAGGCTGACCTTGGTCATTTTACACATTAGGTCTTGTTCTTCGGGTTTTGATCCCTTTTGGGCCGACCGGATCCTTTGGATCAATATATATATATATATATATATATATATATATATATATATATATATATATTTGTAATCATGCTCTAGAATGTAATAAATGGAAGACAAAGAAGTATCAGATAGATAGATTGTGCCTAGAAGATAGATCTTTTGATTCAAGGTCCCGGTGTGACTAATTCTACCAGGCCCATGTGTCGGTTTGTTGTAACCCGGTTGTTACTGGTTGGATGTAATCAAATTTCATGCAATACAACTATCTGTTATGCATTGCCTCCATCATATTTGTATGTTTCCGTTGTGTTTACTCTTGCTAACCGGTTTGGACTGATCTCCTTGAGGTCTCTCCTCACTGGTGACTGCTTCAAGTGGTATTAGAGTGAAGTTTCGTTGTGGAGGTTGCATGTCCTAAATTTTTTTGTAGGGTGGCGGATTGCTGATCCGACTTGCAATTGCAGAGGACTAGCATGAATCAATGGCACGAAGAGGAACTATGAATGGTGGAGTGTGTGGGAATGCAGACCCTGCTGTGATGGAAATGTTGCACGGAATAGCAGCCCAGTTAGAAGCCATGGAGACGGCCCAAAGAAGAGGCTGACATATTGAAGATGTAAGCAAAGATGAAGGACAATAAGCCCCGGTAGAACAAGTGAACCTACCAGTAGTTGATCCAGAAGAAGAAAGGTTTTTAAGTGTTTTGAGTAGGGCGAACACTAAACCTCATTTTACCCCACCGAAATATGATGGGAAGTTAGATTCAAATGAATTGATGGATTGGATCTTGAAGATGGAGAAGTATTTTGATTTTGAAAATACTGAAGGTGAAATATGCTTGTACCCAATTGAAAGGTCATGCATCTCTTTGGTGGGAGTATTTCCAAGTTGATAGATAGAGAAGAGGTAAAGAAAAGATTAAGACATGGGATATGATGATTTCTAAGTTAAAATCAAAGTTTGTCCTAGTGAATTATCAAGTGGATTTGTTCCGGAAATTGCAGAATCTAAGACAGAAAGAATCCAGTGTGAAGGAGTACACCAAAGCATTTTACAAGTTGAACATCAGATCCAGACATGTTGATGATGAAGTTGAACAAATTGCAAGATATTTGAACGGATTGTGGATGTCTATACAAGATGAACTCAGTATGACCAAATTGGAAAGTGTTGAAGAGGCTTATCGGTATGCAATAAAGGCTGAAGAGAAATTGAACAAAAGACATGAGCAGATGCAGAGAGGTAGAGATGGAAGGTTTACTGGAGGAAGATTTCAAGGAGGAAGAGGATATACCGGAGGAAGAGGAACCAATACAGATCAGAGCAAGGACAAGGAAGTGAGAAAAGAAGGTAATTCATACCGGAAGGATGATAGAAATTTCTACCGGAGGAGAGAACCGGATGTTTACCGGAATGAGAACTTTGGAAGACAATACAAGAGGACATTTAGAGGAACCTTCTTTAAGTGTGGAGGAGAAGGACACCATGCATTTTAATGTAAGAAGACAGATGCTACCGGAAGAGAAACAATGGTGGAAGAAAACCCCACCGCATCAGACAATAAACCGAAAGATGGAGAACTGTTGATGATGAGGAGAGCCTTGTGTTATACCGGAGGAGATGAAGAACCCTTGCAGAGGAAGAACCTGTTCAAGACAAGATATAAGGTATCTGATAAGTGTTGTAAAGTTGTTATTAATAGTGGTAGTTCAGATAATCTTGTTTCAGAAGAGATGGTGAATAAGTTGAAATTGGAGAGATTGAAACACCCTAAGCCTTATCAGATAGCATGGATTCGGGATGAACATAAGTTGTTAGTAAGTGAACAGTGTTTGGTAAAATTGAAAATTGGGAATTATCATGATGAAGTTTTGTGTGATATTATGCCTATGGATATTTGTCATTTTTGTTGGGAAGACCTTAGCAGTTTGATAGACAATCAATACATGATAGGAGGAAAAATACATACACTACTGTGGCCAATGGGATGAAGCAAACCTTGTTACCTTTGGAGGAACCTTTGAAGAGTGAAGTTTGGACAAATACCACAATCCGTTTAGTAGATGGAAGGAAATTCATGGATGGACTAAGACATGAGAATGTGTGTTTTGCCTTAATTCCTAAGAAGACTGAGAGACCAAAACCAGAAGAACACACAGAAGAGATAAGAGATTTGCTGACAGAATATGAGGACGTCATCTCACATAATATAACTGATGGATTGCCACCTGTGATAAGTATTAATCATTGAATTGACTTGGTTCCCAGAGCTAGTTTTCTTAACAAAGTTGCACACCAGTTGATACTGACAGAGAATGAAGAACTGGATAGACAAGTGTAGGAGTTGTTGAAGAAAGGTTTGATTAGGGAGAGCCTAAGCCCTTGTGTAGTACCAACGGTATTAGCACCTAAGAAGAATGGAGAATGGAGAATGTGTACCGATTCAAGAGCAATAAACAAGATCACAGTGAAATACCGGTTTCCTTTGCCTAGGATGGATGACATAATGGATTGTTTGAGTGGAGTGAAGTACTTTACAAAGATAGATTTGAAGAGTGGATATCATCAGATCAGGATCAAAGAAGGTGATGAGTGGAAGACAACGTTTAAGACAAATGAAGGACTCTACGAATGGTTAGTGATGACTTTTGGATTGACTAATGCACCAAGTACTTTCATGAGGCTGATGAATGAGGTATTGAAGAAATTCTTGGGTAAGTTTGTTATTGTGTATTTGGATAACATTCTGATTTTTCTGTAGAACAAAAGAGGAACATTTGTTGCAGTTAAGACAAGTTTTGCAGAGGTTGAGAGAAGAAAAGTTGTTGATCAATATTAAGAAGTGCACTTTCATGAAGGATGAGTTAGTCTATTTAGACTTTGTGATATCTGAGGATGGTTTGATGATGGACCCTGAGAAAGTGGAATCCATTATTGAGTGGCCTACACCAAAACACATTGGAGAGGTAAGATCATTTCATGGATTGGTAGTTTTTACCGGAAGTTTATCAAAAATTTTAGTTCAGTTTGTAACCCTATGACTGATACCATGAGGGGAGAACATAAGGAATTCAAGTGGACCACCAGAGCAAACAAAAGTTTTGAATTGTTGAAGCAGAAAGTGACTGAACAGCCTGTGTTGTCTTTACCAAATTTCAATAAGGTATTTCAAGTGGATTGTGATGCAAGTGGACCAACAATAGGAGCAGTTTTAAGTCAAAAAGAGAGAGCAATAGCATATTTTAGTGAGAAATTGAATGATGCCCGAAAAATATATTCAGTGTATGATCAAGAATTTTATGCCATAGTTCAAGCCTTCAAGAAATGGAGACATTACTTGTTGCCTAAAGAGTTTGTGTTGTATATAGATCATCAAGCTTTGCAGTATTTGAACAATCAGAGTAAGTTGAATCAGAGACATATGAGATGGGTAGAATTCTTGCAGAATTACACCTTTGTGTTGAAGCATAAAAATGGGAAATATAACAAAGTTGTTGATGCATTGAGCAGGAGAAGGAAATTACTGACAGAGATGAGAGTGACAGTATTAGGTTTTAAAGATTTGAAGACCTTGTATGATGAAAACCCGGATGGGATGTTATTCAAGGGAGTTCAGTTATACATACCTAAGAGTTTCATGAGAGAGAATCTGATAAAAGAGAAGCATAGTGGAGGTTTAGCTAGACATTTTGGCATTGATAAAACAGTTGCATTGGCGAGTGAGCAGTACTTTTGGCCCCAAATTCATAAGGATGTTAAGAGACATGTGTAGAGTTGTAGAGTTTGTCAAGTTGCAAAAGGTAGTAGTCAGAATGTGGGATTGTATAAACCTTTGACATACTGGTAAGACCTTGGGAGGATATAAGCATGGATTTTGTACTTGGATTGCCTAAGAAACCGAGATGGAATGATTCTATATTTGTGGTAGTGGATAGATTTTCAAAGATGGTTCATTTCATATCTTATAAGAAGACATTAGATGCATTGCATGTAGAAGACCTATTTTTCAAGGAAGTGGTGAGATTGCATGGATTACCTAAGAGCATAGCTTTTGACAAAGATACTAAGTTTGTTAGCTATTTTTGGAGAACACATTGGAAGAAGATGAAGACAAATTTGAATTTCATCTCTACTTTTTGTCCACAGACTGATGGATAGAGAAAAGTAGTTAACCGGAGTTTGGGAAACTTGTTGAGATGTTTAGTGGGAGATAAAACCAGAAGTTGGGATTTGATCCTTGCACAAGCAGAGTTTGCCTATAACAAGTCAGTGAATACAAGTACTAGAAAAACACCTTTTGAGATTGTTATCAGAGTACATCCTAGAGGAATAGAATAATTGAGAGACATTAGCAGTGAAGACCGGAAGAGTTCGAATGTAGAAGTTTTTGCAAATCACATGGCAGCATTGCATATTCATGTTAAATAGCATTTGGAAGACATGAACAACAAATATAAGGAGAAGGAAGATGAGAAGAGGAGACATAAGAAATTTGAAGTTGGCGATGAAGTGATGGTATACTTGAGAAAATAGAGATTCTCAATTGGAACTTATAATAAGTTGCAGATGAAAATTTTTAGATCCTGTAAGATTTTGAGGAAGTTCAGTTCTGGAAATGCATATGAAGTGGAGCTACCAGATAGTCTAAGTATTTCGCCTATATTCAACATTGTAGATCTTCATGAGTACCATGAACTAGAATTCAATGAAGACAATGTTGCAGACTTGGAGAAACAATTTCCTCGGAAGGAACCAGATCAAACTGAAGAGATTTTGGACTGTAGGATAGGGTGTAGTACCCGGAATAGTTAGTACAAAGAATATCTTGTGAAGTAGAAGAGCAGACCAGTGGAATATTCATCTTGGATTTCTCAGGAAAAGGTAGACCGCCTTGGTTTCCCTTTGACCCTAGCAAAGTGAGAGACTCACTTTTTCATTAACCTCGGATGTCTGATGCAGGAGCATCCCCGGTTCACAACAATCTTGCATCAACCAAAAACATTTTCTTTTTTGTTTTGTTTTTTGTTTGCAGTTTCTGTCAAGATATCGCTACCGATTTCTATGACATTTTCTTGTTACCGATTGTTCCTTTGTTATCGGTTCCCTGAGACCTATTCTGGTGATCTACCGAAACCTATTCTGAAAGCTTGTGAAGCCTTGGACGTTGATCTTGATGTTTCTTGGCATGTGACTGACCTTCTATGTTTCATCCTTTGGATTTTTTGGAGGAATCTCTTGGCGGAGGCTGACCTTGTTCATTTTGCATGTTAGGTCTTGTTCTACGAGTTTTGATCCCTTTTGGGCCAACTGGATCCTTTGGATCAATATATATATTTGTAATCATGCTCTAGAATATAATAAATAGAAGATAAAGAAGTATCATATAGATAGACTATGTTTAGAAGATAGATCTTTCGATTCAAGGTCCCGGTGTGACCTATTCTACTAGGCCTGTGTGCCAGTATGTTGTAACCCGGTTGTGACCGGTTGGATGTAATCAAATTTCATGCAATAAAACTATTTGTTCTGCATTGCCTCCATCATATCTGTGTGTTTCCATTGTATTTACTCTTGCTAACCAGTTTGGACTAATCTCCTCGAGGTCCATCCTCACCGGTGATTGCTTTGAGAAGATGAAATGGGTCATAAGGAAACCCATGGTAATCCCATTTTGGAAAGAGTATTGGGAAAGCTCTAGGACAAATTAGGTGAATTGGAAAAGAGGATTGAAGTGGAAGAGAGAATATTAGAAGAGAAATTTGAGAAGAAAAGCCCCTTGAAAGAGGATAATTGCACCCCTTGTTTAGAAGAAACGTGGAAGGCAAAGTATAAGAAAGCAAACCACACAAGTGAAAATAGCACAAATGAAAAGAATAAAAGAAATGAGATGAGAAACAAAGAAGAAAGGATAAAAGGGTCATTGTGGAAAATTAGTTAGTGAATGAAAGTAGAGTGTGAGGGAGATGCAAATACATCACATGTGAATAAAAGTAGAGTGTGAGGGAGATGCAAATACATCACAAGTTGAGGTAAAAAAAGAGTATGTACAAAATATGGATTTTGAGTGTCCTAAGATGATGAGGAGATTGGCGAGGATGGAGAATATTTTTTATTGACATAGGAGATAAAGAAGATAGAGGAATTATTTGCAACATAAGGAAGTGCGGCATTTGTTACAGATGAAGATGTTGTAATGATAGAGTTTACGGAGGTTGCAACAAATAAAGAGGATAAAGAGGATTTAATGTTAATAGAAGAAGAGTTGTTTGAAAATATTATTGATAGAGATGGGAAGACAAACATCACAACAAAGGATGAGAAGATGAACATCACAATTGGTAGTAATGAGCAAAAAACTACAATGGTGAAAGAAGTAAAAATTGTATTTTGTGATGAAATTCATTTCTCTTCATTCGCAATGTTGAGGGTTCAAGAGTATGAAGAAGAGAAGATGGAAATTTTCAATATCCATGGGGTTGTAGGTGTAGATTTTTATGAGAATGTTACGAGCTGCAATGTGGATGATGTGAGATTTTGGTGGAGGCTAGATAATAGTGGGTTGTAACTCATGAAGGATGAGAGGAGAGGATTATTTCTTTGGAAGAGGAGGATGGTTCATGGTGGATATGAATCCACGAGAGGAAGGAGGAAGAGAAGTGGATTAAAGTGATGATTGTTCTAGTTAGACACTAGAAGAGGAGAAAGAAGAGATGAAAGAGAAATGGTGCCAATGATAGCATTGGAGTATGTTGCATATAGTTTACTATCTTGATGAGTAGTCCTACTACTCAACTCCACTTTTGTGATCTATGCTCACAAATACTCCTACTTGACATGTCTAATGCAGGAGCATCCAGGGAAGGGCTCCAATCCTACATCAACTTAGTTTCCAATATACTTTGTAAAGAAAAAAAAAAATACTTTGTAAAGAATTTCAAAAGACTTTAGAATTATAGACTTTAGAATTATAGCAGTGCATGGGATGCAGTATGAAAATTCATAAACTTTTGGATGTCCAGCAAGAAAAGAGAGTATTCAAGAGGCAAAGGAAAACAAAACACCATTTGAAGAAAAATAATGATTGCGTTAAGCACGAGTTAGAGGGGACAACATGGCCTTTGGAATTCTTCATAAATAATAAAAATTTGGTCAAAAATGAAGGGGCCTAGAGAGTAATAAAAGGTAAATTGGAATAAAGAAAAGAGTAGCTTGAGAGGTGTGAAAACAAAAGGAATGTAATACCCTTAGTATTTGGATATTTTAAAATACATTTTCTTGAACATTTTTTAACAAGTTGAGGCGCTATAGGAAAGAGCATATAAAGAAACAAGAAGAAGAACAAAGAAAGTGTATCTAGTGTGGGTGTAATAGTGAGAAGGAAAGCCATAGAGTACAAAGAAGTAAGGCTGTGTTGAAGTAAAGATAGGAGTTTAGAGGTAAAAAAAATTGTTTAAGTGAATGTGTAAAGAGAGTACAAGTGAGCTAGAAATAAGACTGCATAGTTAGAGAAAAAAGGAGATGTGCTAGTGAAGAGGTGAATAGCCTGGCACATAGTTAAGAAAAAATAAAAGTAATGCTAAGTGTTTTTTTGCAGACAGTGGAAAGAAAAGAATGGTGATGACCATGAGATGACACGTCTTTCGTGAGAGTCAGTTAGGAGTGCACAAAGAATGAAGAAGTAATTTAAAAAAAAATTACAAACAGTGAACATAGTAGAGGGAAAGAAAGCCAAAAAAGAAGAGGGGGCAGCATTATAAAGAAAGGATTGGCATTTGATTTGTGAGTTTGGGGTTGAATGATAAGTTTGTACTCACACAAGAAGGAATGTCTTAAAATTTCAGAATAGTAGAGGGTGAGCATGAAATAAAGAAAAGAAAGTGCATATTTTGGAAGCCAAAGGGATGAATAAGGTTGCAAGAATCAGCATTGTTGTGGATTAATAAACAAGATGCTTTGCAAATTGGTATTTGTTTATTTTGTTTTCAAAAAACATAATAGCTGCATAAGTTTCTCACTAAATTTGTTGTGATGATTGAATTGTAAATTGGAGTTATTTTCCAGTAAATATCTCAAGTTTGTTTGAAAGTTAAAACTTGCAAACTAAGACAACTTGATAAGGCCCTCTTGATTTGGTGTGGACCATAAATAAAAAAGAAAAAAATATAGAAATAACTAGACATGCTATCATAAAGAGGAAATAATAGAAATATCAATATAAAAACCTAAAATTTGAAATACAAAAACTAGAAATCCTTAAAGCCAGAGAATAAATAAAATAAAAAATAAAATAAAAATAGAACAACATTAATTAGATAATATATCATTACTAAGTTATTATTAATGACATCTTATCTAATTAATGTTGTCTTATTAGAGATAACTTTACTAATAATACCTTATTAATTATTATTATAATAATAAGATATGTGTGTGTATGTATTGATGTACGTGTGTGTATGTATGTATGTATGTATGTATGTATAAGGTAGCAATATAGACTGTGTTTCTCAAATGCACGTGTACCAACAAAAATCATGAAAATTCAAGTATTGAATTTACTCAATTTTATTTTGACAAAAAAAAAATGCTTTTTATATCATTAAAAAAACATGGTATCATAGAGAGAGATGGGGGAGACATCATTTCATTTTGATTGATTATCACACATTAGTTGATTTGTCATTATAAATTAGATCAACCCTTGTCATATAGATCCATTTGTAAGAATTAAAAACAAAAAAGTACAAAATAGATTAAATGGAAATCATAAAAACATTGAAAAAAAAAAGACTAGAAATAGAAGATGCAACCACATTACTAAAATATATAGTATTCAATACTACAATATAGAAGACACTACTATAACTCACATGTCTATTACTAAAATAAAGTCAAAAATATAATTTTCATATGATATGATAACAATATGATAACTAAAGCCAAGTAATCACCATTTTGTTTAACTAGACGGGATTTCATTGTGATTTGACAAGGTTTAAATATTATTCATTAATATTTTTTAAATTTATTTAAAAAATATAACAAAAATAAATTATGTATGATTTCACAAAGTTGCAAGTGTATTAAGTTTATTAAGTCATAGAAACTACGAATACTCATGCAAAAATATAAGATGTTGAAACTTAATTTTCGAAAGGAAATTCTATTCATTTTTCTAAAAAATATATTGGAATATTATAACCCTACAAAATATCAATCTAAAGACATAATCAAAATTCAAATAATAAAAATGTCCATTATATTTCATTTTCTAAATTCTTAAGAATTGAAAATAATCGAAAGTATAATAAATATCTTCTCAATGTGAACTCAATTTACTTTACATTTTTTTCTACATAGATATAAAATTCTAAAAAGCTTCAATACATAAGAACTAAATCCCTCACTTTCAAAAATTATGAAATCCCATTACATGGAAGATCTTAAAGGATGCTAAAGTGAATCTAATATTTAATAAATATCTTCGACCTAATCAAAAAAAGATACCTCCAACTAGATGGTGTTTCTCAAAATACTAACTTCCTAGCTAAGAAGGGTATATTCATAATAATTGATAATTAGGTGTGTACTAAATGATGTATAGTCACTAAGGTCTATAATTCTAATAAAAGTAAAACCATCCTCTAAAGGATTTTAAAAATCATAGAGCACATTCTCTCAAAGATTTTGTATCAAGAACATCCTTCTAATTTGAACTAGAATAAATATTATAGGATTTTGTATCAAGAATATCACATGAGTGGATATTTAGTTCATATCTAAATAATTTTTTATTTTATTTTTTAACAAAAGAAAGAAAAAATTATTAATCACAAAAGAAGAATACAAAGTGAGAAAGGTCTAAATCCTAATAAAAACCAAAGAATTAACCATTCCTATCTTCCCCAACTAATTGCTCCAACAAATGAGATAAATCCACCCACAATTGTTTTAAAGAAATCTACTCACCCTTAACACATAGGTATTATAGGTAGAGTAGCATGCTTATATTTATTTTAAATTTCTCCCCTCCAATTGTTTTTATGTGGATATCTACTAGTTGATATACAATTTGATGGTATATCAATTTGACATTTCATTTTTTTACATAGTGCTAAATCAAATGAATTTTGGTGTTGATGTGCTTGGTCTAGTCATAACATAATGGATTTCTTAGCACTTTTATTGCATAGGTGTCATGAATGATGTTGATGAAACTTATTTTTCTTGTAAATCCTCGAGAACATACCTATGACATAAAATTTCCCTACTTGTTTCTTAAGCTACCATATATTCTTATTATATTAAATAAATAGTTGGTACTACCTACTTTTTTGGTGATGACTACTAATCCTACGTTGATCAATAAACCTAAATGATATTTATCATCATCAAAATTTTGTACATATTCTAAATCTAAATATCTAATTAGATTAAAATATGTTTCCTTGATTTATTTAAGCTCAAAATTTTGAATTCCCTTCAAATATTGAAGAACCCTTTTTGTTGTACATAAAAACTCTCTTAGTTGTTGCATGAATCTAGAGAAATAACTACAACAAAATAAATGTTTGTTCTTTATGTGATTACATTAATTAACCTCCAATGAGTTACCTAATAACTTTTTATTTGACATAGTTTTCGGTACTCTTGGTTCTCACTACAAGTTGAAGTTCTCTTCTGGTCCCTTTCTTGTACAAGAATGGTTGAGAATCTATATTTATCTTAGAGATTTTTGTCAATAGCTAATTTTTTGTCCTATAATGTTGTTCTATGCTCTCTTAAAGGATGCAAATTGTAGTTTAATGAATATTTTTAGACATGATTAGTGAGGAGAGAACCAATAGATCTTCCTTTAAAATAGCAAGGAAAAACTAAACCAGAAAAAAGATTGATAGTGTATAATCCAAAAAAATTATCTTTTCTGTTGTCCCATCAAGTAAGCTATTAAGGTTGCATAAAGTTACTTTTGATGGTTATGGAAGGGATTTTAACAAAAGTAGTCATGTCATTTTCACTAATTAAGGGTGCAAGTTCATGTTGAGATTTCATCGTCAAGGAATCACCGGTTGAATTTTGATTCTAGAGCATATTTATAGGTGATATCTTGATGCAGGAGAATCCCTGGTTCTTGGCAATCTTGCATCAACCAAAAACTTATTTTTTTCAGTTTGTTCCTGTTTTGTAGTTTTACCATTTATTTCTGCATTTTCTTGCATTTGCTCACCGGATCTTGTGGAGCTGGATTTTGCTTGTGGACATGATCATCTTCCTTTTCCCAAAACCGTGGGACATTTGTATCATTTTCCAGCAAGTTATCACTTCCAGATTCTGCGACAGTATTTTTTTTGGCTTAGAACACGAAAGCTTCTCGGATCTATTCACTATTGGTGAATCTTGCGGATCCTTTATGTAGCTTGTGGAGCTTTAGTTCATTGATTTTGATGTTCCTTGGCATGTGGTCGACCTTCCCTTTGATCCTCACTTCATTCTTTGGATTTTCCGAAGGATTCTCTTTGGCGGAGGCCGACCTGGTGGTCTTTCACGTTTCATCATGTTCTTCGTTATTTGATCCCTCTTGGGCCGACTGGTGTTGATATTAATTAGGAAGGGCGGATTCATATTGCCTTGGGCAACATTGGAATCCGCCCAAAAACGGGTTGGCCCCTTTTCCCTCCAACGTGACCCTATCCCCCACGCTACATCAAATGAACATTCAACGTGTTGTCCAATAGGGCCGACCCTATTAGCAAAGGTAGTTAAAAAGGAAATAATTAAAAGATTAATTAATTGAAAAGTCGACCTAGTTAAGGGGTTCGCTCCATATAAATAAAGATCAAGATTCATTTGTTATTCATCTCAAGCAAACATAAGCTCTCCCATCCTATATGAAAATTCATATGTCTACATAGTGCGAACTTTAGTCAAGTTCAAGTAGCAACCTCAGTCACCATTTGAAGATGCGAAATTCACCTTAGGGTATTTGGCAACATTCAGGGTATGCACAACAAACTGATTGGAGGTCTATCAGCCATCAATATCCAGCGAAGTACTAATTGAAGGACTGTCAACTTAAGGTCATACACAACATAATTCTTAGAAGCCTACAATCCAAAGAAGAGAGCAATAGTATCTATTCTACATATGGCAGCAAGTGAATGTTGAAGGCACCTCCTGGACAACAACATCTGAATCTGCAAATACAAGAGATAAGTGTTGTAATAATTACATAACTATAATCCATAATCAGATCTAAGGATCTTTTTCTGGTTGGGTTTTTCCTCCTAGGAGGTTTTCCCAGGATAACTATGTCTTGCTCTCAATTTGTTCATTTCTATATTGTCATTTTCTTTCAGTTAAACTAACTAATTAGAAACTAATTCTAAATTCTAAGTTATATCAATTTGAAAGTGTTAAAATTAACATGGTATCAGAGCTATAGGCTAGATCAACTTTCAAATTTCAGAATTCGGTGCTCCTTTATTTCCAGATTGGTGTCTCATTTTCAGGTTAGGTCAATGGGGCTGAAAGTTGAAGATAGGCTTGATGGGAATCTCAATTTTACTGCATGGAAATTTTGAATCAAGTTGGCCCTAGAGGAAGAAGATCTTCTCCAATTCATAGAAGCAAAAGAGCTAACTGAACCTACGGATGCAACCGAGCTAAAACAATTCAAAAGGGATGTTGTCAAGGCCAAGAAGATTCTCATTGATTCAGTCAAAGACCACCTAGTCACCTCTATTGCCTCATTTACCACTGCAAGGGAAATATTCAGCCATTTACAAGGTACATATGAAGTTAACAATCTCAGTAGGGCAATTACTTTAAGACAACAACTACTTAATATCAAAATGGCAAAAGAAGATTCCGTTATTTCCTACTTTATGAGAATTTCAAAACTAAAGAATCAGCTAGGCTTAATTGGCCATAACATGGAAGATAAAGACCTTGTCATGATTGCCCTAAATGGTCTACCTCACTCATGGGAGTCATTTATCCAAACCATAAGTGGCAAGACTGAGTTACCTACCCTTGATCGCCTTAAAAATGATTACATCCAAGAAGAGTCTCGACTCATCACAAGAGGGCAAACCAAAAGTTTCCATATAGATGATCATCACATGCTTGTAGCTCAATGCAAGAAAGAGGAAAATTGGAAGAAACCTTATCCAAAAAGAAATAGGGAATTCAGACCATTTAGTTCCCAACACCCTTGGAAGAAACCAAGAGATACCTCGCATGTCCGATGCTTTAGATGTGACAAATTTGGTCACTATGCTAAAGAATGTCAGTATAACCCTAACCAAAGTGAAGCCAACCTAAATGAAGTATCAAAACAAAATGATGGTTTTTTATTCATCTCTGCTCTGTCTAGAAGCGTTCCTTCAGATAGCAATACTTGGTTGATTGATAGTGGTTCCTCCAGACACATCACAGGCTACTGTGAGCACCTTTTTAGACTTAGTAGAAAAGGATACCATCCTTCATGTAGTAATTGGTGATGACGCTCGTTATTAGGTAAGAGGTTCTAGCTCTACTTCTCTAAATTTAGATTTTGGTATTTCCTTGCACCTCAGTGATATCTTGTTTGTTCCTAGAATTAAAAGAAACCTAATTTCCATTTTTTCTCTAGAAGATAAAGGTTACCAAATTGCATTTTCTGAGGGAAAATTTCTTGCATGGCCTAAGAAATCTAGTTTTAAATCTGCTCGTATAATTGGTCATAGATATGATAGTCTTTATAAGCTCTCTACTAACCCTATCCAAGCACTCATTAATGAGGTTCCTGAATCCTGTGAGTTATGGCATAGAAGGCTTGGACACTTGCATTATCAAGCTCTTCCATCCCTTGAAAAGTTAGTCAAAGGTATGCCTAAACTTAGTCAAATCCATGATAACACTTGTAAAGGTTGTGCTATAGGTAAAGATGTTAAAAGTCCATTTCATAAAAGTGAAAATATAGCTAAAGACAAATTAGAACTTGTTCACTCTGATTTATGTGGTCCTATGTCTATAGCATCTCCTAGTGGATTTCTTTATTATGTAATCTTCATAGATGATTTCTCTAGGAAAACTTGGATCTACTTCTTGAAATCTAAAGAATCTGATGAAGTCTTAAGTAAATTCAAAGAGTTTAAAGCATTAACTGAAAACTCCTCTGGTAAAAGAATTAAATGTTTAAGATCTGACAATGGAGGTGAGTACACCTCTGGTAGCTTTTATGACTTTTGTGTTGAGTTAGGAATTAAGAGGAAGTTTTGTGTTCCATACAATCGTCAATAAAATGGTGTTGCTGAAAGAAAGAATATGACTATTTTGGAGGTTGTAAAGGCTATGATTCACGATCAAGACTTGCAGACCTCCCCATGTGCAGAGGCCTCCAGAACAGCGGTATATATCCTGAATAGATGCCCTCACTGTGTTCTAAAGAACATGACCCCTGAAGAAGCCTTCACAGGATCCAAACCAGACATCAGTCACCTCAGAATCTTTGGAAGTCCTATTTATGTTCATGTGCCCAAAGAAAAGTGAACCAAGTTGGATCCCTTCGGAAAGAAAGGCATTCTAGTCAGTTACAGTGAATCCTCCAAGGCATTCAGGATATACATCCCAAGTCAAAGGTATGTTGAGGTAAGTAGGGATGTTGCATTTGAAGAAGATATTTCTTTTAAGAAATCAAAGGGTTCTTGTGTTATCAATGAAACTAATGACAATCAAGATATGAATGTTGATACTAACCCTGAGATTCAGAGGGAACCTGTTGATCCTCCTCCTCAAGATGATCTTCATGATCCACCAGGATCCATGAATCCCACTGATATTCCTAGCAGCATTGTCATTACCAAAAAGAGGCCTCTTTGGATAAGAAACACCATTCAAGAAGCCGAAAGATTTGCAGCCCCCAGTGGCACCTTTCGTGAAACTAAGAGACCTCAAGTTTTCTCCAACTACATTGCATTGATGTGCAATCTCATTGAAACTGAACCTTGCAATGTTGAAGAAGCCTTGAGTCATCATGCCTAGAAGCTTGCTATGGATGAAGAGTATCAATAAATCATCAAGAATGATGTGTGGGATATTGTGCCCAAACCCAAAGGTAAATTTGTTGTTTCCTCTAAATGGTTATTTAAAATTAAGCATAATGTTGATGGTAGTATTGAAAAATATAAGGCTAGATTTGTCGCTCGTGGTTTTTCTCAAAAGGAAGGCATAGACTATGAAGAAACATTTGCTCTTGTTGCTAGATATACTTCTATTAGAATGATAATAGCTATTGTTGCTGCTAAGGGTTGGAAACTACATCAGATGGATGTTAAGATTGTCTTCCTTAATGGTGTCATTGAGAAAGAAGTCTATATTGAGAAACCTAAGGGTTATGAGATTTAGGATAAATTAACTCATGTACGTAGGTTGAAGAAAGCTCTGTATGGTCTTAAACAAGCTCCTCATGCTTGGTATGAAAGAATTGATAAATACTTGTTAAGTCTAGGTTTTTGTAAAAATGATGTTGACTCTAACATATACTTTAAGGTAGCCAATGATGAAATGCTAATTCTAGTTCTATATGTGGATGACCTATTCCTTACTGGTAAAGATGAACTTATTATTAGATGCAAGAAAGAACTAGCTTCAGAATTTGAAATGAAAGATTTAGGTCTAATGCATTATTTTCTAGGTCTTGAAGTATGGCAAAGATCTAACGAAATTTTTCTAAGTCAAGGAAAGTATACTATTGACATTTTGAAAAGATTTAGAATGATGGATTGTAAACCCATGTCTACTCCTATGAAATCTAACTTAAAGAAGTTAAGTGTTTCTGCAGCTAACTCTAGTTTTGCAGATCCATCAGAGTACCGGTAATTGATTGGATCACTGATGTAGCTTGTTAACACTAGACCAGACATATGTTTTGTTGTGAATGCTCTCAGCCAGTTTATGAGCATACCCAAACATGTTCATCTTGTTGCGGCCAAGCACATCCTAAGATATTTGCAAGGCACAGTTGGTTTTGGGCTGAAGTATCCACTTAACACTCCAATAACCTTGGAAGGTTATTCAGATGCAGACTGGGCTGGAAGCGTCAAGGACAGAAAAAGCACCTCTGATATTTGTTTTAGCTTGGGATCCATAGTAATCTCTTGGGCTTGCAGGAAACAATCCTTAGTGGCATTGAGTATTGATGAAGCTGAGTATATTGCAGCAAGTGTAGCTTCTAGAGAAGCAGTGTAGCTTCGCAAGCTTCTTGCAGGGCTGTTTGGTCAGGCTTGGGATCCTACAGTTATTCACTGTGATAACCAGCGTTGTATTAAAATGTCCATCAACCCAGTGTTTCATGATAGTTCAAAACATGTGGAAACCCACTATCATTTTATTCGGGACATGGTGCAAAGAGGTGCTATTCAGCTGAAGTATGTCAGCACTGATGAGCAGGTTGCAGATATTCTTTCCAAGCCTCTATCCAAAGTGAAGTTTGCGTACTTCAGGGACAGACTTGGTATTATGGAAAATCAAACCCTAATTGAGAGGTAGTCTCAATCTTAGTGATATGTTGTGTTGTATCAAACCACCCATTGCGGGCAATGTAAGGTGGTATTGTAAACTTCTCGGGGAGAAGTATAATTATTAACCATCCTCTGCGGGCAATGTAAGGTGGTATTGTAAACTTCTCAGGGAGAAGTGTAATTAGTAACCATCTTCTATGAGCAATGTAAGATGGTATTGTAAATGTTAAACCATCCTCTACGGGCAATGTAAGATGGTATTGTAAATGTTAAACCATCCTCTGCGGGCAATGTAAGATGGTATTGTAAAAACTTCTCAAGGAGAAGTGTAATTGTTAAACCATCCTCTGCGGGCAATGTAAGATGGTATTAGTGTAATTGATTGACCATCCTTTGCGAGCAATGTAAGATGGTCGAAAAGATCCTCTCCACCCTCTACGAGCAATGTAAGGTGGATCCAGTCTATGCTTGTGTGCAAGCTAGAAGATTGTATTATGTAATTCCATTCCTTGCTTGTGTATGCAAGATGGAAGATTATAGTTATGTTCTCCTCCCTAATTAAGAGGGAGTGTTGATATTAATTAGGGAAGGGCGGATTCATATTGCCTTGGGCAACATTGGAATCCACCCAAAAAGGGGCTGGCCCCTTTTCCCTCCAACATGGCCCTATCCCCCACGCTACATCAAATGAACATTCAACATGTTGTCCAATAGGGCCGACCCTATTAGCAAAGGCAGTTAAAAAGGAAATAATTAAAAGATTAATTAATTGAAAAGCCGACCTAGTTAAGGGGTTCACTCCATATAAATAAAGATCAAGATTCATTTGTTATTCATCTCAAGCAAACATAAGCTCTCCCATCCTATGCGAAAATTCATATGTCTACATAGTGCGAAATTCAGTCAACTTCAAGCAGCAACCTCAGTCACCATTTGAAGATGTGAAATTCACCTTAGGGTATTTGGCAACATTTAGGGTATGCACAACAAATTGATTGGAGGTTGCACATCAAACTGATTGGAGGTCTATCGGCCATCAATATCCAGCGAAGTACTAATTGAAGGACTGTCAACTTGAGGTCATACACAACATAATTCTTAGAAGCCTACAATCTGAAGAAGAGAGCAGCTGTATCTATTCTGCATATGACAGCAAGTGAATGTTGAAGGCACCTCCTGGACAACAAACATCTGAATCTGCAAATACAAGAGATAAGTGTTGTAATGATTACATAACTATAATCCATAATCAGATCTAAGGGTCTTTTCTAGCTGGGTTTTTCCTCCTAGGAGGTTTTCCCAGGGTAACTGTGTCTTGCTCTCAATTTGTTCATTTCTATATTGTCATTTTCTTTCAGTTAAACTAACTAATTAGAAACTAAGTCTAAATTCTAAGTTACATAAATCTAAAAGTATTAAAATTAACAATCGGATCTTCCTGAATCATATAAATCATTGTAATTGAGCATTAGAAATCATTTGAGAAAATATAGGAGATATATCTTAAGATTTAGAGGTCTGAAGTTGACCAATTCTATAATTGAGCATGTATGTAGCAGGCCAGTGAGCCGAATCTTGTAGCCCAGATGTTACCGATCATTTGTAATCAGTTTTCATGATCTAATTCATTCAGTTCTACATTTCCTCCTTCATCATGTCTTTCTTTCGTTGTGTTTACTCTTGATGCACAATCCGCTCCTAACCGTGACTGCACCATATCTCTCCTTGGTTGGGTAACTTGGATATTTGATATTTCTCATGTAAAGTGGAAAATTGGGAGCTTAGAAAATCCACCAAGGGGAAAGGAGGATTCAATAAAATCAATTTTTACTTGAGGATACTTTACATTCAAAAGAGGAGACGAATCTACAAGATCTAATCCTAAATGATGCAAGGACTGAATACTAAGTAGATTGGTAGTGATTGGAATGTAATTAACCCTCTTTTATAAGTTGATTAATTGAATTAAGACTAAGTGCTAGAAATGAAGACAAAGTATGAGAAAATAGTGAGCTACAGATTTGGGATTCAGTCGTGTACCTAGATCTGAGATGTTTGAGATGATTCGGTGCTGCTCTACGAAATTTGCCAAAATTGGTAAGGACCGTGTGTCTAGACTAGTTTGCCCTCCTATCAAACCACCGAACTTTACGTACATCGAAAAGGGTTTTTTTGTCTCTACAAATAAGGCTTAATTCTAGAAGTACAGTTGTGCACCTACTTCCTACATACAAAAGGAAAGGGAAATGTGTTGGGAATAGGGTTTTCCTTTAGGTCAAGCCCCAGTTTTGGAATTAACCAAGTGGTTGAAATAATTTAATTGAAATGACTGAAACTAGAAATCCTCCTCTTTGAGGAGATGTTGAATTCCTTGAAAATGAAATGATTATACCACCTTTTGAAGTTTTGCTTGCCTCCACATGGAATTATGATTTCATGAATTATAATAATGATCTCCTCTTCAATGCTTGAATTCTTGACTCTATTGTTGCTCCAAAGCTTGAAGGAAGGCTGAAGATGCTCAATTTCTCTTGAATGCTTAAATGCTTGATCTCTTGAATGCTTGGATGCTTGATTCACTTTCCTTCGATGTCAAATGAGAGGGGAAATCCCTCTTATATGCTTGCATGTAGGATTAATTGACTGATTTTCTGACTTGAGTTGACATAGAGGGGATTTTCCCGCTGCAAATTTGAGTTAGGCCAAGAAGAGGGGTCCAAGATAGGTCCCCATTGAGGGGGACCAGGGCATGACGCCTTGGTCCTTTCCTAATTTGGGGTAGGATCAAGGTGCAAGCAGGGTGCATCAATGAATTGCATGAAGTTTTTGATATGTATGAGCATAATCAGGTCTCAGATTAGGTCGAGGGGCGCAAACACTAAGGTGAAGACCCAAATGTAGTTGAAAATAGCAAGGGGTGCAATTTTAGGATGTTACATCTGTTAAAACTTGAACCAGAATATAAAAAATCTGAGAACAAAAAATCGAGAAAGAAACACAAATGAGCTAGCCCTCTTATCTTGGGAAAACCCTCCCCCTCCACCTGAGGGTGAAAAACCTAGCCCACTCAAAATTAACTTTATTATATCTCATAAAAGAATACAATTGATGATAGTCTCAAAATACTATCAATCATAATAATGTGAGTTTGATTCTCTATGAATCAATCAAAAAATGAACTCAGTTGATACAACTTGAATACAAACCAAAACCTTCCTATAGCTGAAACTCGGTATGTAGAAAGAAATACACATTATTTTTGATCTGATAGACATGATCATAAGGAAGAAGTCTATCAAGAAAGCTACAGGAGAAAAAGATGTGACAAGGAAGAATGACAAATATAGCATATCAGAATATCAATGAAGAGTCACACGAAGGGAGAGGTAGAGGCATGGACAGTTACTTCTACATAGACAACCTCTTCACCTTCACTGATAGCCTCATCACCTCCACCAGGAGCCACATCACCTTCATCGACAGTCGTTGCAACATGAAGAGTCATTGACAGTAAACAAGGCAAGGAAGGAACAAAAACTAAGGAGCCAATGCTAGACAAGATAAATAAGGTGTCGGTAATCTCTATCGAAGCTATATCTTCAACACTCCCTCTTAGCAAGAGAGCGATCTTCATTATATCAACATATAACAAGTACACATACCTGCAACTCAGAAAATTTCAACAAAAAATACATCACATTTTTTTTATTCAATAAAGTTGTTATCTCATTATAACAATATTCATCATAGCTACTCCTAGAGGATGAGTAAAACCAAAAAATAAAAAACATTAATCAAGGGATTTCACCTCGAACTTCTCTCGCAGAGAAGAACTCATTAGTCAAAGGATTTCACCTTGAACTTCTCTCATAGAGAAGAACTCATTAACAAAGGGATTTCACCTCGAACTTCTCTCACAGAGAAGAACACATTAAACAAGGGATTTCACCTTGAACTTCTCTCACAGAGAAGAACTCATTAAACACGGGCAATGTATCACTGAAACTGAGACTCTCTCTCAGCTAGTGAATCATTCTCCATCATACCAAGCTTTTCTTGGAAGTAAAAAAACTTCACTCTTGGAAGTGGCTTGGTGAGAATGTCTGTAGTCTGCTCCTCTGCAGAAATGTACTTGAGTTCAACTGCTTTTCGTTGAACCATGTCTCTCAAGAAATGATATTTAATTTCCACATGTTTGCTTCTATCATGAAATCCTAGATTAATTGAAAGTTTCACACAACTTTGATTATCACACATAATCACAGTAGGTTCCAAAGGTTGTCCAAACAAGCCTATAGATAATTTTCGAAGCCACATAGCTTCTCTTACAGCCACACACATTGCAACATATTTTTCTTTAGTTGTACTTTGTGCAACACAAGATTGTTTCTTGTTGCACCAGGAAATTATAGCTGAACCTAGACTAAAACAGCAACCTGAAGTGTTTTTTCTGTCATGTACATAGCCTGCCCAGTCTAAGTCAAAAAAACCCCTACAAGTTCAGCACTACACAAAAAGAAAATTTTAAGCAAATCCAATTGTACCACGTACATATCTCAATATATGTTTGGCTGCCACAAGGTGAATATGTCTTGGTTCACACATGAACTGAGTCAAGGTATTTACTACATAGCATATATCAGGCCTTGTGTTAACCAAGTACATTAAAAATCCAATTAATTGTCTATACATAGTAGGCTCAACTAAATTTTAATTAGTTGCATCCTCATGAAATTTCTTCAGATTTACTTCCATAAGAGTCACCATAGACTTACACTCTAACATGTCAAAATGTCAAATCTTCTCAAAATATCAACTACATATTTACCTTGACTCAATATAATTTCATTTGGTCTTTGCCATACCTCAAGTCCAAGGAAATAATGTAACAAACCAAGATCATTCATTTCAAATTCTGAAGCTAAATACTTCTTACATTTGTCAATGAGATCATCATTACCATTGAGGAATAAATCATCAACATATAGTACGAAAATCAGCACCTTATCATCACATACCTTGAAGTATAAGTTTGGATCAACATCATTCTTTAGAAAACCCAATCTCAAAAGATAGTGGTCTATCCTTTCATACCAAGCACGAGGAGCTTGTTTAAGACCATATAAGGCCTTTTTTGGAGAGTTTCTATTGTGAATGATAAAGCCCTCTAGCTGCTCAATGTAAACCTCCTCTTCAATTTTACCATTCAAGAAGGTTGTTTTCACATCCATTTGATGAAGTTTCCAACCCTTAACAGTTGTAATAGCAATGATAGTCCTAATAGAAGTGTAACGTGCTACAGGTGCAAAGGTTTCTTCGAAATCTATACCTTCCTTTTGGGAAAAACCTCTGGCTACAAATTTGGCCTTGTACTTTTCTATACCATCAGCATGTTTGATTTTGAACAACCACTTAGAAGAAACCACTGAATTTTTTTTTTAGGCCTTGGAACAATGTCCCAAACATAATTTTTCATAATAGATTTATATTCCTCTATCATGGCATCCTTCCACACTTGTTGATTTAAAGCCTCTTCAACATCTAAAGGCTCTGATGCTAAGATATGACTCAACAAACATACATAACCAGCAAACTTGTGAGGTCTTTTTCTTTCTCTAAAAGTACCACGAGGGGCTACATATTTTTCAGCATCTTCTATAGTATCTCTAGCCCACAAAGGTCTTTTCTTGTTAGCTAAACTAATACTGGGACCTGTTGATGTAACTATAGAGTCAACTGGATCAATTGGATCAGCTGAATCAACAGGATCTTCTAAATCTTCAAACTCCCTCTGAATGTTTGAAGATGGATTCAGATCAGTTGTATCTAAATCTTTGGGTGCTCCAAATCTTCTTTATCAGCTTCTATGCTAGATTCTTTGAATTTCATGCAAGCTACATCTTCATCAAAAGAAATATCCCTGTTGATCTCGATCTATTTTTGTCTAGGAATGTAGATTCTATATGCTTTTGAAAAATCACTATAACCAACAAAGATGCCTTTCTTGCATGAAGGTTCTAATTTAGATCTTTTCTCTTTAGGAACATGAATATAAATAGGGCATCCAAAAATTCTGAAATAACTTACATCTAGTTTGACACCTGTAAAGGCTTCTTCTGGAGTCAAGTTGTTTAGAATCTGATGAGGACTACAATTCTGAATGTGAACGGTTGTCCTGCAAGCCTTGGCCCAAATAAATGTTTGAAGACTTTGGTCATGAATCATAGCCTTTTCTGCTTCAACAATTGTCCTATTCTTCCTTTCATCCACACCGTTTTGTTGAGGATTATAAGGGACACAAAAGTTATGAAAAACACCAGAAACATATTCTCCTCCATTATCACATCTAAGAATTTTTATTTTCTTGCTAGATAGATTTTCAACTAGAGCTTTGAACTCTTTAAATATGGACAACACTTTATCAAACTCTTTAGACTTAAGAAATTAAATCCAACACTTACAAGAAAAATCATCAATAAAGGTGACATAATACCAAAAGCCACTAAGAGAAGAAATTGACATAGGTCCACATAAATCAGAATGAATTAATTCTAGATCATTGTTTTCCCTACATTCACTACTATGAAAGGTGCTCTTAATGTTCTTACCTAGAGCACACCTGTTGCAAACACCTTCATGGTTTTGATTCATCTTAGGAAGACCAATGACAACCTTCTCTATTGAAGACAAAGTTTTGAAATTTAAATGACCAAATCTTTTATGCCATAGCTCACTTGAACTTGAAGAATCATGAGCTAAGACTTGAATAGGATGAGCTAAAAGCTTGTAAAGAATATCATGATGAACACCAATAACATGAGTTGATTGAATACTAGAGTTCTTCTTCCATGCAAGTACTTTACCATCAGCAAAAGCAACATGATAACCTTTGTCTTCTAATGCAGAAATAGAAATCAGATTTTTCTTAATACCAGGAACAAATAGGACATCACTTAAATGAAGAGGAATACCAAAGTCCAGCTGAAAAGAAGTATAACCAGCACCCTTCATAGAATAGAAAGCATCATCACCAATGACAACTTGAAGATGAGAGTCTTTTTCTTTCAAGTTTGAAAGGTGCTCACGAAAACCAATGATATGACGAGATGCTCCATTATCTATCAACCATGTATCACAGTTAGTAGGAACATTACTAGAAAGTGCAGAAATAAATAAGAATCCTTCAGAATTTTCATTTGACTCTCTTTGAGGAGAAGGATTCTCAACATTTGCAGCAGCTGCTTGAGTCTTGAATTTTGAAACACAGTCATGGACAAAGTGACCAAATTTGTCACACCTAAAATACTGAAATCTAGAAAGGCTCTTCCACTTTTTCTTGGCAACAAGGGTTGACTCATCATTCTTATCTCTAAACCTTTTGAAGTTACATTTCTTTCCTAACCCCTTAGATGCATGGGTAGCAAGCACGTGATCATCTTCATGATGAGATTTGCAACCATAACCTCTTGCTTCTTGTCTGCATTCTTCTTGAATGCAATCTGTCCTCAACCTATCAAATTTAGGAAGATCATCTCTGCCACTAATGCCTTGAATGAAGGATTCCCAAGAGGTGGGAAGTTCATTCATAGCTAACATAACCAAGTCTTTATCACCAAAAGTATCTCCAATTGCACTAAGTTGATCTTTTAACTCACAAATCTTCATGAAATAAGAAGTAACAGATTCTCCTCTAGACATTTTCGCATGCAACAATTGATGCCTAAGGGCTAAAGCTCTATTGGTATTGTTAAATTCATAAAGATCCTTTAGAGTCTGAAACATTTCCTTAGTTGAATCCAACTTAGAGATGATAGGCACCAGATGATCCTTAACAGAATCAATCAGAATTTTCTTAGTCATGGTTTTGTTCTTTCTCCGTTGAACTTTCTCTGCATCAATAGAAGGTTCTTCTACATCTTTCGAGACATAGTCAAGGAGATCATTCTCTAGTGATCAAAATTATAAATTTCCAAGAAGATAAATTTGACGAACCATCTAGTCTACCTTCTACTTTCAATCCGTTCACCATAATGAATGACTTAGGCAAACAATTGAAAGAAATAAATCTCTTAAAATTATGGTTCTGGATCGATCTTCTAGACCCGGTCTGATACCATGTTAAAACTTGAAACAGAATATAGAAAACCTGAGAACAAGAAATATAGAAAGAAACACAAATGAACTAGCCCTCTTATCCTGGGAAAACTCTCCACTTGAGGGTGAAAAACCCAACCCACTCAAAATTAACTTTATTATATCTCATAAAAGAATACAATTGATGATAGTCTTAGAATATTATCAATCATGATAATGTGAGTTCTATTCTCTATGAATCAATCAAAAAATGAACTCAGCTGATACAACTTGAATACAAACCAAAATTTTCCTATATCTAAAACTTAGTATGCAGAAAGAAATACACACTAATTCTGATCTGACATGCACGATCATAAGGAAGAAGAAGTCGATCAAGAAAGTTGCAGGAGAAGAAGACATGACAAGGAAGAATAACAAATACAACATATCGGAATATCAATGAAGAGTCACATGAAGGGAGAGGTAGAGGCATGGCCAGTTACTTCTGCACAGAAAGCCTCTACACCTTCACCAACAGCCTCATCACCTCCACTGACAGCCACATCACCTTCACCAGCAGTCGTTGCAACATGAAGAGTCTTCGACAATAAACAAGGCAAGGAATGAATAGAAGCTAACGAGCCGATGCTAGACAAGATAAATAAGGAGCCGATAATCTCTATTGAAGCTATATCTTCAACAACATCTTGTTATTTTCATGCCTTTCTATCTATGCCTTTAAAAGGCATAGTTTCACGAAGTTTTCTAACAGAAAATGGGGGGATGATAAAACCAAGGGCTTAAATTTGGGGATAGTAGGGGGTGGAACCATACGCATTGCAATCTAGTAGCACAAATACATATAATAATTCAATAATTAGTTATAATAAGATGGGTAAGAAATAAATATAAGAATTACACATGAAACTAGTAAATATTAGAAACAAAGCAATGATTGCATTGAGCATTAATAGTGATGGGTGAAAGTTTAGAATAAAATACCCTAGTCTCAATGATTACTACCCCTAATGGGGGCCTGGGGTGAGATCCCCTAGTGGACTCAAGAGGCAATATCCCTTGTAGGGATCTGTGACTAGAGCCCCTAGTGGGGTTGAGGGGAAACACTCCTCATGGGATTTGTGGTAACCTTCAAAACCATAAAAAAACTTCATGGTGAATATCATTTTTACAATTCTATCACTTATTGCAACATCTTTCCTAGTTCTAAAATGTATGGTGATTTATAATGAGGCTTAGACATTAGATGCCTATTTATAAGGTTTTTGTGAGTCCTTACGGTTTGGGTGGAGCTCATACACCAATATAGTTAAGGTTTGTGGAATAAAAATTGAAAACACTTTATTTTTAAAAGCTATTACATTTTATTTTATTATCATGAGAGATGTCTGGAAGTTCTTGTGATTGATGGGAAACTCCTTGGGGTCCACTAGTTGTTTGTCTCAAAGATGTCCTAGAGTCCCCAAGTCATTCCCAAACTTGGGGGAATCTTGAAAATGTCCCCTCCTTGAGTGGGATGCCCCAAAAATGTCCTTGGTTCTTGAGAAAAAGTGTTGGGACATCCCCTCCAAGTCCCCACATCCTAGAGACATCCATATCTTGAAAATGCATGAGGATAAATGTTGGGGGTTGGGGGAGAGGAGAGGGGGGTCCATCCCAATATAAATATAAAAAATCCTCATTGTTCATTAAATTAAAAAGATAATATTATATTCTTTTATCTAAAAAGATAATTACATTGAAAGATGTCCTATGATGGTTGAACTAGGGGTGGAGTGTAATAGTGTGAGTATATCAACAAAAAATCTTACTTTGTATCTTAAATTCAATAGTCATTTATATGTCTAAATATTTAAAATAATAGTAAACATACTATTAATACTAGTAATAAACAAAATATTTAATAATAAATATAAATATAGTATTAGAAGTTATTAAGATTCCTTTTATAATAAAGTCACCTTAGTGACGTAATTTAGAATGTTTATTTATATTATTAGTTTACTATTTTTGGATTATATCTTCACTTTGAACTCTATATAAGAAGTTGTTCATTAATGTAACCATATTATCAAATCGAATAGAATTTATTTTGTGTTCTATTTTATTACACAACATGGTATCAAAGAAGGGGGTCACATTGTCAATCTATCATTTGCTATGAAATGGTGAAATTGATCATAGGAATCAAGAAATTTTACGTCGTTGTTCTTGATATAAATTGCTACATGGTTTTTGGCATAAAATCGTACAATTTTTGTCATAAAATTCTAATGTGTTTTTTCATAAATTGAATCTAATTTTTCCCATAAAATCATGTAACCTTTATTCTTTATGAAAATAATGAGCAAAGAGGATATTATTGAACTATTATTCTTTGTGAAAATCATGCCTAAACAAATGCCAAACGCAAAATGATAGTCTATAAAATAGTCTATCTTCAAAATTTTGTAGTGTTGTTTTTACTCTTAATCAACTTTCTTCTAAGAGTCTAGAAAATATGATTACCTCTTCTATCTATAGAAAAGAGAACTATTGCGAGAGAAACAAAAGATGGTCTGATGCAGAGTAGGTAGAGGTATGGTGGTATAATACAATGCCTAAATAGGTATATATTACTTTGTAAAATATAAGGGAAATACAAGGTAGGAAATGATAGATCCCCTTAAGCCTACAAACACCCTAAATGGCTCAAATGGACCAAATATGGATCAAGACATCACTTAGGGAAAATGATGACTTAGAATATGTTCTTAGGTCTAATATAAAAGGATTCAACTGGTTTTATTCTTCTATTCAATACCCAAATGCTCAAACTCCAAAATTGCTCCTTCTAGGCTGAGAATCCCAACACCAGCAAGAGAAATTTAATGATAACTCCAAAAAATTCCAAAACACCAAACAAATAAAATGGATATTTGGATACCCTTTTGGATTTTATATAACATACTCAAAGCATGAGATAAGTTGTTTTGGAGAAAATACGATGTCCGACCACTGAGCACTGTTTTTAGCATAAAATATGGTGATTTTACAAAGCAACTACAAGAAATATTATTTCTGGGTACTTATAACCTCAAAAAAGTCTTATTAAATGATAAATTATGAATGAATCCACAATCAATTTTAGTTTGTGAGGCCTCTAACCCCAAAAGCCCCAAATTTTCATCAAAAAGCCCTAAAATCAAGGGTTTCTCCAATCTCACACTTCCACACACTTTTGGAATCGATTGGCTGTTGTTTCACCTTTAGATAGCCAGCATACAACTATTAAAATTATAAATTATACCCCTCCAATGGGTAGATCTCTCCAACCCTCACCCTACCTAGCCTCTTCACTAGGCTTTCCAAGCAAACAATGGTGATCACCTCTCTTAAACCCTATTATCTACACATTTAGTCATTAGGAAATATTTTACATGTCATTTTATAGCCACTCCATGAGAATCAGATTCATATCATTCATGGAATGACCATAATATTAAAATTTGTCAAAATTGTTAAGGAAAAAGTGACAAAATTCTGGGACAGTCAGCAATAAACCAATTTTATAATCTAGTAGTGACTTAAAATTATTCATAGAGGTATTAAATGTTGAAATAAATTCACTACAAATGTATCATATGAATTATACCAAATAAAACTCTCACAAGTTCATAAAAAATCAGGAAACGGCTTCAAAATCTGAGTTTTATTACTCTTCCAAATGTTGTCCGTACACCAGGCCTTCACCATTTCTTACAATGCATTAAAATGACTTTATAAACCTTCCTCTATGACTTTTAAACCAACTTATGGTTGGTTACATTGTTTATTTAACACAAAACACTTAAAACTAGTTTCCCACCTGATTCTTCCTAACCATTGCCTTTTTGAAATTTTGAATTTGCACTTTGGAAAATGCATTACAACTTTGACAAAAACATTAAAAACAAAAATATTTTCATCCCTTATTGCATTTCAAATGAAACTAAACCCTCCTAAATCCATTTTTTGGGTGTTTTGACCCAATATCCAACATTTGACAATATTTTACAACTTTGTTTTTCAAAAGCCATTATTGGCCTTAACAACTCATAGTTGATCATTTTGACATTCATTGATGAATTAAACTCCTTCTTAGCCTCAGATGGTTATATGGTTTCCTTTGTTGGTCTTGGTTCCCTTGCACCATGGTCCTCAACTTGAGGTAGCATTATACTCAAATTGTAGATGATCTAATAAGGACAAAAGGGTTAATGACATAGTTTCCTTTCTCATCCCTGGTCGAAGGACTTCTGCACAATTTGAGTTCAAGCAACGTTAATGAAGTTCTGAGTGAAATCTATGAGAAGTACAAATAATGGACACATGGAAAGGAGCGAAGAGTGATGATATGCATTTTTCTCGCATGAGTAGGGATGAATTATCTGTTGGACACAATGGATCACTGAGAGGGGGGTGAATCAGTGATTTAAACACTTCTTTCCTAATCAAGGATATGCTGGTACAATATAAAACAAACAGAATGTTGATCAGTAAACCAAACAATGCAAACTAAGTGTGTGAAAGGATTTTCTATAAAATCAATATAGCACATACACAAGAATGCATCACATATCACCAGATATACGAGGAAAACCCAATGTGGGAAAAACCTCTCTGAGAATAGATGTGGGAGATCTTCTGCTCCATTCCAGCCTCACAATGAAAATGACCTAATTACAATTTTAGGGCACCAACCCAAGGAGCACCAACCCCTTATTTATGAGCACCAACTCAAAGGAGCACCAACCCCTGATCAATTTATAGGCTACAACCTAAAGGATCTACAACCCTTGCACTAAGCGCCTACTTAGTGAAGACAATATGAAGAGTCAAATACACAAATAAATTCCCTGTTGCAAATGAAGTTTTGCAACCCTTCAATACTCTGCACTACCACCTTCAATCTTACCGATTTGTGAAAACTCCACACACCTTGCAAAAAAAACTTCTCTCCCTTTGACTGTTGGATTCAATTCACACTTGACCACACTTTTTCAGGTTCTGCCTCTGCCGGTTTTGACACCTTTGTGTTCTTCACTTACTCTGTCGGTTTGTCCTTTACACTATTTTCTTGTTCCTTCTCACCGGAACACAAACACTTCAAATTTTTCTTATTTTTTTCACTCAAACAGACTTTTCCCACTAACTTTCATTCTCCAGCATCCTCTCATATTAGTCTCAGGTTGGCATTTTTAAATTTGAGGCTTTTTGCCAAAAACTAATTCAAACTTAGGATAGTTAGGGTTTCCCTTCTCCTATCAAATATGTATCCAATCTGATCCGATCTGCCTTGGATCGCTCACTTGCTTTGAAAGGATAAATCACCATGCATTTTTTATCTGTCCAAGGCATGTTTACCAAAAGTAGAAAACCTAACCCTGTTTTCTAGCCTTGAAATCTGTTGACACATTTATGACCCAATTGTTTCTTTCTCGAGGTTAATCTGCAATCGTATTTCATGCTTCGAACACAATCCCTCAACTATTTGATCATTCTCTGTCGTCCATTCTTCCTTGAGCTGCATTAGTCTGTTATCAACCTGTGATTTATGGTTTTATCATTTAATGACCACCTACTACACAGACAACCATGTCGATGAACATTTCATCGACCTTTGCATGTTTTCCACCTCAGCTCCCCGGGGCACACATCAATATACATTCAACTCATCGACATAGGGTTGGTTCAAACTAGAACATCTAGCAAGTCCTTCTACCAGTACAAACCCTAACCAGTATGTCCAACACACTGAACAATTACTCTTACCAGCAACACATCCTCCCGACAATTCATCTTGCCTTTTGGTATGTCTTCATGCCATTCGTTCTATTCTACTCATCAAGTGTTGTTGTGATTCATATAACATTTTGCCTCTTCATCAGAAACAAATAGCCAGCCTTCATATCGGATTATGCCTTACCGGTTATCACTCAAGTGTGCCAACAAACTCCTGCATCTCACCTCATACCAGTGATATCATCTGTCAACTCAGAACATGTTTCTCTACCACCGTTCCCATCTTCTTTATGTCGGTTGAATATTCTTCATACCTGTTGACACTTAGTATATGATCATGTCAACAAGACTATGCCAACAACTCCTACTCGCCGATTGACATCAATGACAACTCAATGCGAACATTATCATATGTGTCAATTCTTCCACATGTGTATGGCTCAATTAAATATGGGACCGCAGACATGTTCCTTTCAATTAAGCTCTATCTATCATTAGAGGATCCATGGCGCTTAGAATCTTATTACAAGGTGACTTCCATGTGATATGGCCGCAAGGGAATTTAAATCCTCTTCACCTCAATGAGGCCTTTGCAATTCCATGTATTAATGTGGTTGGGCAAATCACAGAATTCTTGGAGAAGACTGGCTTTTAGCCAACCCTTTTTGAAGAAAATAAATAATAGATAGAAATTGTTTCAAAAAGAAGATAAAACTTTATATGTATTCAAAGTTGAATACAAAACACTTCTTCATCGAGTGATCAAGGATCAATGATCGAATGATCAAAGATGAAGATTTCATTACAATCTACCTCTTTATATAGAGGTCTTTGGCACATGAATGCCAACTAAAAATTAAAAAACAAACATGCAGTTAAAATCTTGATGTAAACTCTATTTTTAGAACTCTTATTTTAGCTCTTATAAACTAGAGTTCTCATGCAAGTGGAATAAATTACCAATATTCTATTTTTACCTCATGCAATGAGCTGTAGTTCAAACTACTATTGATCACATGCATGTGGGGAAATTAATATGCCAACATTATTCCCCTTAATTTCAACCACTAATAGATTTAATACAAAGAACAATTGCATCTTCATCCAGCTTCAATGGACTCAACTCCTACCACGATCCATCATGTTGTGATCTCTATTTGGAGTACAAATTCTTGACTTTTAACTTCTTCAAGCCTAAGAAAAACATATGCTTCTCCTTTTTTTGACAAAAAACACTATGGCCTCTTTGAAGACCATCATTATGCTTCCTCGCAAATTGAGGGCTTCACCATTCATAGGTGGTTTCAAAATTTACTGCATTGGCTAGATCTTCTGAGACATGAGGTTAATCAAAACATCAATTCCTTCTATTGTTGGAGTGTGAATCCCTTTGACTTTGATCTCCTCCTATGAAGATCGAGATTACCTTTTCACCTTCATTTGATGTGTTGGCTTCATTCTTCAACACCTATGGTTGTCTTCAAATTGCACACTTAGACTAGCGGCAACAAACTTCCATTACAAGAACCTTCAACATAAAATCATCCATATTTGATTGTGATCTTCCTGCGACTTCAAACATGGCGGTGAAGCTTCATCTTTAAAACGGCGATCTTCTCATCTCATCGACCTTCCTTCTTACTAGTTGAATCTCCTTGGATCTTTTTACAACTTCAGCGATTTGACCCATATAATTTCTCGAACATGGCTCTGATACCAAATGAAGAAAATAAATAATAGACAAAAATTGTTTCAAAAAGAAGATAAAACTTTATATTTATTCAAAGATGAATAAAAAAATACTTCTTCATCACGTGATCAAGGATCAATGATTGAATGATCAAAGACAAATATTTCATTACAATCTACCTCTTTATATAGAGGTCTTTGGCACATGAAATCTTGATGTAAACTCTATTTTTAGAACTCTTATTTTAGCTCTTATAAACTAGAGTTCTTCTCATGCAAGTGGAATAAATTACCAATATTCTATTTTTATCTCATGCAATAAACTGCAGCTGAAACTACAATTGATCACATGCATGTGGGGAAATTAATATGCCAACATTCTTCCCCTTAATTTCAACCACTAATAGATTTAATACAAAGAACAATTGCATCTTCATCTAGCTTCAATGGACTCAACTCCTACCACGATCCATCATGTTGCGATCTCTGTTTCGAGTGCAAATTCTTGACTTTTAACTTCTTCAAGCCAAAGAAAAACATATGCTTCTCTCCTTTTTTTGACAGAAAACACTATGGCCTCTTCAAAGACCATCATTGTGCTTCCTCACAAATTGAGCACTTCACCATTCATAGGTGGTTTCAAACTTTACTGCACTGGCTGGATCTTCTAAGACATGAGGTTAATCAAAACATCAATTCCTTCTATTGTTGGAGTGTGAATCCCTTTGACTTTGATCTCCTCCTATGAAGATCGGGATTACCTTTTCACGATGTGTTGGCTTCAAATTGCACACTTAGACTAGCGGCAACAGACTTCCATTACAAGAACCTTCAACATAAAATCATCCTTGTTTGATTGCGATCTTCATGCGACTTCAAACGTGGCCGTGAAGCTTCATCTTGAAAACAACGATCTTCTCATCTCGTCGACCTTCCTTCTTACTAGTCGGATCTCCTTGGATCTTTTTGCAACTTCAGCAATTTAACCCATATAATTTCTCGAACATGACTCTGACACAAATGAAGAAAATAAATAATAGACATAAATTGTTTCAAAAAACAAATAAAACTTTATATTTATTCAAAGTTGAATACAAAACACTTCTTCATTGCGTGATCAAGGATCAATGATCAAAGACGAAGATTTCATTACAATCTACCTCTTTATATAGAGGTCTTTGACACATGAATGCCAACTAAAAATAAAAAAACAAATATGCAGTTAAAATCTTGATGTAAACTCTATTTTTAGAACTCTTATTTTAGCTCTTATAAACTAGAGTTCTTCTCATGCAAGTGAAATAAATTACCAATATTCTATTTTTATCTCAAACTACAATTGATAAACATGCATGTGGGGAAACTAATATGCCACACTTTTGCTCCGCTCTCTTTGGCAGTATCCAGGCTGGCGTCGATGGTTTTGGACTTAACATGTTCAACAGACTTTACAAAGTATTTGGTTGGCTCCTTCACGCACTCCTCTTTTTTCACATGGGAAGAGTTGAACTCACAGTTAGCTAGCTGCGATTTCTGCTCAGGTGATGAATGACTATGAGGGGTTTTCAACAGGGCTGAGATTATGCAGGAGTCGGTATCAAGGTCTGTATTTTTATCCTTTATTAATGGCCTCCACTTCGCATCTCTTGCTTCATTCTTCCATTGGATGCAAACATATGTGATTCTCATTGGAGAGCCATTGTTTTCAAATGCAATTTCAAAGTTTTATGCCCTTTGGGAGCTTCACACTCATGCGCAGGTAGATCCCCATGGATATTTGTTGGCAAAACCTTAGCCTACCGATATAGCTTCATCTCAGGAGTCGAGAAATGGGCTCTAAAAAGCTAGATAGGAAATCTCTGTGAACATTTTTGCCCGATGGTTTTATTTTTTGGTTCTAGTTCGTCATTTTGCCTCAACACTCCAAATTTTGTTAATGGGCTAGGGAAAGACAAGGCTCCGAATGACCATAAGATAGCAGTTTTTTTGAAAATGGACTCGGGTGTTTAGCGGAATAAGTTGTGTTTGAATTCTTTCCCCTTCGAGGATGAGAGAGTTTGCCTTGTTGTCTTCCTCTCAATTGGTTGTCATAATGTCGACCCAAGAATCAGGAATTGTTCTCAAAATTTAGCATGGAGGTCCTTTTGAATTTTTTGCTCGATGTCTTTGACATGTCCTCTAAACAAATTTTGTCACAGGTTGAAGATTCTGATTATGGCCTTGGGAGGTTCCTGGCTCCGATTGTTCACATGATTGCAGATTTTGATCAAAGGTCGCTTGACTAGTTCAGATCTACGAAGGGCAGACTTGATGAAAGTAGCAAGGGCTTCGTCATCTCTTTGGTCGCTCGACTAGCTATGATCAGAGGTTGACAGATTTTGAGGACAAGTTGTAGGGGCTTCGTTGTCTCGCTCTCAAGAATGAAAAGGGTAACTACGAGATAGGATGCAGTGATTTCGCATACTATTTTGTTTTGCTTATTTGTAAAGCAAGTGCTAAACATTAGGCCTTCACTATGCGAAATAGATTAGCTAAAAGTAATTGTTTAGTGATGCTCTTATCGTTTGGGGGAAATCCTGGTCCTGTCAGTTTGAAAGACATATGTTGTTAGTATTTTAGGACAGAGGGTGTTCTATTTCCCTCTCATCTCCCTTTTTTTTATAAATATTATAAACTCTTTAATATATATAATATACTACAGGCCTTGGTCTTTTACTTTTAAAAAAATAAAAATGTTATTATCGCAAGAAAATGGATCGCACAACTTGGAACTATAAAAGTTTCTAATGGTTCAAGAGATCCATGATTTGGAAGTTTAGGTATATAGTAATATGGGAACTCAAGAACTATTCGTTACACGAGTTACAAGGTAGGTTGATGGAGGTTTGTTTGGTTGAAGAATTATTTTCAAAGAAAAGCTTGTAAAGAATTCATGATTTTGAATTGTTTTTAGTTTGTTTATGTTAGTTTAGTGTTTTTTAGTGGAGAGTAAGTTTTAAGAGGAGTTATTAGAGATTATTAAGACTTACTTTTGTAATAAAAATTCACTTTAGTGATTTAATTTTGATTAAATTTTTCTATTATTAATTTATTATTTTTAGAGATGCATTCTTTTTATCTTCACTAAAAACTCTATATAAGGTGTTTGTCATTGTAATGATTTTATCAAATTAATAGAATTTATTGGATGTTCTATTTTATTTCACAATATATAAATATATGAAATAGAAATTATAATTTTTTGGACAAATTATCATTCTTTCTTTTATAAAAAACAAATTCTAAAATAAAAATAAATAACTCTTATAATATGTTTGACCATCAAAATAAGAAATAAGGTAAATAAATAAATAAAATTTGCTACATAAAAAATAAAATAAAAATATAGAGCATGTGAAAAAGGTAGAAAAACTTTTAGAATTCATCATGAATAAAACAATCTAGTAGAGTTAAATTTAGCTTGTTTTTGTTTATTTAAAACAGCTTTGTGTCTTTCTTTAATTTAGTCATTTAGATTAGTAAATCACTTATTTAAAAAATAGCTAAACATATGAAATAAAATTAAATATTTTGTTTTCACCAGTCAGTTTGCTGATGACACCACTGTTTTCTTTGAGGCCCGTGACAGTAATTTTGAAGCTCTCCAATGCAAACTTAAAACTTTCCGCAGTATATCCGGAGCAAAGATCTCCTACTCGAAATTTGTTTGCCTTGGGTGGGATGAGACCCCTCCTGACTGGAGCAATAGGTTCCATTATCAATGGGGAGGTCCCCATTTGGTTGTTCGGTATATTGGTATTCCTTTTTCTGTTGACCCCTCTCTTAAGGCCATGTGGAATTGGATCAAGGACAAAATTAACATCAAACTCAATAAATGGCATAACCGGTCCCTTTCTCTTGCTGGTAGAGTACAGGTTTGCCAAAAGATTCTCTCATCTTATAACATATATTACTCTTCGGCCTGGATGTTTAACAACTACCAGATCTTAGAGATCCAAAAGGCTATTAGGAACTTCTTATGGTCCGATGGCAGAGGATCGAAAAAACTTCATGCTGTTAAGTGGCAATGGTGCCATACGGACAGCTTACTTGGGGGGTTGGGCTTGAAAGATCTTAGAACTCAGGGGGTTGCTCTTGCCGCCAAGTGGATCTTCCACTCTATGGAGGGTGATTCCCCATGGAAAATCCTCATTAGAAACAACATTGAATTGGGTTTCCCTAAACATGCTAAAATTTGGAAAGGCCTGCCCCTCTCTGATCTTATCATGGGGAACTTTCCCATTAAGGTCCATGGCTCTGCTGTCTTTTGCTCCATTTGGAAAGCTTGGGAACAAGTTAGAAAGTTTGTGTACAACAAGGACTTCCATGATAGTCAAACTCTGTATGGTGAAAGATCTATATGGTGGAATTTGCAACTCTCTGGTAAGCCCTTAGCCCTCTCACAAGGTTGCTCTGCTAAAATTTGGAATAAAAAAGGGATTTCCCAATTGGTTGACTTATTTGAGCATAATCAACTTATACCCTGGAATGATCTTAAAATTAAATTCAACATTCCTGACTCACAAAAAAAAACCTACAATATGATTGTCAAAGCCACCAAAGATCTCCCTGTGACTTGCGATGTGGATTCCAATAGAGTCCTTCAGTGCAAGTGGCCTGGTGGTAGCATCTTTAGCAAACTTAAGGCAAAAAACATATATAATGTTATTAATCACAACGAATCCATTATTGATCATATTAATGCTCTCTGGTATACCTCCCTTGATAGCTGCTCCTGGAAGAAACTCCTCAATCACCTTTGGAAAGGACCCATTGAACCAAAAATCAAATATTTTAGATGGTTGTTGTTGCTGAACAGACTCCCTGTCAGAAACTTGGAAGCTAAAACTGATTACTGCAACATCTGTAAGATGCCTGAAACCAGTAGGCATATTTTTTTCGATTGTACTTTTGCAAGAAGGATCTGGCAAATGTTTGATATATCTTATCCACTTGATTACACTATTATGAATATTGTAACTGGTCATATTTATGGGATTAAAAAGGATACTAATCTTTTTTGGTATATTTTATCTTCTAACATCCTTTGGCAGCTCTGGAAGTGCAGGAACGAGGAAAGGTATCAGGACAACCCCCGGTCCCTTACTGAGTTTTTCTGTGAACTCACATATTTTAAAATCCTTTTGCAGGTCCGTATCATGATGCTGATTGATAAGGACAAGCTTAGGAGTTTCCTGAAGACCGGTCACACCACTTTTTTCGTATATGAGATGCAGCATGGTTACGAGTGGAGGAGGAACATGGAGGACATTAAAGCTTTTGAGAAGACCCTAAACAAAATGAACCAAGAAGTCAGAAAGAACAAGAATACCAAAAAAGAGGTGATGGCTATGCTGAGACAGATACAAGAAAGGAAGAAGGTTGTCTGGATTGAAGGGGAAAAGGGGTGGACAACCTGGGTTGATGCCATTGATGGCATCCTACTATAAGCTGTATTAATTTTGTTGCTGGCCCCTTTTTTGTCATGTATATTCTGGTTACTATCTCTTGATTTCTTGCCGGGAGGCCATGCCTCATACTCTCTTTTTGCTGCCTCTATGAGGCCAGGACTCGTTCTTGTATAATTGTGACTTTTTGAAATCCTTATTATTAATACAAAAAAATATTTTGTTTTCATTTATTTTTAACATTATAGAATAAATGATTATTTAAGTAATTAGAAAAGGATTTGTATTTTAATATATAAAAAAGAACATAAATTACTAAAATGATTTGTTTTCATAAAAATTTGATGCTATTGATATGGCTCTATACTTAAGATATGAAGATATGACGTATTGCTAGGCCTTTTTCTTAGCACATAATGTTGTCAAGGGATTGTCTTAAAATCCTTTCCAAATATACTTGAATTTTGCATTGTGTTCACAATGAGAAAAATTAGCATTTCAAAGGACAAAAATGATGGTATGTTTTCTAAATGTTGTTGATCCTAATTTCTCACTATATACTAAAACCATGATTTTCTATTATGTTCTTATACAAATTCAAGTATAAGCCAACAAGGTTGTACTTAAGTCACACATCTCTAAGTGTTGTACTAAATAATTGGGGTAATGCCTCGCATACTATCGTCAAAGTACTCTAAACTCCTACCTCCAATCAAGGTCGTTCTCCACCTTGTGGACATCATTGAGGGTACAACCAATCTACTTCTAACAACCATGTTGCTCATTATTAGGCCTCTCCTCCTATGAGAACAGATCGTTCTCAACAAGGATGTTCACAATCCACTAGCGATCATTTTTCTTCTTCCCTAGCTTTTAGACATGATACTGCTACTGGCCAAACTAGAAAATTTCATTGTTGGTATTTTGATAATGTTTAAGTTGTGATTGTCATTGATGGACACACACTTATTTTATGTATGAGTTATTCTCCACTGGTAATATGTGTTGTGTTGTTCACACCGGTATTATATGTCATTGTATGTATAGTCTTTATTTGTTGAAGACTATCGGTGTTTTGAAGAAGAAGCTTACCGGTCATAGCGGTATGAAGACCTCACACGGAACGAAGACCCCTAGCGGTAGTTAACCTTTTGATTGGAATATTATGTTCCAGTTTTCCAGTCTTATTCGTTAAACTGGTAATCGGTACACTGTGCCAAATCGGTATAATTGTAAAGTGTGATGAGTTATCATCCACCGACACTTTAGCGGTGTTTCTGTGTCGTGTTACCAAATATGTCTAGACACACTGTACTTAGGAAATTGTAGTCTAATCTTATTGGACTGACATGAAATCAGATTACTATATGAGGACATCATTTCTAGGGTTTTGAAGGATTGATGTGTGCGAGTATTGTAGAACAGATTAGGTCTGTGCGAAATAGGTATCTCACTGTAGAGCTTGTGAGTGCAAAGGATAGAAGACTGAAGTAATGTTGTAATGCATTAACGAAGAACTGTCAAGGATCTAATCAAGCATTCTGTGTTATCTTCTAGATCATTCACTTGTTGATTACTAATCTCTTCGACAAGTCTGAAACCCTTAACCGGGTAGGCCCAGCCAAGCCTATTGTAAATCCTCTAACAAGATGGTTCACAGTCGTGGATCTGAAATCCTTTAACAAGGTAGTCTTTAACAGGACTTATCTCCTAACAGAGATCTGGATTCCTAACAGGATTTGTTTTGATGAAGAACATTGTAAGGCCTTAACCAGTCTGGTTACTATTCTGCAGATAGTTGACTTGTGAGTTTTACTCACCGTGGTTTTTCCCATTTGGGTTTCTACGTCAAAATATCTTGTGTTATGGTGAATGTGCTTCTATGGGTGAATGCTCTATTTGCTATTTGGCTTATTTATGTTTTAACCAGTTTGTTGTTTAAACTACTACACCGGTTTGCTAGAAATTTGTTTAATGCTCTATTTGCTATTTGGCTTATTACATCCACCTTTTTTTGCGAATATTTAATAGTGTTATATTAATCATAAGATATTTAGTTGAAAAGCATGAAAAAATACTTTTGGAATTCCGCAAATTCTTAGAAGCACCAATTAAAGATATTATTGCATATACTTCCCTTTCTTAAAGTTTGTAATTCCTCACCAAAAGTAGTTTCCCTAGTGATTGACATGGTTACGATAGAACATTCATAATATCAGCAGAATTAATATAGAAATGAATTAAAGATATCAGATTAACACAATCTATAATATAGAAATGAATCATTAAATATCAAACCCTAACAACATACAAAAACACCTCAAAATAACCCTAGTTTTCCAATTATGCAAACAGAAGACCAAAATATAAGGTTTCTTGTCCTATAAATCAAAATAAGCAATAAAGATCAATACTGATGTGTAGACTTGAAGATCTAGGCGCCCATTATAAGAAAGAAAGAAAAATTTCAGAACAAAAAAGTAATCAGAGCAAAACCCTACTTACTTTGTTAGGCGATCAAGGATGAGCACTCCAAGCCCTCTGTTATCGCTCTGGCCAGGCTTTAGCTTCTTCTCCAGGGCAGGAGCCTCGTCGTAGAATGCCCTCGCCATCAACCTCACAACCCTATTCATATATTATTAAACCTAACTTATCAGCCAATAGACCCAGGTTCGAAACCCTCAAAGAGAAACTAAAAATAAAATGGCAAAGCAATTTTTATTTTTTTTAAGATTTACTGTAAAATATGTACAACAGCAATATAATGAATTAGGGAATGCGCTTGGCTTGTGAGGGTTTACAGGATTCTATTCTTTATGTGAGTATACCGGAACATATTTTAAAAAATACGAAAAAATTGAATGTTGAAAGACAGATCGGAAAATATTTAGAAAATACAAAGAAAATTGGATGCATTGAGGGAACCTTTTAAAGTATTTGCTGGAATCATTGGAAAATTCCTGAGACATTCTGTTGCTATTGAACCTGAAAAATTGAACGCCATTAATATTGCTTTCTTGAAAACCAGAAGAAAGCCACCGTTTTTTGAATGACAGATAAGTAAAAGAAATTACTTAGACAAAATGCTTCTCTGCGAACATGCAGAGGCTTCTCTTGTTGTACTTTGCACAGATGGAAATCCAAAGTCTGTTATCAGAAAGAAAACGAAATCTTTAACATGTAGAGAAATGAACTCTTGATACACACCGTTATGAGTTTGTAAACGGGGGAAAGTTAATCATGTTTAGATTTGATCAACTCTTTCAAATATTAAATTAGTTAAAGGAGAAATTAACCTTAATATGAATTTGTTTGAACTTGTTATTTATTTAGAAAGAAGGTAATTTCTTATCAATATTTAAATATATATATATATATATATATATATATATATATATATATATTTTTAATTGAGAGAAGAATAGGGTGAGTTTCTTATAAGATCTCTTAGACGATGTGCAATGGACCTCTTAGGATACATTTCAGGTTAACTAAAACTTGAATGCACGATCTAGGCTATGTAAAGCGACAGTTGAGACTAGGTGAGCTAACTAGAAGACCTAAATTAATAGAAATCGATAGGACTTTGAACAACTTCAAGCACATGTGCCCTTCCCTATATTTGATGCCATAGGGAATGCCAAAGTCTGTTATTCGAAAGAAACGAAATCTTAACATGTAGAGAAATGAACTTGTGATATAAACTGTTATTAGTTTGTAGATGGGGTAAAGTTAATCATGTTTAGATTTGATCAACACTTTCGAATATTAAATTAGTTATCTAATGAGAAATCAGTTTAATATGTAAAGAATTGAACTTGTTTGAATTTGTTATTTATTTTTAGAAAAAAAATCATTTCTTATCAATATTTTTTTTATTTATTAACTAGTATATATATCTTTAATAAATCTATTAAAAAAAATGTTGATAGATATCTTTAAAAACATATATTTTATTTTCATATTATTTTTCTAAAGATTCTTAACGTATTTATATAGAATTACTTAATAGATTAGTATATATTAAAAAAGAATAATTAATTGTTAAATAAATAAATATGTAGAAAAATTTAGAAAAATATATATTTGAATATTTTTAATTTTTTAATTAAGAGAGGAAACGGTAGGTTCATTCATAGGGTGAGTCTCGCATAACCTCTTTTAGGCAATGTGCATAAGCCCCTTACCACACATTGCAAGTAAACTAAAATCAAACCCACAACCTAACCTACCTAAAATGACAACCAAGACTAAGTGAGCTGATCATAAGACCTAAATTAATAAAGATTGGCAAGACTTTGAAAAACTTCACAACACATGTGCCCTTACCTTATTTGAAGACATGGTCTTTGCATTTGCTTTAAACAATTAAAAAAAATCTAATATAATCACCCAAGATAAAAGGACATTCTCTTTAGATGAGCTTGCTTCCATACCAAAATGTTTAAGTCACTTGGGGGATATGAATAAATGTGTGCACGTGTGTATGCACGAGAACACACACACTTAGAACAAACAATCTAACTTCAAATTTTCATTCATATTACAACATCACATTATTTCAAAGGTTTTTTTTTTACAACATTTTAATATGAAGTTAAAGCTTTATAATAAAAAAATATCCCATAAGAGTTCAAAGTTAAACTAATTACCTTATATTTTCATGGTCATTCAAAAATAGGATAATCTTGTGCTTTCCAAGAAATGGAATGTGTAGGATTTAGGTCTAGATAATTAATTGCACCAAGGCTCCTAAACATGAAATCCCTTGATTCTAGTAAACTCAATGCAAGAATTATTGAAAAAACATGAAACTTGAGTTTTATATAAAAATAAATTTGTTTTAACCAACAATGCTCTTTGGTAACCCATGCAATCTCACAACCTCTTTGAAAAATAGATCTGCTACATGAACTACATATGTTCTCTTTTTACAAGGTATGAAATGTGCCATCTTTGAAAATCTATCCACCACCACAAATATAGAATCATTTCCTCTCTGAGTCTTCGGTAATCCCAAAATGAAATCCATGCTTATATCTTTCCAATGTCTCTCTGGTACTATCAAAGGCTTATATAATTCGGTATTCTGACTACTTCCTTTTGCAACTTGACAAATTCTACAACTTTGAACAAATTCCTGACATCCTTATGAATCTAAGGCCAAAAGTAATTATCACTCACCAAAGTCACTGTCTTATCAATCCCAAAATGTCCTGCCAATCCTCCACTATGTTTCTCCTTGATCAAATTGTCTCTCATAGAACTCTGGGGTATACACAATTGATTTCCCCTAAACAACATTTCATCCTGAATGAATTAATCCAACCGCTTACTCCAGTCTGCAACAATAGGTTCAGCACAAGCTCTCCAAGGTTCTACAAAATTAGGGTCTTCCACATACATGGTCTTCAATTCCTCAAATCCCAATACTGCAACTCTCATCTCTATTATCAAATTTCTTCTTCTACTCAAGGCATTAGTGATCTTATTTGACTTCCACTCTGATGTTTTAAAACAAAAGTATAACTCTGCATAAACTCAACCCATCTCATATGTCTCTGATTCAACTTACTCTGATAGCTCAAATACTGTAAAACTCGATGATCTGTGTATAATACAAACTCTTTAGGCAAAAAATAGTGTCTCCACTTCTTCAAGGCTTGAATTATGGCATAGAATTCTTGATCATACACTAAATATCTTCTTCTTGCATCATTCAACTTCTCATTGAAATATGTTGTAGGTCTTCCTTCCTAGGTCAACACAGCTCCAATTTCACTTCCACTAGCATCACAATCCACCTAAAAGACTTTACTAAAATCCAATAAGGCTAACACAAGTTGTTCATAAACCTTTTACTTCAACAATTCAAAACTCTGGTTTGCTCCAGCTGCCCACTTAAAATCCTTCCAGTCTCCCCTCATTGTCTCAGTCATAGGGCTACAAATTGCACTGAAATTTCTGGTGAACTTCCAGTAGAAAAATTAGCCAGTCCATGAAATGATCTTACCTCTCCAATACTTTTCAGTGTAGGCCATTCAACAATTGCTTTCACTTTCTCAAGGTCCATCTTCAATCCATCTGCAGATATCACAAAACCCAAGTAGACAAGATCCTCCTTAATGAAACTACACTTTTTAAGATTAATCAACAACTTTTCTTCTCTCAGTCTCTACAGAACTTGTCTCACATGCAACAAATGTTCATATTTTGTCTTACTAAAAATTAGAATGTCATCTAAATGTACAATCACAAACTTACCCAATAATTTCTTCAATACTTCATTCATCAATCTCATTAAAGTACTCAGTGCATTAGTCAATCCAAAGGGCATTACCAACCACTCATACAATCCTTCATTTATTTTAAATGTTCTCTTTCATTCATCACCTTCTTTGATTCTAATTTGATGATATCCACTCTTCAAATCAATCTTTGTGAAATATCTATCTCCACTCAAACATTCCATTATGTCATCCATCCTCGGTAAAGGAAATATGTACTTCACTATAATCTAGTTTATTGCTCTTGAATCAGTACACATCCTCCATTCTCCAAACTTCTTCAGTGCCAACACAACAGGTACTACACAAGGGCTCAAACTTTCTCTAATCAGGCCTTTCCTCAATAACTCCTGCACTTGCCTATTCAACTCTTCATTCAATGTGGGTGTCATCTGGTGTGCTGCCCTATTAGGTAAACTAGCTCCAGGAATCAAATCCATGCAATGACTTATGCTTCTCAATGGGGTAATCCATCAGGTACATTATCTAAAATGATGTCTTCATACTCTATTAGCAACTCTTTTATCTCCTCATGTTTTTCTTCCTCCGGTTTCAAATCAAGTTCCTTAGGTATCAATGCATGTAACACACATTTTCACTCTTCAACCCATCTAGAAACTTTCTCCCATCAACCAAATAGATTTTGACACTCATGCATATCTCACTTCTTAGGGGTTCTTCTAAAGGTGACAAATTTTTCTTCTTCCCATTTGCAACAATAGTATAGATATTCCTTCTCTCATCATGCATAGCCTGTCTATCATACTGCCAGGGCCTTCGCAACAAAACATGGCAAACATCCATAGGCATAATATCACACATAACTTTATCATAGTATTCTTCTATCTTCAACTTAACCAAACATTTCTCACTTACCAATATCTTATGATCATCCTGAATCCATGCTATCTAGTAGGGTTTAGGGTGTTTCAACCTCTGCAACTTCAGCTTATTCACCATCTCCTCCAAGGCCAAATTATCTAAACTACCTCTATCAGTAATAACCTTACAACACTTACCTTCCACATTACATCTTGTCTAGAAAAAATTCTTCCTCTACAACGGTTCCTCATCTGTCGCATTCTGGCATAGGGCTCTTCTTATCATCAATGCTTCACCATCCTCTGGATTTTTCAATGATCCAGTAGCTTCTTCTTCTACAAAAGAGGTTCTTCCACCCTTATCAGTCCTATTATTCCCTTGTCTACATTCAAAATCTTTTTGTCCTTCTCCACCACACTTGAAATAGGTTTCAGTAAACTTTCTCTTATCATCTCTCTTAAAACCCTCATTTGGGTAACCACCTTGTCCACCATTCTGGTAGTAATTTCCTTCATTCCTTCGATTTGAATTTTCATCACTCTTATCTTCTGCCTTGCCTATATTAAATTCTAAAAAGGATCTACCTCTCTGAAATCTTTCGCCTCTTCCCCTTTGTCTCTGCTCATGCCTCTTATTCAATCTTTCTTCAGCTCTTACGACATATTGATAAGCTTCTTCCACACTTGCAATTTCACCATACTAATCTCATCTTGTATAAACATTCTTAAACCATTAACATACCTTGCAATCTTCTCAACTTCATCTTTAGCATGTCTAGATCTAATATTCAACTTGTAGAACTCCTCTATGTACTCCTTCACACTAGATTCTTTCTACTTCAGATTCTGCAACCTCCGGAACAAATTGACTTGATAATCCGTTAGCAAAAACTTTGCCTTCAACTTATTCACCGTCCAATCTCAAGGTTTAATTTTGTCATTTCCTTTCCTCTGTCTATCAATCTACAAATGTTCCCACCACAAGGAACCATGTCCCTTCAACTTTGTGCAAGCAAATTTCACCTTCTTCTCTTCACCGATACCCTCGAAATCAATGTATTTTTCTATCTCGGTAATCCAATCTATCAACTCATCTGAATCCAACTTACCACTATAATCCTATGGGTTAAAGTGTGGTTTATTGTTCACATTTGTCAAAGCTCTAATCAATTTTTCATCATCTTGCGCCAACTCCGGTTGACTTCTATTTTTTGGTTCAATATTATGTTCTTCTTCATCACTTACATCCTCAACATGTTGACCTCTTCTTTGTGCGGTCTCAACATCATCCAAACGAGCCATAATCTGTCTCAACATGTCCATCACCATTGGATCGGCATCTCTTTGGTTTCCACCTCTCACATTACCTCTTCGCACCATAGGAGCAATTCCTCTACAACTGCAAGTCAGATCCATAATCCACCACCCTACAACAAAATTCAATAGGACAAACCTTTGCTCTAATACCAACTAGTGCATCCACAGATAGGAGGATCCCCAAAGGGGAAGTCCTATCCATGCAGCAAGATCAAAACAACTCAAACAACACAAGAAAGAGAGAGAATGATGAATTAGGCATGGATCAATTCAATTATTCAAATGCAATTGTTGATAATATTCGGCTTACATGTAGGCAACTGCCTTATTACAAAAATACATCCATTTGTCTCAATCTGGAAGAAAACATTGGATTCAAATTATAATATTTTATTCTATATCTTGAATACTTAATCTACTACGATCAAATACATCATTATATAGCATCCGAGAATATTTGGGTTGGCCACGAAAGTCCACATTCCCCAAAGAAAGGAAAATGAAACGTGTAGATAGGTTAGCCCAAAGATGAGATGAAAATCCTTCGGAAAAGAATCACCACAAAGCACAGACCAACAAGAGGGTCAGACAAGCATCGAAGATCATCCTACAATGATAAGTCATCTCCACAAATCAAGGAATTGCTCTGCAATATCCAGGAACACCAACTGTCCGTTAAGCTCAAGCATTCGAGAAAACAGAAAATTGCTAGCCAATCCGGAAGCGATAACTTGTCAGAAAGAGATCCAAATGAAATGCGGATCCAAAACAATAAAGATGAACAAGAATGAAGTTCAAATCCAGCTCCGCAAGAGAAATAATCAACACCAAGGTATCTGATAACTCTCAGAAACAAAACTACTGAAAAGAACAAAGAAACTGAAAGGAAATATTTTTGGGTGATGCAAGATTGCCAAGAACCAAAGATGCTCCTGCATCACTATGCCATGCACACTATGTTTTCCAAGCTTCATCGAGATGCTACAGAAAACCATCTAGCCCAAACACCACCCCAATTAAAATGTCTGCCACAAAATGTGCTACCAATGATAAATCAATGAAGCATTTATGATTCATAAATCTAGCTTTCCACCCCGGCCTTGCCAACTTCGATAAATTCTTAAAAACTGAGCTCATGAAAACTATGGTTATCTACTTCACAGAATTGAAAATTTAAAATTTGCAATCCATACATTCTTCTTTTGGATTTAATTATGTAGAACTCTTTTGCATCAACTTTTCTCATACTTTGTGATCCATCATCAGGATGATAGAGTTGTAAGAGAAAAGATGAATCATCCTGATGATGGATCACAAAGTGTGATTCAAAACGTTGATGCAAAAAAAATCTACACAGCTGAATCCAGAAGTAGAATATATGAATTTAGCATGCAATATGGAAATCTCATCTCTCTAATTTGAAAATTTGTTTGACCATAAGTTTCCATGTAAATTAAGCGTCAGACATCCACATTTGTCCTCATCACCATTAATATGGATTCCTTTTGATTGTTTATCCTACGTCCTCCAATCTACATCCAATTTCACACAAGATATGTTATTTATACTTATCCTCAACAGTCTCAAGCCTTGTAACAAAACCCAATGATTTGAAATCCATCATCTCCCCATAAATGAAAATGTCACCTTATTCCTTATATGGCAAATATGACCTCTAAAAGCACTCGTACCATTCCACCTAACCTCTTTACCTCACATCTTGAGAACTTGACCTTTCAAAAACCATTTGATTTCTCCATTTTGTATTTCAACTGCTTCTTTAGCTTGCAAATCCGCTTCTTGATTTTCCTCTCTTAGCACATGGGATACCTTGAATTTTTGAAACATGGTTAGCTAACGCTTGACGTCCTAAATAGTTCTATCAATTTTCTAGTATATAGCTTCTCCTTTCATAATGACCTAAACTATTATTTGTGAATCTCTTTCTAAGTGTAGATTTACCACCCCAATCTTTTTGGCCAATTGGATTGCCAAAAGAGCAATGTTGGCTTCTGCTTCATTGTTAGTACTCACCCCTAAACCTTGACTGCACCTAGCTATAACTAGACCTTTATGATTCCTCACCACACAACCAACACTGAAGGATCTTAGATTCCCTCACGCAGCCTCGTCAAATTTTATTGTAATCCAATTCTCCTCCAGAGGTGACCACAATGTTTGTTTCTTTGTATTTTTAAAATTATTAACCCTTTTAGGCCCATTAATGGGCCATGTTTTAATAATTTATTGAATTGATGGGCATTGTCTGAAATAAATTCATTGTAATAATGATTTCTTTTATAATTAATATTTATTTATTAAATTTTAAACAATGTAGGAATAGAAAACATGATATTTTTATAGGTTGTATTTGGATGATGAGAATATAGAGCAACCATATGTTATGACAAAGAATCAAGTACTACAGTGTGCAATATTTTTCGGGGTCATGCAAAACTATCTTTGAAGTTCCTACTTCAAGACTAGCTCTAGTGAAAATTCACATAATTGAATCCAAAATAAATCTTATGGCTAATTCCTTACAAAACTAGCTATGGAGATTACTTATTAAACTAGCTCCTGAAATACCCTCCAACACTAGCTCTAGAGATGCCTTACTAGCTCCAAAATATCTTAGCTCAAGAGTTACTACTTATAACTAGCTCTAGAGTTTTAGCTCTAGACTAGTTGAATTAGAGTGTTGAAAATTTTGAGGTCTAAACTTGCTACATATACTTGGCTCCAAAGTTCTATAATTGGCTCCAAAATTCTAGTTCTAGAATTAGCATTCCAAAGTTTTCTCCCAAGTTTCGCCTCTAGAATTACCATTACAAACTGGTATTTTGGTTACAATATTTATAAAGCTCTTTTGAATATCAAAAATCTCTTTTTAATTATTTAGTAATCATTTACACTGTAAAATTTATTTTATATTAAATTGCAGTTTAAATGAACAATTACTCCATTTTCAACCCCGATTGAACTAGAAACCCCAAAATAGTCTTCCAAATATTATTTCATCATGCAAAATAATATAATATTTTATTAAAATCAATTAATCATAAATGACCATTAAATAATCATTAAATCACAAAAAGTACTATTTAAATGATTAACACATATAAGTAGCGAAATTCATACGAATGTGTTAGGAATTGCATGCAGAAAATGCCAATTATATGCAAATAAATATTAAATAAAAGAATGAAATACACATAAATAATAACAACGAAGAGACATTATTTAACGTGGTTCACCCAAACTCAAGTTACGTCCACCAAACAGAGAGTCCAATATTATTATCTAGCAAATCAAACCGATTACAACCAACAATCTCTTGCAACTCAATGTTGTTGCAAAAATGCTACAGAAAACTCAAACCGTTAGCTATTTTAACAAGACTTATGTTGGTTACAAAAAATAGGGTTACAATATGTAAACCAATAGAAAAATAACACCTAACACCTTTATAATATAATAAAATTTGTATGTGCTTTGCAGGGCATTGCCCCTCGACCCCGCCTTGTATTGCGACAAGGAGCATGCTAGAGGCGTTGTCCTTGGACCCTGCAAGTGGCGCTACCCTTGAGCCCATTTTGGGGGCGGTGCCCCCAAACCCCCATCGAATAATTAGGGGGGAAACTCCACCAATAAAAGTAGGGAAAATTTAACCTTCGAGTCTAATTAGGCTTCATATTACAACAAAATGCATATGAAGACAAGACACTCTTTATGGGGTATCCACATAGGGTCGGAGTCACCAAACATTTCCAAATTATGGTAGCTAGGGTATAACACAATTCTCAACAAGGCGAATTGTGCTCGACTGAGCATGACGAACAAGGCTTAAGGAAATTGGCCAATGTGTCATCCCCTAATAGCCACCATCAAGAATGTGGGCACGATCAAACTTGTGGAGCCAGGTGGAGTCGATGCCCTATACCTATAGCCACTTAACATTCACACATAAAGAAAACCTACTCATACATATATTTAAATAGTCAAGGTACTAAAATCATCAGAAGGGGATTTTAACATTGCATGCATTCTCATATATTTGAATGATGTGATATCATCCCTTTCACATCTAATTATCCATTAAAAAATAGCAATAGAAATATCATCTAGTTAACTGCATTACATAATGATATTAATATTATTCTACTGCTACCATAAATATATAAATATTTTTTGTATGGGATTAGCATTTCAATATCAAATGTACTTACTTCATTTACATCTAAGAATAGGTTTAATATCATGATACCTTCTCCACTATGATACGATTAGAGGGGTGTTACATCCTCCCCACTAGGGCTCGATTTACTCTTGCAAGTCACAAAGGCTAAGACAGAAACATATCACAAATCAATCTTAAATTTTCTTTATTCAACATGAAATATGCATCCATTACTCAAATATATGCAATATAGATTAATTTCCCATGAAGAAGGTTAGCCAACAAAATACATGCATTCATTAACCTTCATAAAACCATCATTTACCACATTTTCAGCTTTAATAATGATAGCACACTTAGAATTTTCCTTTCATCATTCATTCAAACTTATACATTACTCACATATAATATAAAGATACATCATTTCCAAGAGACATTCTTTCATGATATAGATCCAATTTACAAATTTCATAGCGTAATTGACATCCAAATCACACAAAATGCATTGATTTTACACTTTTCAAAGCATCATGATCTATTTCTAACATCTATATAAAGCAATAAACATAAATAAATATGCATTTTACACATGCAATTTACACATACATACTCATCCATAGCACCAAGACATGCACAAAACAAGGCTAGATGAACGGGCATGTCTCTTCAGACAAGTCCCAATACTCTATCACATTTGAGTCCATAGTCCACAATCCATATTCCATAATCATTACATCTCACTTAGTAACCTGATGGTGTTCAGCCACACACATATAGTGAGAGCCTCCATAAAAGACCACAATACCTATCTCTTATTTGTGTAGGTGTTTATCCCCTAAGAGATAGTCACCACTCATAGGTGAGTAGTGGATTCTATCTACATATAATCCTTGCATACTCCCATCCTCAAGGGTTCCCTACATCTACTTTCTCATATACACTCACCCAAGTTCGTCTCATATGTCCTTAGAGGAATCGCATTACAACACAAGGTCAAAATTCAAAAATAATAAAGATAAACTATATTAGCAACCAAATTTCATAAATAAGAGAAAATATATTATCAATTTAAACAATGAGGTAAAAAAAAGGAATTTGCAACACTAAGTCAAATGTAACCATGGGAATTATGTCCAAATTTTTTTGCAATTATGGCTAAACCATCACAGACAAGGATGAGAATTTTTTTTGTTCCACACAAGGTAGGTAAGAATTATATATATATTATACATTACATCACTATATGTGATAAAAGAGCATCCTTGGTTCTTGGCAATCTTGCATCAACCAAAAACATTTTCTTTTTAGTATGTTCCATGTTTTGCAGTTTCAACATTTCTTTCTATGTTTCTTTGCATTTTCTCACCGGATCTTGTGGAGTTGGATTTTGATTGTGGACATGTTCATCTATCTTATCCTAAGTCTATGGAATGTTTTGATGTTTTTTTCCAGCAAGTTATCACTTCTAAAATCTAAGACAGTTTTCTGGCTTAGAACACCGGAACTGCTTAGACCTATTTGGCTATTGGCGGATCTTGCGGATCACTTTCATATCTTGCGAAACTTCAGTTCATTGTTTCCAGTGTTCCTTGACATGTGGTTAACCTTCTCTTAGGTCTGCACTTCATTCTATGAATTTCCCGGAAGGATCTTGTTGGCGAAAGCAAACCTTATTATTTTACATGGTTCATTCTTGATTCATCAGTATTTGTTCAATCTTAGACTAACGTAGATCACTCTTGATCATATAAATCAATGTAATCAAGCATGTAATAGAGGCTAGTTAGAAAATAGAAGAATAATCCTGAGGTTAGGAGGTCTGGAGTTGACTCGCATTCTTGCTTGAGCCCGAATGTTGTATAACACACATGTTTTGTGTTTAGGCCTGTGAGACTAATCTTGTGAGTCAACATGTTGTCGGCAGTTGGTAACTAATTTCGATGATATAATATTGTTTGTTTCTGCATTTCCTCCATCACATTGAGTTGTTTCTGTTATGTAACTCTTGTTTCATGGTCCAGACTATTCTCTTTGAGGACTCTCCTGCTGTGACTGCGCCAAGTGGTATCGGAGATAGTTTCATTCTGGAGATTGCATTGTCATGTAAGAATTTATTATGGGGTGGCGGATTGAAGATTCGGCCTGCAGCTGCAAAGGGCTAGCGTAAAGATGTCCCAAAGGAACGCTAGAAATGGTGGAGCACGTGGAAATGCAGACCCTATTGTGGTGGAAATGTTGAGAGGAATTGCAGCCCAATTAGAAGTTGTTGAAACTGCCTAGCGACGAGGTCAAGATGTTGAAGATGTAAGTGATGAAGAGGAAGAAGTAGTTGGAGAACAAGGAGAAAATCTACCAGTGAATGATCTAGATGATGAAAGGTTTATAAGAGTATTGTCTAGAGCAAATAATAGATGGCATTTTAACCCACTGGATTATGATGGCATTTTAACCCACTGGATTATGATGGCAAGTTGGATTCAGATGAATTGTTGGATTGGATCATGGAAATGGAAAAGTATTTTGATTTTGAAGGCACCACTAAAGATAGAAAGGTGAGATATGCTTGCATTAAGTTTAAAGGTCATGCATCTCTTTGGTGAGAACGTTTGCAAGTAGATAGACAAAGAAGAGGTAAAGAGAAGATTAAATCTTAGGAGTGGATGTTTAGTAAGTTGAAATCAAATTTTATGTTAACTGATTATCAAATAAATCTATTTCGGAAGTTGCAAAATCTAAAGTAGAAGGAATCTAGTGTGAAGGAGTATACTGAATCATTCTACAAGTTGAATATTAGATCCGGACATACTGATGATGAGATTGAACAAGTCATTAGATATTTGAATGGGTTGCGGATGTCTATACAAGATGAACTCGGTCTAATAAAGTTATAGAGTGTTGAGAAAACTTATCAATATTCCCTAAAATCAGGAGAGAAGTTGAACAAAATACACAAGTAGAAGAAAAGAGGTAGAGGTGGAAGGTTTTCCGAAGGAATATTTCAAGGAGGAAGGAACTATTCAAGAGGAAGAGGACCCTGTGCAGATAAAAATAAAGATAAGGAGGTTAGTAGAGAAGGCAGTTCATACTAGAAGGATGATAGAAATTTTATCAGAGAAGAGAACCCGATGGATATCGGAATGAGGATTATGGAAAAGAAAACAAAAGACAAGATAAGAGAGTGTTTAGAGGAACCTTCTTTAAGTGTGGAGGAGAAGTGATAGACTTATAAATCACTAATAGGGGGGGTGAATCAATGACAACAAAAACAATACCACTTTAAACATAGACTGGTAAAGATACTTAACCAGTTTACTTAATACTACGCACGCAATCCAAAATGAAATTAAAACATCCATAACAAGTAAAACATCCACCATAACACAAGTGTTTATATGTGGAAAACCCAACTAGGAAAAACCACGGTGAGATGGGACTCACAAGTTAACTATCTGCAATAATAGGTAACTGACTGGTTAAGTTCTACAAAAGTGCTCTGCTAGGAGCAAATCCTATTAAAGATCCCAAAGCTATGTTAGAATCTATAACCTATTAAAGGTAGTACCCTAGTAGGAGTAACCCCGGTAGAGGATTTTTAACCCAAACTAATGGATCACCTTGTTAGAGGATTTGTACAATGAAGCCTATTAGAGCTTACCCGGTTAGGGGATTTGACTGTTGTAGTGATTAGAAAACAACAGGTGTTGTGATCTAGAAGTAGCACAACTTGCTTGAATAGATCCTCTTCTACTCACTCAAAATTGCATCACCGACATACTCTACAATGCCTTCAACAACTTAACACTTTTATCTTGCATCATAAAAAATATAGTTTATCATAATGTCATTATATAGACATTAGATTTCATGTCGGCTCAGGAATCATATCACAATTTCCTAGGTGCAATGTATCTCGACAATCTAACATAACTCATCACACATTTCTGCCAATCTATCAGTTAGGGATACTTCATCACGACTGGTGATAACTCATCACACAATCAGTAAAACTGGTTGGAACACTGATATCGGTTAAGAGTTAACCTCTTCCAACTGATAGAATGATTATCATCCATTTACTTCTTTAATGATCTCCGTTGAATCTCCATGTTGGTGTCAAGCCATTTCTATATATATCGGTTGTCTACGTATACCGGTTAGACACCCTCTAAACCATTTGAACTTAACTATACATATAATACCAGTTTTTCAATACAAAGACTTAGGAGTAATACCGGTTTGTCTTAACTAAGATGACTATGACAATGTAAACATATGTGTGTGTATAAATGTACCATCAATGACAACACATGAAGTCATCCATTACAATCATCATCAAGCCAACAATCTCCCCCTTTGGCATTGATGGAAACACTTAGAAAATTTTACAACTTTACAACTAAGTGTGCTTACAAAAAAAATGTACAAACATATTTCTACTCCCCCTTAACAATACATATAAAATTTTACAACACATACATATTTCTACTTCCCCTTTGAAAATAATGCCAAATTGAAAAGTAAAATACATATATATTATAGAAAAATTTGCATCAAAAATGTAAGAGTATTTATCAAGGAGTGTTCACTGCAATTTTCAAGAAAATGTCACTAAAAGTGATCTTCATCTGAGAAAAATCATTTTCCCATGTTTCCAATAAGGTTTCAGTGATCTCAATGGTTGTCTGAATCTGTGTAGTGAATTCTTCCATCGCATCCACTATTCTCATTTCAAGAGTTGTCAAAACTTCTTCTGCATCCCTGTATCCTTGTTGTAAGATGTCCACTTTGGGTCTCAACTGGTTCTTTAGATCTTTCAAGGATCGAGGTATCTTAGCCTGTTCAGAATCATAGATTTCTAATCGATTTTGTAAATCATCAACTGATTTGCCAAATGCTAAGGTTGAATCCTGTAAAGTTATGTAGGCAGTACATATCCTTTCCAGTTCTTGTTCTGTCTCTTCTCGCCTCTTAATCAAATCAGTGTAGAAAAATGAAATGTTAGATGTATAGGCTAGTATCCTTCCTCCTGTTTCAATAACAGTCCTCAAAAGATCTTTATTCAAGGATAAGGCAATCTTCCCTGTATCAGTATCTTTCATTATTTGCTCTCCTCTATTCTTTTTGTAATTCTTCTCAGCTAAAGTTTGAGAAGCTTCTTCAAGGGACTTCAGTTGGTCAGATGCATCAGCAACTAACTGGCCAATCTTGTCGATAGGAGTTGACAAATTTCCAATGTCTATCTCTGGTAGAAGACTTGACAAAATCTCAATGACAGTTTGAATAGTTTCATCTTCCTTCCTTTTCTCTTTTAGTCTTTTCTTTTGAGCTCTAGATTGCATCACTGTAGAAATCTCCATGAGTTCAGATGCACTCATATTATCTACATCTATAGGCCCTTCGATGTCGATTGAGTCATCCTCATCATCAATTTGTTGCTTAACAATTGCTTTTTCCTTTTCAACTTCTATCTTCTCCTTTGTTTTCTCTTTCTCTTCCTCTATTTTCTATTTAGGTTCCTTCACTTCAACTTCTTTCTTAGGTTCCTCTTTCTCTTTTTCTTCCTTTGTTTGTTTCTCTTGAGTAACCATTGTAACCGGTGGCAATTGATTTTCCACTCGGTGCTCTTTTTTCGGTGGAGGTTGAATATCCACACTAGGTTGAATTACTGGTGCTTCAACTGCTTCCTATGTAACAGTAATGACCGGTTGTTGTAATGGTTGCATAATTGGTTCAATGATATTACCAGATAAATCAGTGGTCTCCTGAATTTCATCTACAAAGATAATTGGTAGAGAAGTAGTGTCATCCTTATGCTTAATAGGATAGACAATATCTGGTGCAATAATTTCTTCTTCATCTAACTCTGGTTGTGCTCCAGTCTCTGTTTGATCAGTTTTATGAGACTTCATCTGCTCATGCATCCTTTGAATATTTTTAGCTATCTAATGAGTTTCAACTTCAACAGATTGCACCTTTCCATTCATTAACATCAATCTTCTTGCCTTAAAATGAAATTGTCCTTTGAAATTATCAAGCAATGCTAATATTTCATCTCTAGACAATTCACGAAAATATTGAATGAAACTATCAATTATTTCTTGATCTTGTTCAACAACCACTTTCCACTTATTTGCAAGAATAGAATACAAAGAATTAGAAATGTCATTTTCAAGATCCTGAGGCAATCGATTGTATTGACATAAGTAGTTGATTACCTTTTGAACAATTTGTTGCTTCTGATCATCATCAGATGAATCAAAACATTCTTTCACATTATCAAACCTATTCCTCCCTAATGTTTTTATAGTTCTCTAAAAATTAGTCATAGGTTTGTAAGATAAGACATTGATAGGAATACCCTACTGTGAGGTGTCTCCTACTAGTTTGGCTTTCTTACCAGTTGCTTTCATTTTTTTTGGTTCCTCTTCAGTGTCAGTATCTCAGATTCTGCTTGAAGAATAAGTTGCCTACCTCTCTTCTTCGTTGCAGTCTGCTTCTTAGCATATACTTTGGGTGCAGGTTCCTTTTTGGCTTAAACACTTCTTGTCACCCTTTTACTGGTGGTCACTGAAGGTGCTTGCTCAACTCTCTTCTTCTTCTTCTCTTTGGCAGAACTGGGTTTAGCAGGTGCAGATTGTTGAGACATGGATAGGCTAGGACTCAAACCTAGGACCTTGCATACACTACTGGAGTGCTCTACCATTGAGCTACTAGCCCCTCTTGGACCAGTCCATCATTAGTCTGATTGTGGCTTATTTCCAACACCAACACCCCCCCTTAAGCCACACCTCTCGTGTGCTTGGGGCTCCTAGCCTAGACCTGGCTCTGATACCATGTTGAGACATGGACCAGCTAGGACTCGAACCTAGGACCTTCCATATGCTGCTAAAGTGCTCTACCACTGAGCTACTGACCCCTCTTGGACCAATCCATCGTCGGTCCAGGTATGGCTTGTTTCCAACACCAACACAGATATTTCATCGTATGTTCCTAGTCTTTTCTTCTTCTTATCCTTGGGAGATGCCAAAAGGTTGTTGGCATATCTAATTAATAAGTCATAATTGACTTCATAACTCATTTCATCCATTTCATCCTCCCTGGGTTCTACGACCTCCATAAGACAAAAGTTTGTGGTGGTTGTGAAACAGATGTCTTTTGAAAGTGTTTCATCGCATCTTCAAGTAGCCTCACCCTCATGCTCATCTTATTTTGGAATTCTTTAAAATATCTATTCCTTGCAGCAAAGAATGTGTAATTTATAGCCTTAATGTTGTTCTTGATTTGAGCAGTTACCGGTAGGTTGAATGTCACCAATTCCCAGTAGGAAATTCATAAAATAAAAGAATAAACCAATCAATAATTGACCAAATTTGAACTTTTGACTGCTGTCTTTCTTAATTTATTGCAAGTTCAACATCAACTGACTCCTTATAGCCTCACATTGCATTCTCAGCAATCATTCTATAAGCTGCATGCATAGCTGCAGATGGCACAATGTTCATTCTGCTGGAATAAAATATCCTATACCCAATGACCATAGTAGCAATTCTAACTATTGGGTCCTTAATATTGTTAACTGAAAAACACATGACCATCAGAAGTAGTCTGAGTTAGTGTTACCATAGTTTCTTTTGAAATTTTCCTCAACTTATGAACTTCACCAGTTTGCCAAAAACTAGTCACTGCATGGATTGCTTCCTTTGTGATTGTGTGCGACCTTTCAAGATACATATTTTCACCATGCACACGAATAAGAATTATCCTAACATGTTCTTCAAAATATTCACGAAAATACGCTGCACTATAAAAACTCTAATGTACTCGGGTTTGATTTTGCCGCTTTTATCACACAAGGATTTCAGATGAGAATAAATTGATAATGATCCTAAATCTTCAATTTTACAGTCAATGTAACTGGATAAATCACCTTTTATCATAACATCATTAAGAACTTGAGACAAAGCATTATATGACACTATTTTGTCTGTTTCCATAGACTCCATAGGTTCAATAGTGATTATAAGTCTCTCTACTTGCTTAGACGATGATGCCATTCTCGATAAACTTGATTTGAGAGAGATTAACAAAAGAATACCTTAATTCCTTTGCACTGGAAAGGTTTCTAGTTGATCTCTCAAATGTACACCCATTTTGCCTTCACTAATCTTCGAATCTGCTTCAATGTTTCAACCCGCAACACAAATCCATCTACAATCAAATAGCAATTCTCTTTTTTGCTCTATAGGTGCTCAAAAATTCTCTTTCAAATGCAATTAGGGTAAAAATAACATAGTAAAACTCACTTTTATAAACTTTACCCATTGCATTAATTTCTCAATCGATAGGGTAACAAACCCTAATATACCGCTTAATAATACTTCCAATACTAATAGGTATATAACCGATTGATAATCTTTTGAAAAATCGATAGACTATGATATCAATAATTCTCACAAAACAACTCAAAATGCAAAATCTCTTACTACACATTCTTCAAGGGGTCCGGAAGTAGATTTACCGCTATGCTCCCCTTAGGCCTATTTGAAAGACTTAGTTCTCTAGTGTAGGATTCTCCATGCTAGGTGAAGGGATAGATTCTTTCGCAGACTTGTCCTCACTCTTCTTTTTCCAGATTTTATTCATTTCCTCCCTGGTTTCCTCAATATTGACATTTTGCTTACCTTTCTGATCTTCAGAGTGGTTGATTGGTTTTTTACTCCTGGTTCTATAGAACTTTGCCATGTATCCCAATTTGTGACAATGATAGCAAGCCATTCCAGATGATCTCCAAGGTTTTTTATTACCTCTTCCAATTCTCCTTCTGCAACTCATAGCCACATGACCATAATTGTTACAAATGGTACAAATAACATTAGTTACCTTTTCCATTTTAAATGGACTAAACCGGTTGACATAGGGTTTCTGCCAGTTCATGTTTCCCCGGTTGTCATAGGTTCTCCTCCACTCACCATTAGGTATTGGATTCATTTGAGGTACCAGATTGTTTGCTCCATATCTGCATTCAATTCATCTATGTACATACATGTTCCATGTAAAAAAATGACATTCAAATCTCCTAGATACATACCTAGCATTTGTATTATAGCCTGCATTCTCATTAGGTCTTCTTCTACACACATTTGCAGTATGTCCAGGTTTGTGACAGATAAAGCAAACGGGTTTAAAAGCTTTCTTACCGGTAGGCTTGTTAGCCTTAGGAGCATTTTTACCTTTGTGTATGTTGCTCTTTGTACCGAAAGATTCTCCTTTCTCAGATGTATTAAAACCTAGTCCAAATGTGTTACCTTTCATCCTCTGAGATTGGATCTGCTCATCCAGCATAGAAGAACTCTTATTGAACTTTTTCATCTTTCCATTAGCCTCAGTGAGCTCTCTAGTAAGATCTTCATTGTGTTTTGTTAGAGTCTCTCTTAGAGATGTTGCCATTTCTAGATCTATCTGCAAAGCCTCCTTCTCTTCATGCCAATGCTCATGCAAAGTTGCATTCTCGTGTTTGATCTTAGCAATCTCATGATCTCTTTCCTTGATTAGGTCTTCAACTGCCCTTCTTGCTTCAAGCTCTTGGATCATGTGGATGGTTAGGGCTTCTAACTCTCTTATCAGATTTAGCTTTTCACCATTCATTTTTTCAACTTCTTCAGCTAATGCATCAATGTTAGCTTCATCTGAAGAACTATTATCAGATATCTCCAATAGTTATTCAATCAGGTCTCTCCTTTTGACTTGTGAAGCTTTAAAAGATACTTAACCAGTTTACTTAATACTATGCATGCAATCCAAAATGATATCAAAGCATCCACAACAAGTAAAACATCCACCATAACACAAGTGTTTATATGTGGTGTAGTACCCCTCCTCGATTCAGCTTGTTAGACTCATATTTTACTATGGTGTACTTTTAGTGGATACTTTGTTGTTATGTGTTATTCAGACTTATTGACATTATTTCATGCTTTATCTGGATATGGGATGCATACTTTATTTTACAGTACTTCAATACTAGTGATTGTGGCATTTATGGATTATTTCTTTGTACTGACACTTTACTTTATCTATGCGATGTGTCATATATACATTGTGATTCTCCTTCATCGGTGTGTATGTCGTGTATTCTATATTTGTATATATGCATGTGTGGTTCGATGATGCAGGATATTGTAGGTACAAGTATCAGGTAGGTACAGGGTATCGTCTCCACCTAGCTTCACAGGTCTAAGCATGCCTTATCTATCCGATGGGAGTGGAGGAGATAGTGGTTGACCCTAATTTTACCCCAGTTGCACTCTTGTGAGTGTTGTTAGTTGGTCGTCCAGTCTGTTTGTTCATCCTTTGAGTGTTGTGGGTTGACTTTTTCTCAGTCATCGTTTGAGTTTTCTCAGTTTACGTGCCCTATTGAATTTAATTATTTAATTAAATTTATGGTGTTATTTCATAGTTGGTATAATTAAATTGTGTATTATTATGCATTTGTAATTTTGAATTTAATTAATTAAGTGAAGTAATTAAATTTAATTTGCAAGTTGCATTATATTAGAAATATAATTTTATTTAAATTTAGTGGAAAATAAATTAAATTAATTACATTTATTGTTCCCTAGATTTTAAAAATAAATTAGAGTTAAAGTATTGTTTTTATTTCTTTTTGGAAAAGTAAATAAATTAGCATGAGAAAAGAAAAGAAAAGAAAAACAAAAAGTATTGATTTTTGCAAATTCATTCTATTTACCTTTTTGTGGAATTAGAAAAGAAAATAAAATTCCTTTTTATTAATAAATTAATTATTATGTTTTGGGTAAAATATTTTGAACCTAAAAGTCTAGGTTAAATATATTTTATTTCATTATTCTTGGGAGTTCACGAGAGGAGGCAAAGATTTTTGGGAAAGAAAAATTATTTTGGAAGCAATATTTTGTTGAAGAAGAAATTTATCAGAGGATTGCTGGTAAGAGGGATTGGCTTGGTAACAATGTTGCAGGACTGAGCTCATCCACGTGAATCTTCCAGGAAAGCTTCACAGGTTGTGTTGCTTGTCTGTTTTTTTTGTCTTCTTTAAATAAAAATAATTTAGTTTGTTTGAATCTCCAATCTCTATTGTGGAGATTCTCATGTTTATTGATTCTTTCCTGTATGATTTAGTTTTGGGCATTGTGAAAATTATAGGGGGTTATGCTGGCAAAATTTTGCTAGATTCACCCTCCTCTGTTCCATAAAAAGTTTCTCTGTGTGTTATGCACTTTCTGTGTTCTTCCCGGTTGAAGAAATTTATTAAAAATTGGGTGAAGAAAAATATTGGATTATGGAAGATATTTGTGTAAATAAAAATGGAGTAGAGTGGGGATGCATTGATTTTTATCTCTGTTGAAGATTAATTTTTATCCCTCTAAAAATTAATTTTTAAATCTCTGTGAAAATGGGTCTTTATATTCTAAAAAAATTGATATTTTTATATATTCTCTGTTGAATACTTTCCTTTAAAAAAATAAGGGGGCTTATGAGATTTTTATCTATGTATTTAATCTGGCCATTTATTAAAATTTAATTCTTAAATTTTAAAATACATATATATATATATATGGGGTTTTTGAGGAGGGGGTTGGTAGTTACTACCGATGGTAGCAATGCTACCATACGGTAGTACCTTCTACCGTAGGGTAGCAGATAAAACTACCAGAACACATTTAATTCGCTCCTTGGTTTGCATGCCTTCGGCATTAATGAAAATTTGGCTTTTATTAATTTTGTGCTATATGTATATATATGTGTGTGTGTGTGTGTGTGTGTGTGTGTGTGTGTTTTAAACTTGGGCATTTTATTAATTAAGTTTTATTATATTATGCAAATTTATTTATGTTTTAATATATATATATTTGTAATATGAATATATGTATATGATATATATTCGGTGAATATCTATATTAATATACTTATATTATATTATCATATATATATAATTAATTCAGAATTTGGTTATTTCCAGAAAAGCTTATATTTTTAGATTCTATATTTATTCTTGGAAATACATTAGAAGGTTAATTTTATATGCTTAATTTAGCCTTGTTGATCAAATGACAATTTTGCGTTTCTTTTATCAATGAGATGTATTTTTTGCTTTTTTGAAATATCTGCATTTGCAAGTAATTAATGTTTTTTATTGTTTTAAAAAGATTGCTTGTTATAGGATCTTTAGAATAAAGGGTATTCTCTGGTAAAAGCATATTTCGTTGAAAATCTTATTTTGAGTTATTGTCTTGTTGTAAAAGTTGTTTTTACCCCTTAGTCAGGTGTCGTTGTATAACCCTGTTGATGTGAGCCATTGTGTGTTTTGTTCCAAATGGTCAATACTGGGTTAGTAATTGTGTATCCTTCACCTGTGGTTTGTCAAGATTAGTTATGGCTGTCAAGTTTGCCATAGAGTTCTCGTAGAGAGACCGTTCCTATAGTGTCCTATGAGAGAGAGTGGCTTTCAAGCGGGGGGATGCACCCAAAGAGGATGGTAGGATAACCCCTCAAAAGTCAGTTAATAAGTGATAACCTAATAATTGATTATGGGGTGGGTAGTTATAATGTTAATTAAGATATTGTACGTTGCACATGGTTGAGTTCTTGTTTAGGCTCAAGATGTTGTGAGAAGGCCTGGAATGGCATACTTACCACCTTGTCCTCACGAAGGGTTGGTAAGGTCCACATGATACTTGGATGGAGCTGGGGGTTCGGGAAAGGTTACCAGGATAACCTAGGATGGGGGTCGGGACCTATGGAGACCTACCTAGGGTAACCATCTTAAGCCATGTGATGACACTCTCTCTTTAGGGTCACTAGTGTTTTGTGAGTTGAGTCACTTGAGTTATGCGAAGTCATGTTGTACTTGTCTTATTGTTTCCTTGAGGGTCTTCTGCTATCTCCTAGCACAGTGGGGTGGTTCCATTTTGGGATCACATGGTCCGGTGGTAGTGCCACTTCCCATCGGATATCTATGTTCATACCTTCATGTGAGGATCGACTTCGTTGGTGTTCCTTGGTTCGTGATTCTTGTACCAGCTCATGTTTGAGATTATTGTATTTTTGAGACCATGTGGTCATTGTATCAGTAAACTATGTAACCTTGGCATTGTAACCTATGTACTTTATTTGTACTATTGAAGCCTTGTAATTATTGGATGTTGTAATTTTAATTCATTGGAATGTATGTTATTTCAGTTATCTTTCTTCTTGTGTGTAAAGGAATCATTGGAAGTAAATATATTGTAACTCTTTAAATCTTTCATATGGAAATTAGTTTATGAGTTTGATTTAATTAATCGTAAATGAGTTTCCCTAATTAGATGGATAATTGGATTAACATTGTGATGTTGTTTTAGTTCGAAGTAATCTTCATTGGTAACCCTTTAGGATGTCAATGTTAGACTTCCACTTGTGTTATTATATGTGCAATGTGATATTAAAGCACTTAATCTTTAAGAAAAAAAAATTATTGCACCCTTTAGATGTCTTGTAGTGTGGTTTTCCTTTAGGGTTTCTGGTGGAGCATTACACATGGAAAACCCAACTGGGAAAAACCACACTGAGATGGGACTCACAAGTTAACTCTCTACATTAATAGGTAACTAACCAGTTAACATCTACAAAACTGCTCTGCTAGGAGTGAATCTTGTTAAAGATCCCAAAGCTCTGTGATAAGCTATACCCTATTAAAGGTAGTACCCTATTAGGAGTAACCTCGGTAGAGGATTTTAAACCCAAACTAATGGATCACCTTGTTAGAGGATTTGTACAATGAATCTTGTTAGAGCTTACCTGGTTAGGGGATTTGACTATTGTAGTGATTAGAAAACAACAAGTGGTGTGATCTAGAAGTAGCACAACTTGCTTGAATAGATCCTCTTCTGCTCACTCAAAATTGCATCACCAACATAGTTTGCAACACCTTCAACAACTTAACACTTATATCTTGCATCATAAAAATTATAGTTCATCATAATGTCATTATATAGACATTATATTTCATGTCGGCTCAGGAATCATATCACAATTTCCTAGGTGCAGTGTATCTAAACAATCTAACATAACTCATCACAGATTGTCACCAATCTGTTGATTAGGGATACCTCATCACACAATCAGTGAAACCGATTGGAACACTGATACTGGTTAAGAGTTAACCTCTTCCAACTCATAGACCGATTGTCCTCCATTTTCTTCTTTAACAATCTTCACCGAATCTCCATGCTAGTGTCAAGCCATTCCTGTATATATCAGTTGTCTATGTATACCAATTATACACCCTCTAAACCGTTTGAACTTAACTATACATATAATACTAGTTTTGCAATACAAAGACTTGGGAGTAATACCAGTTTGTCTTAACTAAGATGACTGTGACAATGTGAACATATATGTGTGTATACATGTGCCATCAATGACAACACATGAATTCATTCATTACAATCATCATGAAGCCAAAAGACATGATAAGAGAGTGTATAAAGGAACCTGCTTTAAGTGCGGAGGAGAAGGACATCGTGCTTTTAAATATAAGAAAATTGAGAACACGGGAAGGACAACATTGGTAGAAGAAGACCATACTGGATTAGCTAATAAACTAGAAGATGGAGAATTGTTGGTGATGAGGAGAACATTTTGTCACACTAGAGAGGATGAAGAGACCTTGCAAAAATGGAATTTTTTCAAGACCAGATGTAAGGTATCATGTAAGTGTTGTAAAGTTATAATTGATAGTGGTAGTTCAGATAATCTTGTTTTGGAGGAGATGGTGAATAAGTTGAAGTTAGAGAGATTAAATCACCCTAAGCATTATCAAATAGCATGGATTTAGGATGATCATAAGATATTAGTAATGAACAATGTCTGGTGAAATTGAAAACCATAGCTTATCATGATGAAGTTTTGTGTGATTTTATACCTATGGATATTTGCCATATCTCGTTGTGAAGACCTTGGCAGTATGATACACAAACAATACATGATGGTAGAAAGAACATATACACTATTGTTACAAATGGGATGAAGTAGATCTTGTTACCCTTGGAGAAGCCTCTGAAAACTGAAGTTCATACCAGTGCTAGAATCTATTTGTTGGATGGAAGGAAATTCTTGGATGGGATGAGACATGAGAATGTGTGGTTTTTCTTAGTTGCTAAAAACACTAAAGATCCAGAGCATGAAGGAGAACAACCGGAAAAAATAAAGGAGTTGTTGACATAGTATGAAGACATCATTTTAGATAATGTACATGATGGATTGCCCCCTGTGAGGGGTATTAGTCATTGCATGGACCTAATTCCTAGAGCTAGTTTTCCTAATAAAGCAACACATCGGATGACACCAACAAAGAATGAGGAGTTGAATAGACAAGTGCGGGATTTGTTGAAGAAAGGTTTGATAAGAGAAAGTTTGAGTCCTTATGTAGTACCATCAGTGTTAGCACCTAAGAATAATGGAGAATGGAGGATGTGTACTAACTCTAGGGCAATAAACAAGATCATAGTAAAGTATCGATTTCCCTTGCCTAGGATGGATGACATAATAGATTGTTTGAGTGGAGCCAGATACTACACAAAGATAGACTTGAAGAGTGGATACCATCATATCAGAATCAAAGAAGGGGATGACTGGAAGACAACATTTAAGACAAATGAAGGACTATATGAATTGTTGGTGATGCCTTTTAGATTGACTAATGCATCGAGTACTTTCATGAGGTTGATGAATGAGGTATTAAAGGAATTCTTGGGTAATTTTGTTATTGTGTATTTGGATGACATTTTTATTTTCAATAAGACAAAGGAAGAACATATGTTGCATTTGAGACAAGTTTTGCAGAGGTTGAGAGAAGAGAAGTTGTTGATAAAAATTAAGAAGTGCAGTTTCATTAGGAAGAATTAATCTATTTGGGATTTGTGATATCTGTAGATGGATTGAAGATGTATTTGGAGAAGATAAGAGAAATTATTGAATGGCCTACACTGAAAAGTAGTGGAGAGTTAAGATCATTTCATGGATTGGCTAGTTTCTACTGGAAGTTTATTAGAAATTTCAGTTCAATTTGCAGCCCTATGACTGAGACAATGAGAAGAGATAGAAAGGATTTCAAGTGGACAACTGAAGCAAATAAGAGCTTTGAATTCTTGAAGCAAAAGGTAACAGAGCAGCCTATGTTGGCTTCACCAGATTTTAGAAAAGTATTTCAAGTGGACTGTGATGCAAGTGGGAATGCGATTAGAGTTGTTTTGAGTCAGGAAGGAAGACCGGTAGCCTATTTCAGTGAGAAGTTGAATGATGCAAGGAGGATATATTATGTATATGAACATGAATTTTGTGTCATAGTTCAAGTATTGAAGAAGTGGAGACATTATTTGTTGCCTAAGGAGTTTGTGTTGTATACGGATCATCAAGATTTGTAGTATTTGAACAATTAGAGTAAGTTGAATCAGAGACATATGATATGGGTGGAGTTATTGCATATTTATACCTTTGTTTTGAAGCATAGGAGTGGAAAGTCAAATAAAGTTGTTAATGCCTTGACTAAAAGGAGGAACTTGTTGATAGAGATGAGAGTGGAGGTATTAGGTTTTGAGAAATTGAATAACTTGTATGAGGATGACCCGGGTTTTGCAGAACCTTGGAAAGCATGCAAGGAACCAATTCTGGTGGACATAAGTAAGTGGTTGGATTATTTTATTTAGGATGAGATTTTGTTTAGAGGAGTTAAGTTGTGTATACCTAGAATTTGCAAGAGAAAGAATCTAATAAAGGAAAAGCATACTAGAGGATTAGCCAGACACTTTGGTGTTGATCAAACAGTGGAATTGATTAGTGAGAATTACATTTGGCCTCAAACTCATAAGGATGTCAAGAAATTAGTGCAGAACTATAGAATTTGTCAACTTGCAAAAGGTAGTAGTCAGAATGTTGGATTGTATAAGCCTTTGAAAGTTTCAGAGAGACCTTGGGAGGACATAAGCATGGATTTCATACTTGGATTCCCTAAGACACAGAGAGGAAATGATTCTATATTTGTGGTGGTGGATAGATTCTCAAAGATGGCACATTTCATACCCTTTAAGAGGACAATAGATGCAATACATGTTGCAGACCTATTTTTTAAGGAAGTGGTCAAATTACATGGACTACCTAAGAGCATAGTTTCAGACAAAGACACTAAGTTTGTTGGATTATTTTGGAGGACACTTTGGAAGAAGATGGACACATTTGAAGTTCAATTCTACTTTTCATGCACAGACTGATGGACAAACAAAGATAGTGAATAGGAGTTTGAGAAATTTGTTGAGATGCTTAGTTGAAGATAAAACTGGAAGTTGGGACTTGATTCTTACACAAGAATAATTTGCATACAATAATTCAGTGAATAGGAGTACCAAAAGAACACCTTTTGAGATTGTTACCAGAGCACACCCTAGAGGCATATCGGAATTGAGAGATATCAATAATGAAGATGAAAAGAGTGCAGAAGTAGAAGAATTTGTAGAACATATGAAGACAATGCATCCTCAGGTTAAACATCATTTGGAAGACATGAAAACCAAATATAAGGAGAAAGAAAATGAAAAAATGAGACACAAGGAATTTGAAGTTGGGGATGAAGTGATGGTTTATTTGAGAAAAGAGAGATTTCCAGTTGGAACCTATAATAAGATGCAGATGAAGAAGTTTGGACCTTGTAAGATCTCGAGAAAATTCAGTTTCAAAAATGCATATGAAGTGGAGTTATCGGATAGTATGAGTATTTCACCTATATTCAACATTACAAACCTACATCAGTACCATGAGGCAAAATTCAATGAGGACAATGTTGCAGAATTGCAGAAGTAGATACCGTGGAGGGAACCGGATCAAATTAAAGACATTTTGGATAGTAGGATTGGGCATAGTACCCGGAGAAACCAGTACAAAGAGTATCTTATGAAGTGGAAGGATAGACCAGTTGAAGATTCATCATGGATTTCTCAAGCAGAGGTAGACTGGCTTGGTTTTCCTTTGACCCTAGCAAAGTGAGGGACTCACTTTTTTTTCAACAACCAAAAACATTTTCTTTTCAGTTTGTTTCTTGTTTTGCAGTGTATGCATTTATTTTTGTGTTTCTTTGCATTTACTCACTAAATCTTGTGGAGCTGGATTTTGTTTGTGGACATGTTCATCTATCTTATCCTAAGTCCGTGGGACATTTGGATATTTTTTCTAGTAAGTTGTCGCTTTTGGAATCTGAGACAATTTTCTAGCTTAGAACACTAGAACCACTTGGACCTATTTGGCTATTGGCGGATCTTGCAGATCACTTTCATAGCTTGCAGAACTTCAATTCATTGTTCTAATGTTCCTTGGCATGTGGCCAACCTTTCCTTGGGTCTGCACTTCATTCTATGAATTCCCAGAAGGATCTCATTGGCAGAAGCCAACCTTGTTGTTTTACATGTTTCATTCTTGATTCATGGGCATTTGTTCCATCTTGGGCCGACATGGATCAATCTTGATCATATAAGTCAATGTAATCAAGAATGTAATAGAGGGTAGTAGAACATAGAAGAATAATCCTGAGGTTATGAGGTATGGAGTTGCCTCGCATTCTTTCTTGAGCCCGAATGTTGCATAACATGCATGTTTTGTATTCAGGCTCGTGAGCTGAATCTTGTGAGCCCGCATGTTGCCAACAGTTTGTAACTGATTTTCATGATATAATATTGTTTTTTTTTGCATTGCCTCCATCAAATTGACTTTTTTCTGTTGTGTAACTCTTGTTGTATGGTCCAGACTGTTCTTTTTTAGGACCCTCCCACCGTGACTGCGCCAATATGACTAACATTAGCCACTAAATGAGAAAGGAGGGAACAATTGTCTAGCTATCATAATAGCCCATCATGTGGCACAAATTGAACACACTATCCTATATGACATGGTAGTGTAGGCCTTAGCTACACCCTACAACGTGTCATAACACAATATGGTCATACACCAATCAAACAAGTGAACACATAATGGTTATATGTCGAATGACGATGTCCCTCACAAAGACGGCATGCATAGGACACATCCGGCATAGAAATACCTCTTGGGGAAGGAGCATGTAGGTTATCACCATAGTCAGAGGTATACATGGCTAGGGCCCACCCATATGCCTATCGACGCATGAATAATTGACAATCGTGGGTGCCCCTCTACAAGTATGCAAGTGTCTCCATATAGCTCAGCATCAAGTAGGAATACATACATATATATAATGTGCCCTCACATATATATGTATGTGGAATAATGGCATTGAGATCAACTCACTATCATCAGTAGCACAACATGATCACCTGTACCATGTTGGAACATCAGTATGGTGTGGCATCATACCTATTGGATCATGTCAGGACATGTGCAAACACGAATTCTATCTTAGCATGGGTAAAAATCTCTCTTTGCATGTTGGATTTCATAAATATACATACATACATGAAACATCAATAATTATAAATCTTCTAACACTATACTCAGAATAGTGAGGATTAGCCTAAGCACATATGAACCACACAAATTTTTCCATCATAAGGGGAATCAATGACTACTTTCCTCAATAAGTGGAATCTAAGGTTTATTTGGGTCATGAGTATACATTATCAGTCCCCTCGGCTGGGGAACTTTGTTGCTACTACTACCTCTTCACATATTGACTTATCAACAACCCATGAGTTGGCACTCATTACAGTGACAAACAAGAAAATAAACACATAGATGGTATGATCCTACCATAGCTATATAAGACAAACAGTATCCTCCATGGATGGGCACATAACTCCACCATCCCATGGGTACATAATGCAATTACTTGTTATTCACAACACTCAACATAGGTAGGGGTACTAGATGTTCACATTGACATGGAGTAATTTTGTTGTAACAATATAATTACCATGAACAAAATTTCATTACTTTTCATATGAATAACAAAATTAATTCCACATTTCTAATTACAACTACTCCCAACATCCATGATACTTCTCTTTCAAGATAACATCACATGTCCTTTATAATCTATTGTTTAATCTTTTCTCAACTAACTTTTCTCATCTCACAAAACTAAATACCAATGCCATATTCATTATCAATTTCACTTCCACTTTCATGTGGCATCACACTAGTTCATATCACATGCAAGTCAAAACTTATCTCTTTTCAATGCATAGTATACTCGCATTTATCAACATGATAATTCAATAACTTATAAGGACATCCATTAAGTAATATTATGTTATACAAATAATCATTCCACTAAGAGTTCATTAAGTGACCACACATTTCAAATCCCAATTAAGGTAGATAAATTTCAAATCCCAATTAAGGTAGATAATGTCATCATTACTTAACATATTTAATCACACATGGCATTCATATTTCATCAAAAAGCATATTCAACTCTTACCAAGTTAAGGACATTCAAATATCCAAATCAAGAAAGGACATGTAAGGATGGTTTCCAATTTCATATACACAACCTTTAACATGCAATGCATCAACTTTACCATACATTCAACACTTTCTCTTTAACAAGATATATTAATCCAATCTCTTATGAGATCTAATATTATCCATTCAAATGACATTCGATCCATTTTTCTCAATCATCTAGGGTCATGAATTAAAGTTGAGGACTTAGGTCCCTTACCCAAATATTTACTATAATCAAACATTATTTTCATACATACAAGATCACAATCACAAATGAGCACTCAATGATTCTAATAGATAAAAAATACACCACCAAGTAGTATCCTTGTTAATCACATAGAAAAATAGGAAGAAGAGGGGGAGAGAGAGATACTTCTCAAGTAACATATACTAACTAAGTTCATCATATAACATCACGGTCCATGCTAGATAAAATTCATACATTTTCTTTTGCACACAAGCACTTTATTTCCTATACCATGAGTGAAGTATCTTCCTTTTCAACATAATAAAGCATATAAATACAAATATATTATATCATATCATCTAATACAAGCATGACATCATCAATAAGGAATATATACAATTTAATTCTAATCATATAATATGATCTTTCATTCTTTCAATACTATAATTTGGATCATCAAATACTAATAATCACAAGAGAAACTCAAGTCCACGTGGAATCAAATCAGCAATTTCTTGCAACCACAAGGCATAGCACAAAGAAAGAATACACAATGTGATGTCAACTTAACAATCATAATCTAAGAAGATAATGCACAAAAAAGACACATCTTGACTATATTCAAGGTCCTCATGACCTTCCACAAACATGAATCAAAGAGAACAATCAAGGTTACATTAGGCAATGTGGATGTCACCTACAACCCACAAACATGCTAAGGCCCACTATTTTTCCACAACAAAGGATACAAGATAGAAACCACACACAACCCCAAGATAGTCTCGACTAAGGTCAATGCTCCAATCACATGGGTAAGACAAAGCCAAGTAGGCTCACTTACTCACCCAAGAGCATGGGTTGGTAATCCTCAACCCTCTAAGGCCATTTTAAGCCACATAGGCAAAAAGTAGTATGACTAACTCATCATAGAAAGCACACCACATCAAAGACATGGGAAAAAAAATTAGCCAGAGATCCCAATGTCACAACATGGGCTCTGATACCAAATGTAATGCCCCATGATGGAACCATAGAAGACAAGAGCAAGACAAACCATAAATGGAATTTTTTTTTGAAGTAAATAAGTTCCATGCATACAACACAACTAGGAACAAACACTTAATCCTCTAGAAGGATCAACTTATCGATACATGACATTGGACATGCAAAAGGATAAACACAAGAAACGTTGATAGAACATGAGAAAAGGTCTTTGAAACCATAAGACCTAGTTACTAAGGTGATTATGATTACACAAGAACACGTCTGAGTTACAAGAACACATCAAATTTATCATATGTAACTTGATGCAATTGTAAAATATAAAGATATTCTTTGGTAATCACATTCACCAAACACATTGGAACAATGAGTGTTTCTCTTTTATCTTTGCAGTGATATATAATGGCCCATCAAGTGCAACAATAGTCTCACTAGGACTAAAAGTAATACATGTCTTTTGGAAGTGTAGCTTTGTCAACAAGATCCATGACATTATTAAATTCCATACCAAGCTCATTAGGAGAAAAATCAAGAGACTCGGACTCAACAACATTGGTAGAATGAGAAGGCAATGGATTGGTAAATATTTGGAAGTTTTGATTAGGAGGAGCTACAGATTTATTCCCTTTGTCATTGACACCGACTATGGATATAGTATTGTTATCAATGAATTCATGGATCTTATTTCTCAACTTTTAACACTTCTCAATACCATGGCCAAATTGACTATGATATTGACAAAAAGCTTTAGGATCATGGTAAGGTGGAAATGGATTGGAAGTGTCAATTGGTTTGATGGGATAAAGTTGCAACACATTATCATTCATTAACCTCAACATTATACTATGCAAAGACTCAAAACGAAGAGTTAATTATTTTCTAAAGTATTTGGATAAAGGGGCCATTCTTGATGTTGTGGTTGCCACTTGAGTGTTGATGTTGTCATTTATCTTGATGCAACCTTTGTTGGGTTTGAACTTCATAAATGATTGTTGAGTGCTCTCATTCTTATTAACCGAAGCCATTGAAGAGGATGATTCAAATTGACTCACTTGAAGCTGATAATTATGAGGCATTGCACACAATTGTGTAAAAGAAGTAAACTCAAAAAATAGAAGCTTATCTCTAATGTCTTTTTGTAAATTAGCAATGAAATTTTTTTTAACATCATGATCGGGCACTTGATAAGCAATTCAAGAATACAAAAGTTTATATCTACCAATAAAATTAGTCACTTTTTCTTTAACTCCTTGCTTACAATGAATCAAATCGGTCAAAGTAATCTTAGGACCAATGTTATTTTTAAACTATTGAATGAAAGCATTATCCAATTGTTGAAATGAAGAAATAGAACAAAGAAGACAAAGAACAATACCATTGGAAATATTTACCCCTAAAGGTTCTAGTGAATAATTTAGCCATAAGTCTTGGGTCATGAGAAAAATCACTACACAAAGTTTGAAATGTCTTCACATGAGTCAAGGGGTCACCTTTCCATTGTACAACTCCAATTGAGGCATTTCCATATGTTTAGGGGGAACCACACAAACAATGTCGCTACATCAAATGTGGGAATTGAACTTTGAATAAGTTATGGAAGCCAATGGATGTTGTAAAAATGTAACAGTTTGGGAAAGGTTATTAATGGTTGCTTCGGTAGATGAATTGAAATTAGACATATTGAATTGTGATGCAATAGTAACATTGTTGTATGTAGGTGGAGGTTGAGAATATGAAGGTAAAACATTGTGGTATGTTGGTATGGGAGATGATTGTGAAATAAATGGAAGACTCACTGAAGGAGGTATGTAATTGTATTGATTAGTAGGATTATCCCCATTACTAACATGTGTAGGATTAACATTTTGTATGGAAGTAGTCATGATAGAATATGTAAATGTAGGCACACTAGGTAAGGATGTAGGCATAGAAATGGAATGGCTAACCTGACTAGTGGGTTGAGAGTAACCAAGGAATTTGGCACAACTATTGATTGTCATAATATTAGTGTCAGAAATATGAGCAATAACATGCAACAAATCCACACCTATCTTATCACTTTGCACCATTCTTTTTAATCCTTCAATCAAAGGGATTGCCTCACTTTCTGAGTATTGTTGACTCATCCATTGTTGAAGATTTTCAAATTCATTGTCAATCTTCTCCAATTGGTCAATGGTAACCCTTGTTAGTGATTCATCCACATCATGCCAAGTATGAGGAGAATGAGGATAAGTGATGTCATTTGTTGGATTAGAGGAAACATCAACATTCTCATCGAACAAGTTATCCAATTGAAGCTTCATATCCTTAGTGTTTAAATCACGAGAAGCCTTAATTCTACAACTTCTTCTCATTGTAATATTGTATGTAGGACTAATGGTAACAAAACTCATGCACAAAGGAGAGAGAAAATTGGATGCAAAAATTGAAAACTAATATTAAGCAATGAAATTTGTTTTAAAAATTATTGATTAACCAATTAATTAAGAAATTTGAATTGTGATTTTGAATATTAGATGCCTCTAAATTTGAACATAACATGTCATAACAATCAGATCTGAAAATATAATTAAAAAATTATGCAACCCACAAGTCAATTTTACAATAATAAATTAGGGTTTTTGTGAATTTAACATCTAAATTTATGTAATTCAATTGCAACTTAGATTTATGAGTGCAAAAAATAATGTCAAAGTGCATACAAATCATATCTAACACAGTAAAAATCAGAAACAAGCAAGAAATAAGTTGGTTTCAACAAAATCTATTGGATGAAAATTTGGAATTAGGGTTTGAATTAAGATAATAAAACCACTAACAAGCCAAATTTATCAATACATTGAAAGAGGGGTTGGTGCAGGAGCACTTGATAGACTATATGCCTCCATGAGGCCATCTTGTTATTTTGGGTTGAGTTATAGGTTTTGATCATGTAATGAGGTCATTTGAAGTCCATTTACATATGTTTTTATTCATGATAGGTCATTAGGGGATATTTTGTGAAAGTTATCATATCTTGTTAATGTTGTCAAATTGTAAAATTACAAAAAAAATGCAAGAATGGGAATATGAAGAGGCATAAGTTGTAAATGAGAGAATTTGGTTGGTTGTAAAAGTTGGAATTGGTTTCAAAGGCATAAATATGGCCTCCCAATTTGAACTCATGTGTGGAGTAAGTTTGGGAATGGAAGAAAACTTGTTTTGAAGCCATTGCATACTAGTTTTTTGTGTTTTTTTTCTTCAAATAGGCTGCTATTTTTTTATATGGCCTGGTACGAAATGATATAGATATAAACCTTATATGGTTGGAAAAATAAATGATCTACCTTCCATTTTATTTTGGTTTGGTTCAATTTTATTAAGTTTTGTGCAAGATATTGCAATTTTGGTGAATGCAAGTCTGAACCCTGCCTAGGGTTCCCAGTCTTGGGAAAAATGACATAACTTCCTTTCTAACCATTAGATGTTTATAAAAACTTCAGAAAAAGTCTATAACTAGGTTATCTACAACCCCACTAAAGATATTTTTATCATTTTGTGTTATGCAAAATTTATGAGTGATTGTTCGTCTGATTTCTTCATGAATTGAAAAAGTTTAGGCCTAATTGGCAAAAGGACAGTCAATTTTTGAGGGGTCCGTACAAAACAACCTACCCTGGTTTTGAGATATGTTAAATAAAACCCAAATGGATATTTGAAACTACTTCTTCATTTTGTTTATCATGTTGGCCTTGAAATTTATGAAGAAAAGACACCGTTCATAAGGCTATTAGCTAGTTGAAGCCTTGTAAGGGAAACCCACCCTTTTTGTGTGTTTTGGTATTGAATTATTGGTTAATTTTTTAGTGTTTTGATGTTGTTTACCTTACCTCTACATTAAGGGTGAATCCAATAGATCTAGCCACAATCCAAATGGGGAAAGGGATGAAATTCTTATTAGATTTACTAGTTGTTAATAGTTATCCTCTCTCTTAGTTGAATTTGGAAGGTAATTGTAAAATTCGGGTAAAACCATGCATAATAGAAGCAAATTTTTGAAAATATATTTCTACAGATATTGCACAAAGTCACAAACTGAGATCTAGGCAAAATAATATATTTAGAATCTTTTCCCAAAGTTTGGCCTATTTTTTGGGGACAAGGTAGTACAAAATTTCCCTAGTCCTTCGAATTTCACTCCTTCAAAACCTAAACCTATTCATCATTGTCAACTCTATCAAAATCCTAACAGCTCCTGAAACTATTTCCTACACACAAAAATAAAAGGAAAGATGTTGGGGATATAGGTTTTCCTTAGGTCAAACCCCAGTTTAGAAATTAACCTTGAAATTGAAATGAAAATTACTACTAAATGCTTTCCTTTTGAGGGAAAGGCCAAATCTGAAGTAAAAATTCTTGTAATTGAATTATATCTTGATGCAATTTTGTTTGATCCTCATGCAAGATTTTTAGGGTTTCCATGTAGAATATCTTCAAAGAAGATCGATCTTGGATGCCATCTTGAATGAATAAGCTTGACTTCACTTCTACTTCAATGCTTGATGAATGACTAATTGCTTGATCACTTGAATTTGCTAGAGTGTAATTGATATCTTTAGAAGGCTTAGATGATTAGGTTTTCAAATAAGAGGGATAGATCTCCTTTTATACTTTACCGCTCAAAAATAAATTAACTTTTTGGAGTAGGCCATCATGAGATCAAATTTCTCGCTCATTTGTGATCACTGCTGTTGGGACTCAAAATGGGCTCTAATTGAGAGGACCAGGGTGTTAGTCACCCTGAAATTGCCAATCAGGACTCAGGTTTTGGGAAACGGTAGAGAAGGAGATGAAAATGTAGGATTCAGGGTGGTGTGAGCAGAATTGAGAACATGCATTAAGATTTGAAAGCTAAAGCACCAAGGTGAAGTCTAAGTGAGGATGAAATTGTATGTGGATATAATTTACATGTAACATCGTAAATTGTACACCCTTGATTAGGGTTGTCCAATTTCACAATTAGGTTAGCACCCACCTTAGTTTGCTGCATTGCATTTTGCATTTTCAAGGTCCCTTTAAGCACTTTACTATTAATTTAATTAAATCTAAGGTCCCTTTAAGCACTTTACTATTAATTTAATTAAATCTAAGGTCCTTTCTCACTCATTCACATATTATAAAATTGGGCCCTTAACCCTAAGTGTGTCCCTTTTTATTTTATTTTAATTAATCCTAATAAAGTCTTAATTTTTAAAATCAAAGCATATTTTCACACATCTAAACACCTTGGATTGACGCATTGAGCTAGATTTGACTTTCTAATTATGATATTTTGCTCCCTTAGAAATTTGGAAAAAAAGTCGATCGAATTGTAGCAACCACCACATTGGTCCCAACTTTTATCCTCAAGTTTTGGGATCTTAATTTGGAAGTATTATAATATTCAAATCCCACTTTGTGCAAAATTTAACCAATTCTAGGTTAGCCTATGATCAAAATTAATGTTAGGGTTTCATATATATAACCTTTTCTTTCCTCATTGGAAGGATCCAATCTCTAGCAATTGAAGGAGACCTCTTATGAAGTGAAAGTGTAGGTTTTATGTGGAGTCTTCAATCAACAAATACTTCATTCATCAATTCCTCATTGACCTTTTTCATCAATTATAGAAGTTTAGGGGATATTGAATAATAATAAGGAGATCACCTACTATTGATTGGCTTGTACCTCTCCCTTAGGGTTTGGTATGATTTCATGTTATTTTCATATCTCTATGTGAGTTTTCAGATCTACATATCATTCATTTTTATATTTTCATTATTGCTTTAGATTCATATTGCATTTGTGATTTGAATCTTTTACATTATATTCATTTAGGTTTTTTACTCCAAACATAGGGTAGAACTCTATTTTTGCATTTTAGCTCATAGGAATCTTACAAACACTTGAGATTTTAAGGCACACACACTTTTCAATACTTTATTGGTTATTTGTGGAGGTGGAAATCACCAAAAAAAGGGGTTTGACTAAGGCAAAACCATATATAGCCGTCCACACACCATTTTTCAAATCAAAAATGTAGGTACAAGTTTCAATCACAACTGCAAGTTTTTGAGAAGTCTCAATCAATAGGTTTAGATCCAAATCCAAAATCAAGACCTAGACCTCTGAGACCGAAGTGCCCAATTCCCTAGTCCTCCTCAATTGTTTTAAAATTTTGGCAGTTCAGACTCTGAGGGCTTCAAGTTGTAGATTCCCAGTTGTTGTCTTAATTCAGCAACAAAGACCGGAGCACCCAACACCTTGGTCTAGCTCAATTAGGCTCAGATTCCAATGACAATTGCACATCAGAATTCCCTTTTTAGCCCTATACTTTGTATCTCAGTTTCAATCCTGTATCTATCTATTATTTACAGTTATCTGAGTTGTTTTCATAATTTTAATAACTTAGTTTATTTGCATCCTATATTTGACTCATTTCACTTTCATATCAATAGAAGAATAGAAACCCTAAAAGTATTGCTTGACTCTCTTTCACAAGAGGAAGTCAAAGTGAATCACTTCCTTAGGCTCTTCCATATTCCAATGTGTGAATGAAAGTAGTATTAGGTCTTAGTCTACCCTATTCCATTTTTGTCCAACGCATTTTGGTGAACCTAGCCTTCTTACATTTGCATTTTCTGATTAGATCTAGCAATTACATGTTTTTTTTAATCAAAAACATAATAATCTCAAAAAATTTATTGTATGCATTGTGTCTTTTTAAGTTTTATATGCACTTTTTATGTCAAAAATGTCAGATCTTTATTTGCAAGATTTTCATTGATATGATGATGCATTTGCTTATGATGATTATACATTTAGTAAGGAAGAACTTGATGAAGCTCTTGATGAGTTTATTTATCTTGAATCATTTAAACTAACATTTTGCTAAAAACTAATCAATATAGTTACTATGTCATTTCATAGTAATGATGGAAATAAGTTGAACGCCTCTTCCCATGAAATCATTACTATTAAATCATCCTCCAAATCCAATGACATGGTGATTTATGGCAACCCGCTTTATGATGATTTGTCTTCTTTTGAATCTAAACACAAACCATTTAGTAGTCATGACTATTCTATGTTGGATGATTTTATTGATGATTTCATGTCTACTACAACTTCTTTAAACAATGATCATACATCTAAGAGATTGATTAATATAATTAATGTGAATGAGCATAACTTTTCTTGTGGTTCAAGGTGTTAGTCATTCATCACAATCATAACCTCTTAATAAGCCTCTCTTTGGAGTTCAAGGTGATTATAGTAATGATACCTTTTGCATCCCTAACAAACCAGTCATTACTGTGCAAGGAGGATATCCCACTAGGAGTCTTATGAGTATGATAAACAAATTACCTGAGAGATTTATAATTCAGTTGCTCACAACTATAATACAAGAAATAATAAGCAACCAAAGCCTCCTCCGGTTATCCCTTCTTCACTTCCTACTTCCCAACCTATTCTTCCACAAGAATCTCGTATCTCAAAAACTCTTGGTAAAGAGTATGATCTTATTCAGCAACTTAAATCTACTCCTGCAAGATATCCCTTTGAGATTTAATTCAAACTTCATCCATGCATCATGGAATGTTACAAGATTATTTAAATACTTTAGTTGTCTCACCCCTACTGAAACCTAATAATGTGGCTTCTTTGATTGAATCCATGACAACACCTAAAGCTTAAATTGTATTCACACAAGATGAGTTACCCTCTCATGATTGTCGTCCTTATTTATGGTAATTCTATAATAAGAACTCTTGTTGATAACAGATCTGGCCTTAATGTTTGTAGCATTAATATATTGCATAAGATCAAGCTAGATAATTCTCTTATTAAATCAAATTCTCTTACTATTTGTGGCTTTGATAATGTCGCTAGATATTCTTTGGGTACTATAACCATACCTATCAAGTTAGGAACTTTTATTTTACCTACACCTATTCATGTCATGTCTGATTCTCTCACCTATAATATTTTGTTAGGACGACCTTGGATTCATTATATGCAAGTTGTTCCTTCAACTTTGCATAGGCAAGTTAAGTTTATTTATAACAATAAGATGTATACTTTGTTTGGTGATACTAATTTACAAGCTTGTTTGCAAACCTCATCTTCTAGATCTTCTTCAACTATTTATTCTTCTTCCAATGCTCCTACATGATCTCCAATTACTCCTACTTATTTGAGTACTCCTGAAACTTCTTCAACTCAAACCGAATCACCAGTTTCTCTTGAAGATACTTCTTCACTAGAAGATGTGCTTTTAGGTGATGATTGGGGGTCCTTAGACTTTACACCTTTTATAGGAGAATATAAAGTCCCTCCAAGAGAACCTAATATTGAAAAGGATAAAGATGTAGATGAACCTAAAAAGTAATCTACTTTGTCTAAACAAATCAATAATAACTTTGTGGCTGCTTCTAAATCCAAACATTCCTCTACTCCTTCTACTTCAACTAATTATGACATTCAGACATATGAGGCTCAACCTTCTCTTAAGGAAATGGTTGATATTTATGGTTATGGTTTTCACATCTTAGCTAAGAGTGTATATAATGGAAATTGTTGTGGTGCGCAAGAACAAGGGATAAAGGTTTCTTTAGAGAATAAAATTCGTGAAACATCTTTTAGGCCTAGATATAATCCCTTTAAACCAACGAAAGCCTCTAAAAGACCATCCCTTAATGTTAATGTCATCTTATCTTCTAATTCACTTTCATTGATACATCCTAAATACATTGACTCTAATTCTAATCAACCTTCCCTAGATAACTTCTTTATTGATGATTCCTTGGCTAAGTTTTAGGAGCTTATGGCAATCTTCTTCGATTTCGTCATTGTTTAAATTTTGAGGCATACTTTGGGAAAGACATTGAGTTAGATAATGATAATGATGATAAGACACGCAAATTTCCTCAATGAAATGATGTTCTCCAATAAAGTATTTTTGTGAGTGATATCGTTGATGTTAAGATGGATCCTTGTAATGAAGAAAAGATCATAAAGATTGGGAAGTGTTTAATTGATGAGGAACACAAAGAATATGAATCCCAAGATAGCCTTGCTTGTAAAAGATGAAATTAAAAAAATTCTATATGTTGTCTTTATCACTCTATTGATTATTCCCCTTGGATTTAGAATATTGTTCTCATTGCCAAACCTAATAATATGATTAGAATGTGCACTGATTTTTGAGATCTCAATGAAGCTTCTTTGAAGGATGATTATCTACTTTTAAACATTGATATGATAGTAGATTCTACTGTTGGTCATGCTTTATTATCCTTTATGGATGATTTCTCTAGATACAATCAAATATTTATTAATCCTTAAGATCAATTTAAAACTTCATTCACTACTCCTTGGGGTACTTTTTTTTTGGGTTATGATGCCTTTTGGGTTGAAAAACATTGGCGCTACTTATAAATGTACTATGACTCATCTTTGATGACTACATGCATAAAATCTTATAAGATTGCATTGATGGCATCTTAGCTAATTCTATATCTCATCAAGACCATGTTAAGATCCTTCGATAAATCTTCAAAAGAATCCATAAATACAACATGCGCTTGAATCTCTGAAATTGTGTTTTTGGTGTAGATAAATTAGAAAACTATTTGGGTTCATAGTATCGTTGATGAATACTAAGAGGGGGGGGTGAATTAGTATGCCAAAAATCAATGCACTAAAACACTTACATAGTCTAAAGATAAACCGGCAAAGCAGTCTAACAGTCAAACCAGTTACCACACATGCAAACCAAAATGTGAATAAAGCATTCACCCACAAAAGCAATACTACCATAACACAAGATATTTGACGTGGAAACCCAACTAGGAAAAACCATGGTGAGATGGAACTCACAAGTCATTATCTATAGAATAGAAACCAGATCAGTTAAGGTCAGACCGGTTAAGGTCTTACAATGTTCTTCACCAGAACAGATCCTGTTAGGAATCTCAATCTCTGTTAGGAGATAAGTCCGATTAAAGACTACCTTGTTAGAGGATTTTAGATTCACATGTGTGAACCACCTTGTTAGAGGATTTTACAAAGGCTTTGAGGCCTACCCAGTTAAGGGTTACAGACTTGTCAAAGATGTGAGTAATCAACAAGTGTTTGATCTATCTAATAGCACAAACTGCTTGGTTAGATCCAATATTGCTCACAGATAATGCATTCCAGCATTACTTCAGTCTTCTCTCTCTCTCACATAGTTACAACTTGATCTTCTCAGATAAGATCATTCTCAACTTCCACCTTAAACCCTACCACGACATTAACCCTTCCAGCAACAACTTAAAATCCTAGACATGATGTCCTTTTAAAGGAATCTGATTTCATGTTGGTCCAAGAGGATTACATTACAATTTCCTAGGTTCAATGCATCTAGACGTACTCAGTAACATGACACAAAAAGCATCGTCAATGTGTCGGCACCGTCAAACAATCGGTGGATTGGTAACTCATCACAAAATGCAGGTTGGTAACTCATCACAGAGTATTACCGGTTCATACAAAATACCAGTTGCCAGTTTGACAAAAATGAAGACTGGTAAGAATGTGTTGTGCCACTTTGCTCCCTCATGCCGCTCGGGATCTACAAACCGCTTGGGGTCGACATGCCTCTTTAGACCGGGAAACACATTCTGCAAAATCACCACTATTCTAAAGACTAGTATACAACATACCAGTTGGAACAAATACCGGTTGAGCACAAGCTCATACACATAAAGGGGATCTCAATACAAGTGTGTGTCCATCAATGACAATCACAACATAAACAACAAAAATGCCAACAATCTCCCCCTTTGGCATTGATGGCAACACTTAGGAAAATAAAAATTTTGACATCTAAGTGTTTTACAACAAAAACTTGCCATTAACAAAATTGCTCCCCCTAAGCATATACACTATCCCTTAATTAACACAGTGTATAACAATTGTTTCATGGATAGAGACCAAGACTCAAGTAGGGAGGTTGCCACTTCCTTCTCTGTCTGCATCTGGGATACCTGTTCTTCCATGGCATCTACTGTGCTCAGTTCCTGTGTGACTGTCAGGGCATCCAGGTTCAGATAACACTTCTGAAGAATTTGCAGTCGTGGAAGTAATACCAGTTGAAGCTCCTGCAAATCCCTAGACCGTGTACTGATCTCTTGCTCCATCTTGGTTGACTGGATCTGGAACTGGTGAACGGTTTTCCCATATGCTACAAAGGAATCATAAGGTGTCTTAAATGTGCCCAAGTAGGACTGTAAGTCCATTTGAAGCTTTTGCTTCTTGGCTAGCACATCGTCGCAGAATAGATGAGGTTGACAGATTTTGCTGAGTAGCAAGTTTCCCTCATCTAAGGCATTCCTTATGTCCTTTTGATCTTTCAACAGTTCAGTCCTAAGCTCATTCATCTTTTTCACTAGAGCAACATTAAGAGCCTTTTGGTGCTCTTTCTTTACATTGGCCTCTGCTACTTCTTCTAGACTTTGCACCTGACCATCCACCACAGTACATAGAAGTTTGAGTTGTGCTAGTGATGATTCAGTGTCAGGAAGATTAGTACCGGGGATTAAACCGATAAGGGTGTCTACAGCTGCCTGAATAATATCTTGTTCCCTTTTCCTACGAATGACTTCAAGGCACTCTTGGGCAACCTTGATGCTCTGCATAAGCTCAGACTCACTTGCAGATTGGAGATCAATAGTACTCGAGATAGCAGCCAATTTGGCTTGGCTCCCGGTTGCCTTAGGAGTCTCCATCTGTGTGCTCTTCATTGCTTCAACTGTCTTGTCTACTTCTTCCTTCTTTTTCTTCTCCTTCTATTCTTTCTCTTTCTCTTCTCTCTTTTTCTTCTCTTCCTCTTCCATCTTCCATCTTCTTCTTGTCTTCCTCTTCTTTTTGCTTCTAGCTTCTTCTTTGCTTCCTCTTCCTTCTTCTTATGTGCTTCCTCTTCCTTCTTCTTTTGTTCTTCCTCTTCCTTCTTCTTCTTCTCTTCCGCTTCCTTCTTCTTTTCTTCTTCTTCCTTCTTCTTCTTCTCTTCTTCTTCCTTCTTTCTCTTTTCTTCCTTATCCTCTTCTTCTTTCTTTTTCCTATCATCTTCTTGCTTCTTCTTTTCTTCATCTTTTCATTTCTCCTCTTCCTCTTTCTTCTTTTTCTCATCTTCATCCCTCTTCTTCTTCTCTTCATGTTCCTTTGCTGCTTGCTATGTGTCCTCAACCTATTCACCACCCTGTTCGGCTTGTTGCCCCTATTCAGTTCCCTTAGAAAGTATGTCCTAAGTGACATCTTCTACATCCAGGGCATCGACATCAATAGTGTCGATTGGTTCTTCCACCAGGTTTCCTTCCTCATCAAAAACCTCATCCGGTTTGGAAATAACCGGTTCTTTTTCTGCTTGGAGGTTGGCCATTCGTGCTTTGTGAGAGTTGATAGCATGAGCCATATGCTGATGAGTATCTTTTTTGACATCATCAATTCTCCCCTCCAACAACCAGAGTCTTCTTCTCCTTGTGAAGAAGAGACCTTTATTTTGATCCAGGGCATCAAATAATTCTGAATTTGAGAGTTCGGGAAAGTACTGTGCAAAGACTTTCTCCCTAATCTCCTGTTCTTTTTCAATGACAATGCACCATTTATTATCTAATGCTTTAAATAATGAATCCAGTGTCTAAGATTTAATCTCTGATGGTGACCGGTCATTTTTACACAAATAAAGATTGATTTCCTGTAGTACTTCATCTTTCTCCTCACTATTAAATTCATCATAATAATCTACTAAATCATGAAGTAATTTTCTCCTAATATTTTTTACTATTCTTTGACAATGTGTCAAAGGTTTGTATGAGGAGATATCAATATTTATCGGTACGGATGCTACCGGTTCATTCTTCTTCACTTTCTTTGTCTGTCTTGCCTTCTTCGGCTTTTCATCAAACTCGGTTTCTTTGGAGTCCGGTTCATTTGTCTTAGTCTTCCTCTTTCTTTTGAAGACTTTTTCCTGTGTTACCTCCGGTTTCTTCTTTGCCGGTGACTGCTTGGTCACTCTTGGAGTTGCAGTGGTAGCCGGTGTCGATGCTGTAGGCATTGTTTTAGCTTTCTTAGCTGCCGGTTCTTTTCCTTTCTTCACTGATGGTTCTTCAACCGGTGCAATCCTCTCCAAGTAGGTTCTGGTCCTCTTATCCTTTGGATCAAGAGGCGAGGCAATAAGGGTTCAGGCATACCCTTCCAGCATGTCATACATAACCTCATAGCCCGTTGGCTCCACTTCCTTCATTCTAGGCTCAACAGTCTCCATTAAACATTTGTCCACCTAAATAGTGAAACAGATGTCATCTTCGTATTTCTTCACTATATCACCTGAGATTCTTACCCTCTGACTCATCTTTCTTCTGAACTCATCAAAATATTTGTTCAGTACTTCAGGGTAGCTGGTTTCAATGGCTTGAATGCTTTCCTTTATCTATTTGGTTACCAGTTGGTCAAGGGACCACTGGACATCTCCTACACCAGGAAAGTAGCCTTGGAAATAGAAGAACAACCCTACCAGTAGTTGTCCAAACTTAAACCCTAGTGAATTATCCTGTTTGATTTCCTTAAGATTCAACAGGAGTTGCCTCTGCATACTGGTGCATAAGTCAAAAGATGCATCCTCTTTTATCATCCGGTAAGCAACATTTACCGCTGCAGCAGATACAGAATTAATCCTTCTTGCTGAAAATGTTCTGTAGCCTATCACCATGTAGGTGTATTTTACCAGATCATCCTTGATAGGATTGACTGTCATACCCTGTGAATCACTGGTTGAACCGGTGAGCTTGGCTATTTCGGTTTTGCTCACTTTTCTCAGGGCTGGCACTTCCCCTATGTTATAAAAACCGGTGACTGCATGAATTGCCTGAGGCGTAATATCATGTGTCCTCTTTAGGTACATCTTGTCACCATGGACTCTGCTCAAAATAATTCTAATGTGATCATCCATGAAATCTTCTAGAAAATATATTGTGTTGTGGAATTTCTTCTTCTCTAAGACACTAAACTCTGGTTTTATCTTTTTGTTCTTGCCGCAAAATAGACCTAACTGAGTGTGAATGGCTAAAGACCCTAGGTCTTCTATTTTGCAATCAATATAATCAGAAATTCCCTCTTCAACAATGACTCCAGCTGGAACTTGTGATAAGGCATTATATTTGCACTTCCTCTGAATAAAACTTTCTGACTCTATGGATGTACTCGAACTGGTATGAGATGTGGAAACCATTGTAGAGTATTTCAAGAACACGAAAAATACCTTTCAAACGTGAATTTAGGGCTTCCTAATTTTTCTTTACTCCACTCTCCATCGGTTGCTAAATCACCGCTTTGTGTTCTCCACTACCGCTTGCAAACTGGATTTGAATCTCTTCCAAGGTTTGTCAATTTCTTGAAATCTAAGCTCAAATCGCCTTTTCTTCGCTCTGCACTTGAAAACTTCTCTTCACTCAAAATCAGATAGTGAGAAATGATTTGAAAAATGCTTTTATACATGTCTCTCACCTACCGCCATTAATGCTCCTCTATTAGGGCGTAAACCTTAATTTGCCTTTTTACCGTTTTCGGTCTTCTACCCAGCGACAGGTATCGCATACCGGTTAAGGTCTTTTATCGGTGTAAACCGAGGGTTCGAAAGCATTTCGTCGTTTGCTCCCCCTAAGCCTTTGAGGCTTAGTTTGTCGGTTCTGATATTTCCACACTAGGTGCAGAAACCGGTTCCTCTTCCAACATTGTTGGTTTCTTCCTCCATGTTTTCTTCATGTCACCTTGAACTTTTTCAACATCGATTTCTCCTTCCTGAGTGACCGGTATATCATCAAATATACTTTTTCTGCTTCTGCAGAATCTTGTAATGTGACCCGGTTTGTTGCAGTGATAGCAAACAAGTCCAGGTGCTCTCCAAGGTCCATTGTACATGTTTCCATTCTTCCTTCTGCATGTTGCAGTAGTATGACCATGACCATGACAGATCATACAACTTTCTCTCCATCTGGTTGCTGCTTGATGGCCACTACTTCTTGACTGATGATTGAAGACATTAAACCGGTTGTGGTTCCGGTTCACAAATGGTTCAGGACCAGTTCCTTGGGTCCTCTGAGGATATCTTCCAGTGTTATCCATCACAGACCTGCATTCAAATGCTCTATGCCCAAACTTGTTGCATGCATAACAATAACCATTGAACTTATTGGATCTAGGTACATTGTTGATAAAATATGGAAAATTATTGTAGGCTTTGCTCCTACATACATTGGCAGTGTGTCCTTCTTTAAGATAGTTAAAGCAAATAGGTTTGAATTTTTGCTTACCTTTTCCTTTGAGTGTCAGTTGCTTCTTTGATGCTTCAGCATTTGTTCCTGAGGATTCTCCTTCCTTATGTCCAGAGAAACCAAGACCATTGGTATTCTTTGCTGGTCTAGATGACTCAAGCTTTTGCTCTAACTTGACAGTACTTTTGCCAAACTTAGCCAGTATTTCCTTTGACTCAAAGAGTTCTTTGGAAATAGCAATGTTTGTCTCCATTAGACTTGCATTTTCAAATATGGAAATGTTCAATTCTCCTTGCACGTCTTCCTTTTCCATTCTTCTCTCATGAAGGCAAGCAGTCAGTGCACTAATCTCTTGTTTCAACTTGGAGATCTCATGATCTTTGTCCTTTATTTGATCTTCATCTTTTCTCTGGTTCTCAAGCTCATGACTAAACCGAATAGACAGTCCTTCCAACTCCTTTCTCAGATTGGAGTTTGAATCATTCAGCTTATTTACTTCAGCAATCATGGCTTCCATGTTAGCTTCATCCTCATAACTACTTTCAGATAGTTCCATTAGCTTTTCTGCATGTTCTCTCCTTTTTGCTTGAGATGCCTTGTATTTGACCATAAGATCATCATAGGCTTGCTCGGACTTAGTGAGTCATTGAGTAAGTTCCCTCATGGTGTATTCCCCCATATCTCTTTCCAAGTGGTTAAACTTATAGAAAGGTAGGCTCTAATACCAATTGATGAATACTAAGAGGGGGGGTGAATTAGTATGCCAAAAATCAATGCACTAAAACACTTACACAGTCTAAAGATAAACCGGCAAAGCAGTCTAACAGTCAAACTGGTTACCACACATGCAAACCAAAATGCAAATAAAGCATTCACCCACAAAAGCAATACTACCATAACACAAGATATTTGACGTGGAAACCCAACTAGGAAAAACCACGGTGAGATGGAACTCACAAGTCACTATCTGTAGAATAGAAACCAGACCGGTTAAGGTCTTACAATGTTCTTCACCAGAACAGATCCTATTAGGAATATCAATCTCTATTAGGAGATAAGTCTGATTAAAGACTACCTTGTTAGAGGATTTTAGATTCACATGTGTGAACCACCTTGTTAAAGGATTTTACAAAGGTTTTGAGGCCTACCCAGTTAAGGGTTATAGACTTGTCAAAGATGTGAGTAATCAACAAGTGTTTGATCTATCTAATAGCACAAACTGCTTGGTTAGATCCAGTATTGCTCACAGATAATGCATTCCAGCATTACTTCAGTCTTCTCTCTCTCTCTCACAATTACAACTTGATCTTCTTAGATAAGATCATTCTCAACTTCCACCTTAAACCCTAGCATGACATTAACCCTTTCAACAACAACTTAAAACCCTAGACATGATGTCATTTTAAAGGAATCTGATTTCATGTTGGTCCAATAGGATTACATTACAATTTCCTAGGTTCAATGCATCTAGACGTACTCAATAACATGACACAAAAAGCACTGTCAATGTGTCGGCACCGTCAAACAATTGGTGGATTGGTAACTCATCACAAAATGTCGGTTGGTAACTCATCACAGAGTATTACCGGTTCATACAAAATATCGGTTGTCGGTTTAACAAAAATGAAGACTGGTAAGAATGTGTTGTGCCGCTTTGCGCCCTCATACTGCTTGGGATCTACGAACCGCTTGGGGTCAACATGTCGCTTCAGACCGGGAAACACATTCTGCAAAATCACCACTAGTCTAAAGACTAGTATACAACATACCGGTTGGAACAAATACCGGTTGAGCACAAGCTCATACACATAAAGGGGGTCTCAATACAAGTGTGTGTCCATCAATGACAATCACAACATAAACAACAAAAATGCCAACAATCGCATCATGGTATTGAGGTGGATACAAATAAAATAGATGTTGTAGTTAGCATGCCACCTCCTCAAAACATATCTCAATTGAGAAGTTATCAAGGAAAAATTCAAGCTATTCATAGGTTTGATTCACAACTTGCGGATCGGACTTTCCCTTTTAATCAATTTCTTAAGAAAGATGCCACATTTTGATGGAGTACTGATTCTCAAAAATCTTTTGAGGATCTCAAAACTTATCTGGATAATCCTCCTATATTGTAACCTGTTGTTTCTACTCAACCTTTCCTTCTTTACACTTTTGATTCTTCCCATTCTCTTGCAGCTTTATTGGCACAACATAATAGTGAAGGTAAAGAATGTCTGGTTTATTACATAATCCGCACTTTACTTGATTATGAAGCCCAATATACTACGATAGAGAGACAATGTCTTTTTCTTGTTTTTTCAACTCAAAAGTTAAGTCTACATTATCTTTTGAATGTTGAGACTCATGTTATCATCAAATTCGATCCTTTAAAACATCTCTTTTCTAAAACTGATCTTTCAAGATGCTTAGCAATATGGGTTATGATTTTAACAAAATTTAATCTAAAATTTATTTCTCAAAAAGAAATTAAATGACAAGCTCTAACCAACCATTTAGTTGATGTACCTTCTGCTTTCACCTTACCTAATCAAGAATCTTTTCTCGATGATTTTGTCTTCCCTATTGATGTTGATAGGACTTGGGAATTGTATTTTGATGGATCTAAGTGTTGAATTAGTTCGAGAGTAGGTATTATTTTAATACCTCCTTAAGGGAAGCCTATCCCTTTATCCTAAAGTCTCAATTTGCTTTGTACTAACAATATTGTTGAGTATGAAGCCCTTATCACTATTTTAAAAGTGTCTTTATCTCTGAATGTTCAACACTTACATATCAGGTGCCTACAAGAAGTTGAGTCCACTTTTTGGCCAAAAAGTGGAAGTGTTTTCCCTATTTTTCAGAATTTGTCTTGTTTAACCTAAAAATTTCAAGCACTTCAAGAATGAATCTTGGAAAAAATCAATAATAGAAAATGTAGTGCTTGAAATCTAGTTTCCAAATGTGTAATTTATTTTAATGCCCAGATGATAGAAATTAATTTTTAGTAGGCATTTCTAAAACCTATAATTTAAAAGTCACTTTTTCAGGACCATACCATGCCTGTGTACGACAAGCATAATTTGACCTTGTAACTAGGAAATCAGAATAAATCATCAAAGCCTAAATTATATAACCATGAAACCTAACAAGAAATCAATATGAATCCTAATACATTAAATGAAAGCATGAAAACAAGATTCAAAAGAATCTAAATTCAAACCAAGACATCAAATCTTCTCCATGGACCTCCATTGTTCTTCTTTCATCTTCAAAAGGGATTTTGTGAATTTCACCTACAAGTACAAAGTGTAAATGAAAGCAAGATTGTGAGAAAAAAATAATAGCGTAAGGGTACTCGAAGCGTGGTTGTTAATGATGAAGAAAAGAGGCTCAATTTGTAGGCCAAAATTGATGAAAATCATGAAATTCGCATGATTGATTCAAAAAAACCAAATCGATTTGAAAATGGCATAATTGAATGACAAAATTTATGACAAATCAATTGACAAGTTGCTATGCAAAAATATGACAAATTGAGAGCAAATTATGCTTATCAATTATGACACAATTATGCACAAAATTTTCTTCATGAATTATGACATGATTGAGGAAAAATAGCTTTCATATTATATGACAAATTAGCCACGAAAATAGCTTCACAAATCATGACAAAGGGAAACTTAAAAAGAGGAGAAATTAGTAAGAAAAATTAGGAGGGAAAATTAGTGGAAATTTGAAAATTAGTAAATTAGGAAATATAGAAATGAGGAATTAGGTGACATTAATAAATAAATTCTCATTTATTAATTAACTCACAAAGGGGACACAATTAGCCATTTAAATAAAATATTTAACTTGTGACAAGAGGGACATAGGATAAATAAATAAATTTATTTAACCTAGAGGGAAAGTTAATAAGATTAGATGATTAAATCATAAAACCCTAGAAGAAAAATTAGAAATGAAAGGATGTCAATTAGGTCATGACAAGATTGAAACAATTGATATAAGATCGATAATGATTAAATGATAAAGATTTGATAATTTATAAAGAACCAATATTGACTGACAAATATCAATGACAAATTGATCAAAAATTGATAAGGGTCAATGACTAATTGATACAAAATTGACGAGAAATGATGACTGATCAAGATCGATGACAATCAATCAAAGATTGATAAAAGGTCGATTTGATAAAATTTGACATGATACTAAGATTGACAAGATTGACTGACAATTGACAATTGAAAGAGGATCCAAAATGATCAAAAATGATTGAAGATAATTGAAAATTGATTGAAAGTGATTGAAACTAGGACAAAACCCTAATTCAACACAAATTAGGATTGACGATGTCCAATTGCAATTCAAAGATGACATTGACAAGACCTAATTCAAAAGTGAGAGAACTAGGATTGAATAAGAAAGAGATGTAGAGGAAAGATGCAATGTCGACAAACAATGAAGATCGAATGGGCGACATAGAGGAAATGTCAATAAGATGTGAAACCTTAAAAGAAGGTCACACAAACATGTTAAAGTATGGCACCGCAAGTGTTGACCATTTTTAGATGCCTACATACCTAAATGAAAGTATTTTTCAAAATCCTTTTGGGAAAAGAATTGTAACTCACTCACCTTTGATGAGGATATTTTTTTGAATATTTTTTTTGTTAATTTTTTATTGGGCATAATTGTTGTTTTAAGAAACCCTCGTGTACGACAAGCATAACTTCACCTATAGTTAACATTTTTTTTTTTGAAACTATATAGAATTGTCTCTAGTTTGATGCCATATAATTTTCTTTTCAAAAAACTTTAACACAAAAAAGTTATTAAAAAAATAAGAAACTCTATTATTTTAAGTTTATGGACCTCTTTCATTAGAAATTATTTTAAAAAATAAAAATTATATTTCAATTTTTTTTTAAATTATATATTTGGAATCTAGACAATCTCTTGTGTAATGGGTTTTAAATTCTTTAAAAATTTCTGTAGAAAAGGTCTTCAAATATATGTCCAAAGGCAGTATTTTGTATGGACATTGACATGGCCTCCAAGTTATAGGTCAAACCAGTCCAAGGTTAAGGGTCGGCTCCCCAAGCCTTTTTCCAAAATTATATCCGAAGCAAAAATCAATGTTGGAATTTATTTTTTTTGAAACGAGATCTCGTTTAGTAGAAAACAAGATCTCGTTTCTTTATTTAATTTTTTTTGTTATTATATTTTTTTTACTTATTAAAAATAACCTATATATACATGAAATATAACATTTAATTAATGTGACTTATACTTTAATTTATATTTCATGTATATATTGGCAGGATGTTTGAGAGTGGTTTCAAATCTCTAGGAATTATAATGCAAATTCTAAATTTTAGAAGATCTTATAAATTTTCAAACTTAGTCAAATTCCAGGAATTAGCAGGCTCATATAAGCATTCTCTCTCTCTCTCTCTCTCTCTCTCTCTCTCTCTCTCTCTCTCTCTCTCTCTCTCTCTCTCTCTCTCTCTCTCTCTCTCTATGTGTGTGTGTGTGTGTGTGTGTGTGTGTGTGTGTGTGTGTGTGTATAGCTACCCTCACTCCCTCCCTAGCTCTATTTCTCTACATATACCTCTCTATCTCTCTATCTCTCCCTACCTACCTAGTCAAATGTTTAAATGTTTACATTTCTTTATGATACGTTTAAATGTTATGTGTATGTTCTAGATCTTTTCAATGTTATGTATAAATGTCATACATGTATAGTTAGATGAACTAAAATGTTATCTTAGGACCCCTTGGTACATCCTAGGACCTCATAAGACACCTAAGGCCCCTTAAGATACTTAGGACCCCTTAGAATATCTTAGGAACTATTAAGACACTATAGGACCTCTTAGTACATGCTAGGACATCTTTTGACCCCTTAAGACACCTAGGACTCCTTAGTACATCATAGGATCTCTTAAGACATCATATGACCCCTTAGTACATCATACGAGCTATTAAGACTCATATGACCCCTTAGTACATCTCAAGACATCTTTTGACCCCTTAGGGCACCTAGGACTCCAAGTAGTACATCTTAAGACATCATACCACCCCTTAGGACATCTTAGTACATCTTAGGACCCCTTACTACATCCTAGGAACTATTAAGACAGATCATACGACCCCTTAGTACATCCTAGGGCCCCTTAAAAAATCTTATGACATAAGACAGGCCCTTAGTAGGTCCTATTAAGGGGTATTATGTCATAATAGGTCCACTTAGGGGTATTATGACCTAATGGGACCTATTATGACATAAGATCGCACAATATGATCTATTATGACATAAGACCCCACAATAGGACCTATTATGTCATAAGACCCCTCAAGAGGACCTATTATGACATTATACCCCTTAGTTGTACCTATTATGACATAAGATCCCTTAATAGGACCTATTATGACATGTAATAGGACCAATTATGACATAATAGGACCTATTATGTCATAATAGGACCTATTGCATCATAATAGGACCTATTGTGACATAAGACCCCTTAGTACGACCTATTATGACATAATAGGACTGATTATGACATAATAGGACCTATTATGACATAAGACAAGCCTTAAAATGACCTATTATAACATAAGACCCCTTAGTACCTGACTATTATGACATAAGACCCCTTAAGATGACCTATTATGTCATAAGACCCCTTAAGAGGACCTATTATGACATAAGACCCCTTAGCAGGACCTATTATGACATAAGACCCCTTAGTAGGACTTATTATGACATAATAGGATCGATAATCACATAATATGACCTATTATGTCATAAGATCCCTTAAGGGGACCTATTATGACATTATACCCCTTAAGAGGACCTATTATGACATAAGACCCCTTAGTAGGACCTATTATGACATATGTAGAGAAAGATAAGCTGGTAGGGAGAGAGAGATATAGAGAAATATAGGTAGGTAGGGAGTGAGGGGATATGTTTATAGAGAGAGGAGATAGCTCGAGTAGAGAGTTAAGGATGTGAGAGAGAGGTAGAGATGTAGTTCTAGATTTTGGGAGAGAGGGGACATAGTGAGATAGGGAGGTAGAGAGGGGATATAATGGAGATAAGAGTAGAGAGAGAGAGAGAGAGGTAAGTAGAGAGAGAGATAGGTACATGTAGAGAAATAGAGGTAGGTAGGGAGTGAGGGGATGTGTAAAGGGAGATGAGATAGAGAGTAGAGAGTTAAGGATGTGAGAGAGAGGTAGAGATAGGTCTAGAGTTTGGGAGAGAAAGGAGAAAGTGAAATAGAGAGGTAGAGAGGAGATAGAGGGGAGATAAAAGTAGAGAGAGAGAGAGAGATAGAGAGAGAGATAAAGATAAGTTGGTAGGGAGGGTAAAAAATATATACAGAGAGAGAAAGAGAGGTATATATGCAGATAAATAGAGGTAGGTAGGGAGTGAGGAGAGGTGTGTAGAGAGATAGGAGACAAATAGTAGAGAGTTAGGGATGTGTGTGTGAGAGAGAGAGATAGGTCTAGATATTTGGATAAAGATATAAAAGAGTGAGATATAGAGGTAGAGAGAGGATAGAGGAAGAGTGTTATGGAGAGATGATTCTAGAGCTCAACGAAGATAAAGAGACCTAGAAAATGTTGATAAGAGCCTATTGATTACTGAAATTTGACTAAGTCTAAAAATTTATAAAATCTTCTAAAATCTAGAATTTGCATTATAACTCCTAGAGATTTGAAACCACTTTCAAACATCTTGCCAATATAGATATGGAGAGAGATGATTCTAGACCTTGAGGAAGATAAAGAGAGCTAGAAAATGCTAAACTGTTGATTACTAAAATTTTGACTAGGTTTGAAAATTTATAAGATCCTCTTAGATATAGAATTTGCATTATAACTCCTAGAGATCTGAAACCACTCTCAAACATCCTGACTTATACTTAAATGCTATATTTTATGTAGATGTATGTTATTTTTAACATTAAAAAAAGGAAACGGGATCCCGTTTAGTTTTTGAAACGGGATCCTGTTTCCTAGATTTAGGCTTGAGATCCCATTTAAAATTTTGGCTTGAGACCACGAACCATAAAATGATCCCATTTTGTTTCCCATGCACTCCATACAATTTGTCATTTTTTTCTAAGTGTAAAACTTCTACATTAAGTGGACTCAACTTCTTGCACTTGCCCCTATAGTGACTTACAATTGATTATAAGACAAGTTATGAGAACTTATCAAGCTAAATAAAACAAACTATCACAATATCATGACTTGGATTTATCATTGTTAGAAAAGTTCACTTCTTATACCGTGGAACCATTCCTCAAAAGCATAATCAACACACAGATGTGATGGCATGCACAACTTCCCGCATATTCCTTGAAGATCCTTCTATGGATTATCATATTACTATTCACAATCTTTCTAGCCTAGCTATTTTTGATAATTCTAGTGATGTATCCTATTGTTATAACTTTAGTTTCTAATGAATGGTACTCTCATATCTCATGGTATTTGACTAATGGTACTTTTCCAGATTCTACAAGTAAGAATGCTAGGGCTAGAATTCGTAAGCTAGTTGCAAGATACATTATCCTTTCTAACGTTCTTTATAGAAGAGGTTATAATGGTCTTCTCCTTCATTGTCTCAACAAGACTAAAATCCCTATTACTCTTGAGGAGGCACATTCAAGTGCTTGCGGGGGGCATTTTGGCGGTAAATATTTGGTTCAAAGGTTTCTCTGAGTGGGATTCCATTGGCAAACCATGGAGAAAGACTCCTTTGCCTTTGTTAAAAATGTCATTAGTGCCAGCATCATAACAATTTGATTCATGCTTTTGCACATGAGCTTAGGTCACAAGTGGCCTCTTGGCCCTTCTCCTTGTGGGGTTTGGATCTCATTGGAAAAATTTCTCCTCCCTCTTCCCAAGGAAATACTTTCATTTTTATGGCTATAGATTATTTTATGAAGTGGGTAGAGGTTGTTCCTCTTCAATCCACTATTGTTGATGAAATCTGTCAATTTCTTCTAAAAAACATTATTTCTCGATTTAGTATACCTTCCACTTTGATTTCTAATAATGGTACCTCATTCAAGAACAAAGATGTGAAAAAGTTCCTTGAGAAATATCACATTCAACATCGATTTTCTACACCTTATTATCCTCAATAAATGGTCAAGTTGAAGCTTCTAAAAGGATAATTGAATAGATTAGTCATAAAACTGTAAATAAGCATGGTAATGATTGGCATATTCAATTGACGTATGCTCTTTGGGCCTATCGAAAAAGTGTTTGCATAGCTACTGGTACTACGCCTTACAATATTGTTTATGGTGCTAACATGATTATGTCTTTAGAGTTAGATATTCCTTCATTGAGAATATCTCTTAAAGGGATAGTTGATGATGATTCTTATAGAGAACAACGATTTTAACAACTTGAGATGCTTGATGAACAACGTATAAACGCTCTTGAGAATATTCAAGCTTATCATAAGACTTTACAATGAAGTTACAATGACAAAGTTTTCAACATTCCTTCTCCATGGGTGATTTAGTACTTTATGAGAACTAGTGCAATGTGAATGCTTTGCCAGAAGAAAAAAGAAAGTTTAGCCCGAACTGGCTTGGACCTTATATCATCACTGATGTCTACGAATTAGGTGCTTACAAAATAGTGGATACAGAAGGTATGCGTCTTAAGGAACCTATAAATGCTATGCATCTTCATAGATATTATGCTTAATTGTTTTTCTCTTCTCTTTCTTTTCATTTCAATTGTATGATATGTTAGCATGTCTTCATTAAAGCATATGATATTAAAGTATAATTATTTAATCTATATTGCTTCATTCTTGACAAACATCTTTTAGGTTTGGTTGTCTTCAATTCATTATGTAATTTCTTAGGAATTTGAATTTTTATTAGGCTAATTTATCATGCAATTTTTTTATGCAGTGTGTTAAGTTACATCATGTTGTGTTTAATTAAGACCTTAAATTAGATCACATTAGTCATGTAGTTTAACATAAATACATTACATCACTTTGTAGCATTTAATTAAACACTTATTTGATTAATTAAATCACACATGTATTAATTTAATCATGGAAGTATTGAGCATTCAATCATATGAGAATTAAATTAGACATATATGTAGATATCCAAATTTGTTACTTTTAATCAAAGCAATATAACACATTGTTTTGTAATTAAAGGGACATATTTGAGACAAAAGATAATTATATATATAGATATATAAAGGTTTAGATTGCATCATATAACTCATAGCCACTAGATACAAAATGTGGTCTCTACATCACCACCTCTAAGGATGGTGGCTACCCAATCCCTTTGCCCACTATTATGGTGGTCCCATGGGTGTATTCCGATGTGTAGAAGTAGATTGTGAGTGACTCCTCGATGAGCTCCTTCGATCTTGATACATCACTATGCCTCTAAACATGGTTGACTCCATACGACCCTTTGTAAGCTTGTGTTGTAGTCTCCCCCCTCTCCTCTTGACCAAGCTCTAGATCTATTCTCACTGCATCGAATACATCCTCATTTCGTCCTACACTTTGTTGTGGTCTCCATATGATTTGTGAAGATTGTGGAATGTGTTTGCCATGATGATTTCAGTGATTGCATGATGGATAAGGTTGCACCATTCCCACACACTAATTGTAGAGAGAGAGAGAGAGAACATTATATATACGTATATCATAATAAATTTAAAATTAAATTCTTCAAGAGACTTACCTAGGTCTCCATCCTACTTGTGAGGGTCAGATATGATAGGAGCCTAGGATACAGTAGTCTGTTGTATGGATCTACTATTCTCACCATGCTTGTACCACCTATGCATCTCAAGATGTGACTCTGATGGCAAGGACCTATGTAATCTCAATCTTTGGCCTCTCTAAGGTTGTCTCCTCCTCTGTCACCACATCCTCTCCTCTATCCTCTACTGCAAGAGGATCTAGGGTGATGGTCTCACCTGTTAGATGACCAGGCGTGTCCTCCTCTTCTTCCTCCTCTTCTTCCTCCTCTTCCTCTTGCTCCTATGTGTCCTCTTCTTCTTCCTCATCATCCTCCTCATTTTGATGATCTTGTCCCTCCTCGCTGCTAGGCTCCTTTGCGGCCTCCTATCCTCTCTCCTCACTATGTGAGTCAACTGATCTCATCCATTGGTCAAGGTTCCTTGCGAGTAGTCTAATGGAAAAATGGCTCCACCGAATTTCCTATCCCACCATGTGACATAGCTCTACTAGACCCCAACATCATCCTTGAATGGAAGCATGAATCTATCTACCTCATCATCTGAATCTATGAATTCTATCTCATTTGTAGTAGGTATAGGCATTGTTATTGGTCTTACAGCACATCTAGAATGTCGTATAGAGATCGGTACCACTGTAGGCATGTCCTGATCTAGACCAAACTACCTCCTCACTCTGTCAATGTAGAATGGCATGACAATGTAGCTATGGAAACACTCTAAATAGCGACTTCAATGCATGTGTCGAAGATGTCTATGCTGACATAGCCTCCACACAATGTCATCCAGTTGCAATTTGTCTATCATCACTCTCCAGTACAATAATCACCTCTCTGCCATGATCTAGTGGTGCATGGATAAGCATTTGACCGAGGCTCATCAATATCCACATTAATTAGATATCTTGCTGGTCTAGTGCATGTGATATGCTCAAACATCTAGATCTATACAAGGGTGCATGTCATCAAACTCTTCCCCTCCCTATACACATAGTCTCCCAAGTCATGGTAGAGATGAGCTAACATGCTTTGTCCCAATGCAAACATAGTGTGTTGCTCCTCCATTATATAGATGGTGTATATAAGGCCTCCATGCATGTGACTGCCTTGCCCATTGGGGCATATGACTAGACCCACAGTGGCGATCATGAGCCTCCTCATGAATGGAACTATGTCGAAGGGATGAAGTAATCACCGAATAAGAATTTGACCCTTGTCTCCCCACGCACAACTTTGTCGATACAATGAATTTGATCTCTCCTCATGGTTGTTCATGAGCTATCTGACTAATATCTCATTGTCTATCCCCTCATCGAGAGTCTAAGAATGTAGTATACATCCTCTAAGGTAATTGTCATCTCTCCCACTAGAAGGATGAATGTTATGGTGTCAGGATCCCATCTCTCCATCACATCCATGAGCATGGGCCCATGATATCTGATAGTAGGCATATTACAAATATACCACAAACCCACTATATGGAGATGTTGTTGATCCTCTTGAGATAATCAAGGGATCTGGCTCTACAAATGATGGTATGTGAGTTTGGCGGTATGCTCTCGTAGGTACGACAGTTCCTGCGAAATCAAGAATCATGAATCAATAATCTATCAAGCATCAATGACATTGAATCATCACCTAATCTACATCATCAAAGACCTAATTCGATGTATGTTTGTCTAGTAACCCTTTCTAGGGACCAGGGCGCTCTACTGGGACCAAGGCACTCTGGTAGGACCAAAGCGCCCTAATGGGACTAGAGTGCCCTTGGAGGACCAAAGCACCTAGCAAGGACTAGAGTGCTCTAGATGGATCAAGGTGCTCCTACTAGGTAACACATGAGAATTAGGGTTTCCTATGCAGTCAATCGGTCAAATGGAGCATAACAAAAAGTAGAGATGTAGTTGGGTAGGCTTACCTCATCCAACGACACATCCTCAAGCACAAACTGCCTTAGGATCTCCATCGAGGTGGGCATTTATCGTTGTTGGCGCGACTTTTTTTCTCTACGTGAGATCCTCTTTTGTAAAAAGTGAATAAGACAAATGAATAATATCATTTTCACTATTTAAGGTATTCTCTTTCCTAAACCCTAATTCTACATATTCTACTTAATCTTTCATATCTTGAGGTAGAGAACTCCAATTCTGGCATCGTTAGTTGCGTTGGAATCATTTTAGTTCTCTTTCTTACCAAATGTCCTTTGACCTGCGTTGGTCTTGTATCAAGATTTTTTGTGAGCATTTGTCTCCACCTCTCTTCACAATTCGATGTGGTAAACATGATACCCTAGTTCAAATCACTAATTAGCAAGCTGAAACAGGGAAGGCATATGGCTACCCTCGAATTTCATCACTCTTACTAAGCATTTAGGTGATTTTGTGATTTCAACTAACAATGTGGTTTCATAGGATCTATGGTCCTAATATTGTAGAGTAGATATCATTGGGGGATTCATTCGATATATTATGGATATATCCTTTTTCCCATGAATGTTTACTTTTTTGTACTTTAGCTTGCATATGCATGTAGTGTCATATGACGGCTAAAGTTGGGGCTAAATGTAATGTCGCTAATTGTACACCCTTGATTAGGGTTATCCAATTTCACGTTTAGGTTAGCACCCGCCTAAGTGTGTTACATTGAATTTTACATTTTCAAGGTCTCTTTAAGCATTTATTAAATCTAAGGTTCTTTCTCACCCATTGACATATTATAAAATTGGGCCCTTAACCCTAAGTGTGCCCCTTTTTTATTTTATTTTAATTAATTCTAATAAAGTCCTAATTTTGAACTTCAAAGCACTTTTTTGCACATCTAAACACCTTGGATTGATGCACCAAGCTGGATTTGACTTTTTAATCATGATATTTCGCTCCCCTGGAAATTTGTAAAAAATTCAGTCAGACCGTAGCGACCACCACATCGATCCTGACTTTTTCTCCCTGAATTCCGGGAGCTTAATTTGGCAGTATTAAAATTTTAAAATATTGCTTGTGCAAAATTTAATCAATTATAGGTTGGCCTATGATCACAATTAAAGTTAGGGTTTCATATATATAACCTTTTCTTTCCTCATTTGGAGGATCCATTCTCTAGCAATTGAAGGAGACCTCTTATGAAGTGAATGTGTAGGTTTTATGTGGAATCTTCAATCAACAAATACATCATTCATCAAGTCTTCATCAACCATTTTCATCAATCATGGAAGATTAGGGGATATTGAAGAATAATAAGGAGATCACTGATTGTTGATTGGCTTGTACCTCTCCCTCAGGGTTTGGTATGATTTCGTGTTATTTTCATATCTTTATGTGAGTTTTTATATGTACATATCATTCATTTTCAGATTTGAATTATTGCTTTAGATCCATATTGCATTTGTGATTTGAATCTTTTACATTATATTTATTTAGGGTTTTTACTCCAAATATAGGGTGGAACTCTAGTTTTGCATTTTAGCTCATAGGAATCTTACAAACACGTGAGATTCTAGAGACGACACACATTTTAATACTTTATTGGTTATTTTTGGAGGTGGAAATCACCAAAACAAGGGATTTGACTAAGGCAAAACCCTATATAGCCACCCACACACCATTTTTCAGATCACGAGTGCAGGTATAGGTTTCCATCAAAGTTGCAAGTTTTTGGGAAGTCTCAATCAATAGAAGTAGATCCAAATTCAAAATTAGGACTTAGACCTCTAGTACTGGAGCGCCCAGTGCTATGGTCCTCCTCAATTGTTTGCAGCTTTTGGCAGTTCAAACTCTGAGGGTTTCAAGTTGTAGATTCCTAGTTTTTGTCTCGGTTCAACAGCAAAGACCAAAGCACCCAACACCCTGGTCCAGCTCAATCAGGCTCAAATTCCAATGATAGGTGCACATTAGAATTCTCGTTTCAATCATGTACTCTATATCTTAGTTTCAATCTTGTATCTAATAGTTGTTTACTGTTATCTTAGTTGTTCTCATACTTTCAATAACAGTTTGTTAGCATCCTAAATTTGACTCATTTTGCTTTCATATCACTAAAGGAATGGAAACCCTAAAAGTATTCCTTAACTCTGTTTCATAAGATAAATTTAAAGTGAGTCACTTCCTTAGGCTCTTTCATATTCCAATGTGTGAATGAAAGTGGGATTAGGTCCTAGTCTACCCGATTCCATTTTTATCCAACACACAACACTACAAATGCAAATTTTTATATATGTAAATATGATCTAGTAAATGTATGCGCAAATGGACCTCTAAGTGGTAGCATTATCATCATGTCGTCTTCTAGTCAAGCAACCCTCTAAGTGATAATCTTGCTCTAATAGATGTGTCGAGCCTTGGAGATAAAATTGTACATAATGTGTTATGCATTTTATATATAATTATTTAAGAATGCATATATAAATATAGATATGCATGTACATGCACATCTACACACACACATATACATATACATATATATACACATATACATATACATATATACATATACATATATATAGATATGTATATATGTGTGTGTGTGTGTGTGCGTGTGTGTGTGTGAAAAATCAAAACTCACATGCCCACTGATAGTAGTATCATCAACTAAATCACATCGACATACATGATCTAACCTTAGGCTAGGAGTAATAAGAGATATATGCATCTACAATATATATATATATATATATACATATGATTTAGTTAAAAATTATTTAAATAATTCCAAAAATAAATAAATTGAACATGTACATGTGTATCAAGTGGTGCAAGATCCTGGGAAACTCTTACAATGATTGTGTCCACTAAAAAATCCATATCATGATCTATCTTAGTCATTTTGTGCTGCTTTACATCCATTTGAGCCATGGCATGTCATAGTAGTGATGAGTGTAGGGGACTATGCAACTAAGCTAGCATTGATGATGACTTTGAATGCATCAACAAACCTATATAACCTAACATTTGCATCATGTGCAAGTCAACATCTTCCAGGCCAGGTTGATGTGTATGATGCTCAACGCTCACTGAAGGATCAGTAGCTTGTGCATCTCCCTCTACAACAACTGAATGATATGTAGGTGGATCCTAATGCGCATTAGTGTTGGGCCCAAAGTGATAAGAATGTTGGGATCCTGAATATGGATAAAAATAGTACCTAGATGACCTTTGACTTGGTCTATACAGATTTGAAGCTTTGATGCAATGAAAATGTATGCCTCTAATAGGACCTCAACCAAACAAGTCATAGTCGATCATGCCATGTCTCATGTAAGACCTTCCAAGTTTGCAGGTGAAGTGATACACACCATAAAAAAGGATCACCATTGTCCTTGTTGCACTATGTTGTATATGAAGATATAGATCGTGGATGACTCATCAAATATTGTCCCACGTGATCACTATATATATATATATATATATATTGTAGTGGTCACAACTGCAATATCATCGGCTCTATCAATTGCTTCCCCAAGTTAGGAAGCAATCACAACCTAATCTTCTATGGGACCTAGGTTTAAGGAGATAGTTGGAAACCTCTCACCAACCAAGGCCCTATATGATAGAGCTTCTTAATCTGCTTAACAATAAGGGTCTTTATCGGCAACCCTACCACAACCCTAACCAAAATATGCAGAAAGATCACAGTAATTGACATTGTGCCTCAAACAAACCTCAACATACAACTCCTATGCAAAATACAGTTGAATTTGGTAGTTACTTAGATAACGACCATGTGTTGTGAGAAAGCAAGAGATATATCAAAACAGCCATACTAGCATCTAAATATTTGGTAACCTGGTATGCCCTCACCTTAGGTTTATCTACATAGTATGGAAAACATTCAGATTTTAGGGTTTCCTCAAGCACCAAACTTTGAACCTTCGTAAGGAAAATACCATGACAAACCTCTTACTGCATCTGGGTAAGAATAACATATATAGAATGAGGAGAATAGGCATGTGTGCCATAAAGACCATGTTTAATATTCTCTAGGCTCTATAATATGCATACACGAGTGTTCTTATACACAGTTGTATTAGTACCATTAGTTAATGAAGCTCTCAATTTTTATCTCAATGTTAGTTTGTGGAAAAGATCATTATGAGGTGAAATTGCACCATGGTCCTGAGGTGGAATTGGTGCATCTCTAATGATGTCTAGGTACTTGAAGTGCAATGAGGTTCTTTCTTTCAAACATTGAATTGAAAGTATTGATACATGTTCAATTTAGATTATAAAACAACATAATAATTCCATAAATGAATTCTAAACAAACTTATCAATAAAATATGAATATTTAAAAATGCATGTGATATCTATGTTAGGTGCTAAATTTATTCTTTCTAAACATAGTTAAAACATGAGATAAGGGACTGACACTTGACACAAATGTTCAAGGTCAATTTCATGATTAAGAGATCCTATTCATTTTTAGTTTAGTTATTTCTATTGGAAGACAGTGTGTCTCTCTTGGCGGCTCTCTATATCTTTCCCTAAAGTGGTGAGTTTTAGTTGTGCAAGTCCTTTGTATCTTTCCCTAAGGCTGTGCACCTTAGCTAGCAAGTCCAGAGTAGTGAGATCATTGGTCTATGGCCTAATCATTGTAATCATTTATATCTATATTGTGAGTGTGATTCACATAGTGGTTTTCCCTTCTTGGGTTTTCCACATAAATTTGGTGTTCATGAGTTGAATATGTTTTGTGTTTTCATGATTTCATAAAGTAATATGTTATATGTGGTTTGAAGTTTAATAGATTAGAAATAAAGTTGTGTTAGAGATCCAAACAAATTCACCCCCCTCCCCCCCCCCACTCTTAGTCTTGGTGTGTGTTCAACAACAATAACCTTTAGATAGTAGCACTGTCACATTGCCTTTTTATGGTCATATATTTGTGGTGACAATAATTTTTAGTCTTCTATTTACTATCATGAACCTCTTCTAGGCCTTATAGCCTATGGACTGTCACATCCTACTTATTTCAATTGCATAACAGTCATAATATAAGGAGTGTAGGAGTTGATTGGCGACTCCTCAAAATCCCTAAGAACCCTACAAGACCATAATAAATTCCACAAGAGATAAAATAGAAAGAATAGGTTTCTTGATTATGAATGCAAGAACAAACATGAAAATGTAAATGAGAGGCCAGATTGCTTATAAAGACAAGGTGAGAGGTAGGATTAAACAAGATGTCGATATTTGTCTTAATCATATACAATGAGACAACTAAAGTGATAAATATAAAATGACCTAGGTAGCTAGAAGTAGTTATCAAAGGATAAGATAAGAACATATGACAAATAATCTATCTTCTAGAGGAACACATAGGACCTAAGTAAACGTAAGTCATGTGAAAGTCCCCTATTAGGAACTAGTGAGAACAGTAGGTACAATGCATTTACTAGGTCCAAAACCATATTCACACCAACAAGGAGAATTATTCCTTATATACACTTGGAAAATGGTAACACTAATTATGTGTGTGCTATTATGATTGTCCTTTTATGTTATGAATAAGGTGTTCTTGTGAGTATCTACTAACCAAACATGCACACAAATTTGTACATGTTTCTAAAACAAAGTTCTTGTGCCTCTATTAAAAGTGATTGATATATGCATCAACAGTAAAAAAGAGATCCTTCAGATTTTCTTTCTCTCTTTCTATACTTTTCCCTCACAAAATAATGGTTATAAACATTTAGCAGGCCCTATGGCATTTTCTTTTGTTGATACAAACTCATGGAATTCTCTTATTGGAGCATGCATAGTTTATCATGCTTCATACCTAAAACTGCCTCTTCTCTTCCTTTATGGTGATCTTGTCTTATTGAAGTAAGGTAAGGTTTCTTTGTTCATGGCTATCATGTATGTTTTCTCACTATCTTTTACTATCTAATTTTGGAAGAATGTGTTCCCTCTAGTAATTTTGGTCTCCAAAGGATATATATTTATGCTCCCCCATCATCAAATTCTAAGGGGCTCATGTTGGCTAGGTCAAGTGTGTGTCTAATTAGTGTGGAGCTATGAGAGAATTTCTATCTCAATGGTGTGGGCCAACATGATTATAATGCTTGTGCAAGGAGTCTAATTCCCCTCTCTATTTCAATCATCCTACTAGTAGGGGTTTTCCTCCTCCCAGGTTCTTGTTCAACATGTGTTTCCTCCCCTTGTTTCCCCTATGATGAATATGTTGGATGTTGGTGGAGAGGTGACTAATGAGAAGGTTGAAAAGGTGAAATATTCTTTGATTATTTAATGTGATATCACAACTCCTATGATGAATATCCACCCAGCCTCTTTAGAGACGGGGTTCCTCATTGTTGGATGTCACATTGTGGATGTTCTTGTCTTGACCTCAAGTTTATCTGAGTCTCCTATTCCTAAATATACTAAGGTATCCCTTGTTCCTAATTCTCTATCTCTCTCTTAGAATTCCTTATGAGTCAATGGATAGAGCCTCCTTCAGTCTACATTTTGGTCTTTTTGGGATAATGTTGGCTACAAACCAAACATATATATCATATGCATTTGGGCTTCCAACTCTTGGTTAGTTCATGGTCTCCATGTTTTGACCTTAAGTCGTTATTTTATTTAAATGATGGCTATGTTTCATGCTCCCAAGTTTAATATGCTTCTTATTTGGGCTCATCGCCAAGAGCTCCCTTTGGTATTCTAGGATAATTGTATTTTAAATGGAATAATTGATACTATTGGTTATTTTATTGTCATTGATAACGTCAATAAATCTAGAACAAGTTTTTTTTTATGATAGATTTTGTATCTTGGCTGGTATCAGTTTAGATTTCCTTAATAGTGTTAAGATATACTCCAAGTTTGGTTGATATCAATTCAGAGTTGCCTAATACAGATGAGTGTTTCTCCTTCATGTCTAATGTGGAGTGTCCTCAATCCCATGAGAATGATGAGATGATGGAAATTAACTTGGTTATTACTACCCTTGGTACTCATTTGCATAAAGACAAGATACTAGTTACTGAGTTCCCTTCTTCAAACAGTGAAAAGACTTTCCATCCCTATCCCCCCTTATCTAGAGGCCTTGGGTGAAGATGAGATTCAATATTTAAGGGCTTCTTTTGGTTCCATGCTTAGGTCAAAAGCATTTTCTATTTATTTTTGTTGACTTTTATCTCTCTTCTTTTGAGTGATGTTTTGTTTTTTGTTTAGGTTATTTTTTATCTTTTAGCTCCAGTTGTTCTCTATAAATGGGACCGAATGCTTCTTAGGTTTACCTTAATTAATCAAAATAATACTTTTAAAGTAGAATTAAATTATAATAAATCACATCCCAAACCTTTTATAGTTTTGGGGCTTCATTATTATGTGCTTTATTAAAAGGAAAAGAGAACTAAGTTGATCTATGAAGTAAAGAAGTGTACCTTTATTATTTAATAATAATGGTATAAAAGGTATCAACTTTTGAACTAAGAAAGAAATATGATATCCTTTGACTTGACTATGTCATATTTGCAAAGGTTAAAAAGCATCAACATTAGGAAGAAGAATTATGAAATGAAGAACTTGCAAAGGTGTATTTTCAATGAAAATATCACAAACGATTTGAGTTTTAATTTATTCAACATAAAAGGCTAAACCAAAAGATGAAAGACTTATATTGTAACCTTGAACTTAGAATGGTTCAATAAATAAAGAGACAAGAAAATATAGTCCATTTCATTTTCATTTGGTTTTTGTTTCAAGTGATGCTTAAATTTTGATTATGAATGATAGAAAGAATGGTGGCCACAAGAACAAGAAATTATTTTCTACAAAGCATATCATTAGGTAATAAACATGAAATATATTAATTAGTATAGTAATTATTATTATAGGAATATTATAGTCTAATTGATCACTATGGTTTGAAATGTTACAAAATATTTTATCAACAATTTATTTAAAGGAGATATAATGGCTTAATATGATCTTTCAAAATGTTCTAAATTTAGATTCACATGCAACATCATTTTGTTTTATCCCACTCAACCCTTCATTTTGAAGTCTCAAGGAAATCTTAATCATTTTATATGTCATGAATTAGATAGATTTATATTTTTATAGTTATATATGAACATGATTATTTTTATTATGGTTGACCTCACCCCTAATTTAAGAGTGTCCTTTTGAGTTTCAAGTGGGTTCCCTTCATTCTCCATTTTAAGTGATCTTTAGGACATTAAATAGCCCCTATAATATATTCTTAAGATCTTGCACCAATTGTTGAGGATAAATGTTTGCCCCTTAAAGAGTTAAAAAAAAAATCCTCATCAATCCTAACAACCATAAAATTGATATAAACTTACCATTTCCCCAGGCTCATTTCTTTTTAACTATAGAGACTTCCTTAATGAATCAAATGACTTTTTAAGTGTTTGTGGCTAACGAACCTTTTGGAATTTTTTAAGTTTTGACATTTGGGGTTTATGGTTTCGAATTTTAGCGATTTACAATTCATAATGTATGATTTAAATGTATGAAGGTAATGATATTTTAAGTTCTAGGGATTGAAATTAAAGATTTGATATCATTTCAATATTTTAGAACCTTTTGAGATTTTTAAGGGTTTTTTGGAATTAGATATTTTGGTTAGTGTTTAGAGGTTGGAGGTTATGAATTCGGGTAATGGATAACACTTTTTATTGGATGGAGTTTTACGGGATTACGTTTTGTGCTTGAGAATTGGGGTTTTAGGAGTTTAGAATTTGAAGGCATTGTTTGTGAATTTTTATGTTTTTACATTGGCATTGGGTTTATAATTTTGGTGTAGCTTTTAAGTGTTTATGGGTTTCTAAATTAAATTTGAGATTTGAAGTTTACATTTTAAAAGATTTGGAGTTTGAGGGAGATATTGTAGGTTTCCAAATTAAGTTTGAGATTTGAGGTTTACATTTTAAAAGATTTGGGGTTTGAGGGTTTTTAGCCTTATAGGGCTTTAGGGATTTGGGGGTTTAAGGTTTTAGGGATCTCAAGATTTTAAGGATTTTTGAGTTTGTTGCAAGGGATTTTAATAGTATACAAGAGGGTCATTATCAGTTTTTTATATTTACATTGGGATATGAGGTTTATATTTTAAGATTTTGAAGGGTTGTACAATTTTTATTGATTTTTTTAAGTTTTTAAGACATTGGTTTTTAAGGAGTTTTAATAGTTGGGGTACTTTTGAGTTTGGAGAGTTTGTCATCTTTTGAGGTTTTAAAAATTTAGTTGATTTAGGGATTAGGCTTAAGATTCTAGCAACTTCCAATGGATTTAATGGATTCTAGTAGCTTCCAATGGATTTAATGGATTCTAGTAGATTCTAGTAGTTTGTTCGATGTTTGGATTTTATTCAAGGTAAGGATATAGGGTTTCATTGTTTAAAGGTTCCTAATGTTTTAGAGACCTTGGAGTACAACTAGATGGGGTGAAAAGGTGTGACTTAGGTTCACTAGTCAATGTAAACCTTTCACAATGTGCTAATTGTTAGACACAATGTACCACTGAGAGGGGGGTGAATCAATAGTTCTCAAACTTTTCCCTTTAACTATCCTATGTGAGCATATCGGTTATTAGATCTAACTCAATGCAGACTTACCAGTTAGAGGGGAGACCAATGTAAATGTAATCACACACAAAGGGACATCTCATAACACCAGCATATACGAGGAAAACCCAAGATAGGAAAAACCTCGGTGAGAAATGCTGCTGGAGACTATTGCTCCAATCCAACCTCACAATCAATCTTTGATTACAATGTTTAGGGCACCAACCCAAGGAGTACCAGCCCCTGATTTAGGGCACCAACCCAAGGAGCTACAACCCCTACATCGAGCTACAACTCAGTGAATACAAAAACATATTTTGATACTAAAGTTATCTTCTTGTTACAAATGGATTTTGTGTCTCTTCTTCAAATCTCTCTATTGGATCTTCTGTCTAGTTCACTGTTGGTTCTCTCTTCTGGTTGCCTCTTCTCACTGTTGCTCTGCTGCTCTCCACCGGTACTACACTCTACCAATTCTCTGCAGTTTCCTTCACTTCTACTATGTTGGTATGGTCACTACCGGTTCTGCACCTCTGTTGTCGGTTGAACACTTCAACCATGTTCTTTCTCACACTCAGTCTCTTCTTCTTCTTGATGAGCACTTGACTGATTTCACCTTACATGTAGCAACACTCCCTCATCCACCGGCAATACTCTCTCCTTCAGCAACTCTCTACAATGATTTTGGCTTGCATATTTATAACATGTTTTTCCCGCCAAAAGCCAATTCAAATTTCAAGCGATTAAGGTTTTCTCATCAACCTCGAGACAAACCAAATCCAATCAGATCTTATCTGATCTGATCACCTAGATTGATGACCTGTAACTCATCAATCAATCCCGCCATTATCGTGCCTTCTTGATCACGCCTTCGATTTCAGGCAATCTGCTTTTGACTTGTTGGTTGATTTCTTGGTCCATCACCAAGATTGATCTTGCAGTTTCCTTCACCTGCCTCGATCTCCTCAATCAGTCTGAGTTGGATCTCTATTGTCCTCCTGACCTCGAGCCGCAAACCTCTCCAGTGCATCCCGTGAATCTCGTAGTCAACATAAATGTCGACCTGTCACCATCTACCTCGCCACTTGACACTTCACTGACTTAACACACCGACCTATGCATGCATGCCCCTTCACATCCACGTGTCAACTGTGTCGGCATCCACCACTGTTAGGTCATCTATGTCGGTATGAATGGGATCACCGGCAAACTCCATTACAAGGTTCATCTACCAACTTACTAACCCTGTCGGTTAAACCCTCAAATCGTTTTGTCATCAACCTTGCACTCTGCTTCTCTTCCGATGGAACACTCAACCGACCATCACTCTCTCTAACCTTCCTTGTGCACATCTTCATCAAATGGGAATGTTCTGCATCTATACTTTGTCCATATTATCGGTGGACTTACATACCGGTAAACACTCTGATGACACCTTGTCATCAACCTTCAACATATTCCATCTTCAATCCGGCTATTTTCCTCTATATGCAACTACTTAGCCTTGCCTTCTTCCTGATCAGCCTAGATCATATCTCAACCGGTTTGTCAAAGTGACAAACCCATCACTCTTCACCTATATTGGCAACTCAACATGCCTTCTTTGTCAGTCCAGTGCATATCCCTGATTTCATGCACTTGAGGCATTCATTTGATTCACCGATAGATCCGATGTGAGCCTTCAAACACATACCTTTAGTTCTTCTTCCTTATCTCACAGAACTATAATGCACACTATGCATAATAGGAGAGATAAGTTCCACTTACCGGTGGTAGTGAATCCTTGTCATCTGCATCCTACAATGCACTCATGTGGCTTCCCTGTTTGTGCAACATATCTTCAAATAGGCACATTTGATTCGGTGTAGGCACATTCACTGTCAGTCATCTCTTTGCAGGGTGACTGCATCTCTATCCGGTGTGAGTCCTGTTGTTCTATATCCACACAACATATTGATGACCTGTGCATCCTTCTCCTCCTGTGTTGATGTGATTAGGGTAGCATTCTACCTCTTCATCACAAACAACAGCTCAAGCACCTTGCTCATCCTGCCTATACATTGGTCTTAAGCATGCCAGTTGCCAACAACTCAATGTCAACACAACACTTACCAGTTGACATCCTTTCCTTACCAGTGATACACTGTACTGGTAACCTATCCATTTCATCCACACAAGTCAAACACTAACTTGTGTATCAGTGACTCCAGTGGTCATTCATCTGAATGACATTCTCTCCCTTACCTATCAGTGTTCTATAACACAAGGTGATATCAAAGATATCTCATCTTGTACTCCTCCATGACAATGTTGCACAAACATCTTTTATATCGGTAATCCTATACCGATTGACATCAATGACAACACTAACAAGTGTTATGTGTGTATGCATATGAAATAAGGCTCTAAAGCTGTTTAAGATAATATCAAAAACCAGACGTAGGATTATGATAGTATAAGTTGGTGTATTTAGGGTTTTAAGAGGTTAGAAGGATCTAAGGGACTTCAAAGAAGTTAGATGGTTAGATTTTACAATAAAAAATTAACTACATTCTAAATTTCAAATAATGTATTTCGTGTTAAACAATAGTGATTTATTTGATTATTTAATATATGTGACAAGAAAGAATCATGTAATCAACCATTCCCTTCAAACTTAATGTGAAATATAAAAAATATGACTAGAAAAAAAACTAACATTATAACCATTGAACATAACACCTTTAAAACTCCTTTTCTTTATTAAAAAAAATCCCTTTTTTGAAACCCACTTCTTCAAAAGGAAAATAGAAATGAAATTTCAAAAGTTGCTCGAATCCCAAGTGAATAGACCAATCAAAACTCCAATTAGAGAACTTTGACTACAACTACTTCAACATCTTCAAATGCCTTTAATGTGCTTATTAGATTCTATTTAGCATATCTATAAATATAAATAACATTTTCACTTTTTTGTATATATGAAGATTTTTTTAATTCTTCATCAAATGAAGATTATTTCTATATATGGAGTTCTCCATACAAAACATCTAATTAAAAACACAAAATCTGCAAATCACAACAGATTTTTATGCAATTTTTTTTGTTTGATCATTTCATCTATGGCGACAGTTATTCTCCATACAAAACAGTTGTTTGATCATTTCATCTATGGTGACGGCTATTTTCCATACCATACAAAATAGCATCTAATTAAAAAACAAAATTTCTATTGTTCGATCCCTTCTTAATCTGTCTTCTCAATGCTGTAAAATACCAAAAATCTGCTGAAAAACAATTGTGTTATACAAATTTGTGATTTTCCAATTATATCATTTTATATGAAAAATAAAAATTGTCCGGATTCTTTTCAATGCACATGGAGAGCTCATCAAATATTACCCATTCTTACTTGATTTGAAGGGAAAAGATCTGGATAGACACAGAGTCTTTGCTGGAATAGGTTTGAGTTATCTCAAGTGGAGGTTTTTGGGAGATGACCCAGAGGCTCAAGGAAAAGAGGAGGACCTCTTTCAGTTTGCAAAGATGAACGGAATCTTGCCTATGAAAGATGCAGAGGCAGAACCAAAACCTGAGTAGAGTTGCAGAGGTGGCTCGAGCAGAGGCCATAGGAGCGCGGGTTGAGGCCGCGGTCGTCCAACAAGCAGAGGCCGTGGTCAAGCAAGATTGGAGCTGCCGCAACCCGACCCTCCCACTGCAAGCTAGGCCCTCTTCTGTTGATATGTCAATTTTCCCTCCCGATACTTAGACATAAAATTGTATATATTTATTTTGGTTTCTCATTATCATGCTTAAATACTCTAGTTCTGGGCAGTTGGGAATCTGCCAAAAACGTTTATAGTTCCATTTTCTTCAAACTACTAAATTTTTGAGTGCTCTGTTAAAATGGTTAAACCATAAGTTTAATGGTTTCCTGCCTTTTGAGGGAATCATGCTTTGCTGGATTCACTGAGAACAGGTTTTTTGAATGTTATGAATCTCAGCGAAGAAATCTCTATATTTAACCTAAATTAATATAAATACTGGCTCTGCCTTTACCGATCAAAAAAAAAATTGCCCTTGGTCTACTTATCCTAACCAGAGTCGCACTGTTCACATAAATTAATCACACCTAACTAGAGGATCCGTTGTTGGGTTTGGACGCTGTGATGCCCTAAACTAAATTCACATAAATTAATCACACCCACAAAGCCTCTAACTATAGAAATTTTGTTATCTTATTTAGCAAAATAGAGGGCAAGTCACTAACACATCTAACTAGAAAAGAATCAGGCATACGGTTCTAAATCCTGAAGCATCCTGAGGATTTTTGTACCCAAGAGGACAAAGGACCAAGTTTTACACCTAAAGGGGTTTCGTCCTCACGTACTACCAAGCAGCTTCTGTAGCAGTGGCAATGTGACATTCCAGTAGCTTAAGTGGAGTTCTTTGGGTTTATACTTTCAAAAGACTAATTATCTTTTCCCAACTCCCAGTGATCCCAACTCACAGATGGTGGCATTAACTACCCACTAATTCCCTCAATCGGAGTCAGATAAATGAATAATAAATCTCTTGATTATACAGGTTAAATTAGGTAGAATTGAAGCACCCTAGCAAACCCCCCTAGACACAACTGCTTATTCAACTTACAGAGTCAAGCAACTTAAGCTAATTGAAAGGCGCAAGCAATGCTTCCTAGTCCATATTATCTAGTTTTGTGCTTTTGCTGATAAGAGATGCGCCTAAGCTGTTGTGGAAGAGTTACTAGCAAGAAGAGAAAAAGGTTTTGGATGGTTGTGTCAGGCGTTTGGAGGCAGAAGATGGACAGTTTCCCTTTTGCACGTTCCTTTTCTCTACAGCGATCGTTGAAAGAGATTAAGCCCTCTATCATTAATGCAAAGGCTGAAGTGAAAGTGGGGAAACTCTACAGCAAAAACGTTGATTCTGGAACTGGGAGAAGAGTATCTTTAGAAGACACACAAAGGATTTTGGAGAGGGGTCACTATCCTCTGTCTTTTATGAAGCCTTGCTTCCCAAGACTCAATCCACAAGGAGGTATTTATATGGGTCAGATTGCCCAATCTGCCTCTACATATAAGTGGTAGGTATTTAAATGCTGAGTTATTTTCCCGAATAAATACCCTCAACTGATGCACACATCCTGTTGGAAATTTGGAAGCAACCGCTATATTAATAAATAGATATTTTAAAAGCTAGAGTTATTTGTCCAATATATGCTCTAAATCAAAAAGAAACACTGGCAAGATGACTTGGTGGAGGAATGTTACTTCCCAAGATTACATTGGGGAAAGGCTCTTTGGATTCTACTCCCATTGCACTCTATTACTGGCTGTATCTTCCAACAATTTTTAAAGGACATAAAAGCTTTAATTATGTGGATACTACAACAATTTAACGTATTGTGGATACCACAACATAGAATCCAACAAGCTGTATCTTCCAACAATTTTTAAAGGACATAAGGCAGGAATGATTCAGAATTAGATTAATCAAATTAACAAATTGTGGATACTATAACAAAGAATCCAATAGTTAAGAAAGCAACCCTTTTCCAGCAGCAAGCTGTATCTTCCAACAATTTTTAAAGGACATAAGGCAAGAATGATCCAAAATTAGATTAATCAAATTAACAAATTGTGGATACTATACCAAAGAATCCAATAGTTAAGAAAGCAACCCTTCCAGTAATAGATTCTTTGTTGTGGATACCACAACAAAGAATCCAACAAGCTGTATCTTCCAACAATTTTTAAAGGACGTAAGGCAGGAATGATCCAAAATTAGATTAATCAAATTAACAAATTGTCAATAGTACAACAAAAAATCCAATAGTTAAGAAAACAACCCTTCCAGTAATAGATGGACGTTATGAACTGCTCAATGATCTTTGGCCCAACAACTACCCCTAAACACCTTCAAGATAACGAAGATCATTTTAATCCAACTGTACCTGGGAAAGCTTATTGCTGTCGACTTAATTAAATCCTGCCTTCATCAAATAATGAAAAACAAAAAGTACATCTTGATATTGTGTTACAGCCTTATTATGAAAAACCAAACTTATACACCACACATTCTAACAAAATTTATTCCAGTAATGGTAGAGTATTTGGGTTACTTAAAAAAAAACTTGAGTTATATACAAAACTAATAACACTAGATAGCAAATCTTCAAATGGTTTGAACTTCCTTTCAAAAGACATCCAATCTTGGAGAATGACCATGGCTGATAGACATTCCCCTCAGCCATAAGAAGGAGCAATTTGGCCTTCCCATAAAAGAAAATCATTTTAGATCAGTTTACATCTTACATTCTTAAAATTATTTCAGACTTCAATCTCATTTATGTATTAATATTTCTAAGCACTTTCTATGACGACTCAAAACTATTTGCACAATATGTTCTCCATATGCTATATGCTGGACAACCTAGATTACATTTTTCTCCACTGTATTTTTCTTTACAATTTTCAAATAATACAATCAAGTTCTAATATCAATTCCTTCAAACATTGTGCAAAAGGAAAAACAATAGAATATCTAATTTACCTATATTTTTTAGAACTTAAAGGAAAAACAATAGACTATCTAATTTACCTATATTTTTTAGAACTTTATGTCACATCTGATAGACATTCCCCTCAGCCATAAGAAGGAGCAATTTGGCCTTCCCATAAAAGAAAATCATTTTAGATCAGTTTACATCTTACATTCTTAAAATTATTTCAGACTTCAATCTCATTTATTTCTAAGCACTTTCTATGACGACTCAAAACTATTTGCACAATATGTTCTCCATATGCTATATGCTGGACAACCTAGATTACATTTTTCTCCACTGTATTTTTCTTTACAATTTTCAAATAATACAATCAAGTTCTAATATCAATTCCTTCAAACATTGTGCAAAAGGAAAAACAATAGAATATCTAATTTACCTATATTTTTTAGAACTTAAAGGAAAAACAATAGACTATCTAATTTACCTATATTTTTTAGAACTTTATGTCACATCTGATAGACATTCCCCTCAGCCATAAGAAGGAGCAATTTGGCCTTCCCATAAAAGAAAATCATTTTAGATCAGTTTACATCTTACATTCTTAAAATTATTTCAGACTTCAATCTCATTTATTTCTAAGCACTTTCTATGACGACTCAAAACTATTTGCACAATATGTTCTCCATATGCTATATGCTGGACAACCTAGATTACATTTTTCTCCACTGTATTTTTCTTTACAATTTTCAAATAATACAATCAAGTTCTAATATCAATTCCTTCAAACATTGTGCAAAAGGAAAAACAATAGAATATCTAATTTACCTATATTTTTTAGAACTTAAAGGAAAAACAATAGACTATCTAATTTACCTATATTTTTTAGAACTTTATGTCACATCTGCAATTCGTTCAAGGTTTGTAAACGTTTATGGTCATTGCTCACATGTACTCCACCATTTTTCATCTGAAGTACTTTTGGTGCTAGATTGCTGCCATTATTATATTGATACATTTAAGAGGGATTAATATCTGCAAATCCATCAGTGCTACTACATATTACAAGAATTATGATTTAAGATTCTGTTTAGACTAAAAAGCAGAAAGAGTTTAAAAGTCTGCATCCTGTTCAACTAATATGGCAATGAAATAAGATGTGAGATATCGTGGGCTACATTCAATCTTCATTACCCAAAAATATCTTACTTGAGGGATGGCCTATTATTTGTAACATCTGATCCCATATATTTTTGATATTGAATAGCCCTGTGTGTCCAAGTTACAGGCAGTGTGGATCTTGAACAAGAATGGATTTCCTTGAAACGATCAAGATTTTTAATGTACCTATATCAAATCAAGATAATGAGAGAATGTGATCCACAGAGGCAAATAAATTCATGAAATTGTTGAGAACTCCCAATTTGCTGGGGCAATTGTCAGTAATGCAATTAAAACCATGGAGATTAAACTGACCACTTCCCTCTTGACTTTGCCTTTTAGTATATAATGTAAACTGTATTTTTTAATACAGTGCACATGGGATATCCATGTGAGATCCTACCAACACGGCCATTAAAACCATGGAGAAGATAGACATTAAATGACCCTACCCTTGTTATTTTCAAACTTCACAATTTAGAAATTTAATAGTGTGCATATGGGATATCCATGTAAATGACCTTTTGACCAAAACATTTAATTCTTGAACCATTCAGACTCTAATGGCCTGCTAAACCTACTGCAACAACTACCAGTATTATTGGATCTAAAGAAGTACCAATATACTGCACGAAGGATTTCACCAATCGACAACTGCCATAAAAAATATCAACATTAAAATGACCCTACCAACACAGCCATTAAAACCATGGAGATTAAAATGACCACTTCCCTCTTGACTTTGCATTTTAGTAAATAATGTAAAGTGTATTTTTTAATACAATGCACATGGGATATCCATATGAGATCCTACCAACACAGCCATTAAAACCATGGAGAAGATAGACATTAAAATGACCCTACCCTTATTATTTTCAAACTTCACAATATAGAAATTTAATAGAGTGCATATGGGATATCCATGTAAACCTTTTGCCCAAAACATTTATTTCTTGATCCATTCAGACTCTAATGACCTGCTAAACCTACTGCAACAACTACCAGTATTATTGGATCTAAAGAAGTACCAATACTGCACGAAGGCTTACACCAATCGACAACTGTCAAAAAATATCAATTCAGCTTGAAATTACCTTAATCAAAACAACTGCCATATATTGAAATTAAACTTCTTTACCAAAATATAATCCAGAAAAGAATAGACAACAAATAAGCCACAGATAATGTACTAAATGAAAGTTAGTCAATATCAAAAACAGTGCAACCTTTACCAACAATATAGCAGATGCAACATAAAGCAGGTAAAAATGAGGCTATTTTAAAAAGAAGAGATGTGAAAAGGCAATAAGCCAAAAAGGTCACAATATTCTTGACCTACATCCCAACACCTTGCAACTTGCAAACAGTCAAGTCAAGTTGCCCTTCCGCTGCTCCCGACACCATCCTCAACCTCAAACAAAACACATAATACAAACATAAAATCCAGATTATGATATAGATATGAAACACATAACACAAGAAGTCACAGAAAATAAGAAAATGCATGGCCATGCCAAGAAAAAATAAAAATAAAAAATCAGAGAAGAACAAAAAAATACAAATGAAAATGATCAAAAGCTGCCTTATGTATTAATGAAATCAAAGGCACTTTGGATTTTCAACAAACGATCTTGAAGCTAAGTCGATTCCTGTTTGGCCAAGTTACAGGTAACAAGAAAAATTTACTTTCTTACCTCACTGATTGAACTTCTTCTTATCTGAGAGACGAGGAGGCAATGCTTTGAGAAGCTGACTACGAGTGGCATCACCAACATCTAACTTGCGTATCAGCTCCCTTTTTAAAGACTCTTTTGCAGATAATCCACAATATCCACGTTCTGCCACTACACGAATGATCAAGGCCAGCATTTTCAGTGTTAATGTTGGCTCATATTCATTAGGACGAACAAGATTAAGCGAAAGATAATCAGACAAGCCAAATCGCTCAAGAACTCTAAGAACAAACGCTTCTGGTGGAGCCATTGCAGCACAACATTGAAGGAGGAATAAATCCAGTTCTAGGCTATCCTCAGACCACCGAACAGAATGATAAAATTCAAGACTTGTGAAACTCATTAGCTGAGCCATGTCTTGTGAAAAAAAAATGTTCATATCTAAGCAGGACTGATCCACAATTAGATTAATTGAGTTAGAAATTGGCTAATTTAGTCATAACTACAAGCAAGAATCCAATATTTATTAACTTCTACATGACCTTCGGCCCGACTACTGCCCCTAGTCCACTTTCAAGAGAAAGAAGATCATTTTTATCTAACTGTAACTGGGAAAATTCAATGTTGTTTACTCAATTATATCCTATCTTTAAGAAATAAAGAAAAATAGAATGTGCATCTTGATATTGTATTGCAACCATTAGGAGAAGCCAAACTATACACCAAACATTCTAACAAATTTCTTTAAAAAGGGGGCTAATAAAAATTATTAAGATTTGATTGTCTTTGCCCATATTCATTTGCAATCTTCAAAGATTTAAAATCAGGGAGCTTGGGCAATGTTAAATATCCCTATGGCATGAATGCAGGTTATGTAACGTAGTGAGTGTTGGAAATACTTTGTGACGTTTATCAAAGACAATAACTTTTGTATCATAGTAGAAAACTGTCCTATCCTAATGCACCACATAATTCCTTGTAGGTGTCTTATTGACTATCATACTTTCGTTAACAATTCAGAGACCTCTTGACATCACTTGTCATTCTACCAATATAATATCTCATGACCACGTCTCATGACCTTTTCATGCTTAAACATCTCTTACACATCATATTTGAAACAATAATCTTCATATCGAAGCACTGTCACACTGCCTTTCGATGGTCATATCTTTGCGATGACAATAATTTTTAGTCTTCTATTTACTGTCACGAATCTCTTCCAAACCTTATACCCTATGGATTGCCACATACTACTTATTTCAGTGTCATGACTGTCACCCACACCTACAGATATCCTTGTATACTATCATACTATCCATTAACAATTCAGTGACCCCTTGACATCACTTGCCATTCTACCAATATCATATCTCACGACCATATCATATCATATCATAACCTTCATATCGAAGCACTGTCATACTACCTTTTAATGGTCATATCTTTGTGATGACAATAATTTATAGTCTTCTATTTATTGTCATGAATCTCTTCCAAACCTTATACCCTATGCGTTGCCACATGCTACTTATTTCAGTGTCATGACTGTCACCTACACCTAACACTTCAGTGACCCCTTAACAATTCAGTGACCCCTTAATATCACTTGCCATTCTACCAATATCATATCTCACGACCACGTCTCATGACCTTTTCATGCTTAAACATATCTTACACTTCCATCATATTTGAAACAATTACCATCATATCGAAGCACTGCCACACTGCCTTTTGATGGTCATGTCTTTGTGATTGTCACATGCTACTTATTTCAGTGTCATGAGTGTCACCTGCACCTATAGATATACAATGTAAAAAGCTTGATGCCTTTCCTACAATTGGAAAATGGCGACACTAATTATGCATGTGCTATCATGACTGTCGTCATGAAATGGACAAGTTGTTCTTGTGACCATCCACGAACAAACATGCATAAACCTTTGTACATGTATCTAAAACAAATAGTTCTTGTGCGCCCATTATAAGCGACTGATTGTGTGCATCAAGGGTGAAAAAGAAATTCTTCAAATCTACTTGTTACCTTTATATACTCTGCCCTTGCAAAATGATGGTTATAAACACTTGACAGGCCCTATGGTCTTTCCTCTGCTCGATATCTTTTACCATTGAGAACCCTTATTTCTCATAGATAATTTTGACAAGCATTGCCAAATCATTCTTTAGTGTACACTGTAAATCATTTTGACAAGCATTGCCAAATCATTCTTTAGTGTCATGGACTTATAGGATTCTTTTCTTTTCATTGTTATGACACCTTAAGAGTGATGGTTAACACACAACCATTTATGAATAGTTGTCACACTTCATATTCCTCCTAAAAGATTTTATCAAACAAATATCCACAGGTATCTCCACGTGTACATGATATCAAGCAAAGATGCATGCTATTATACAGGTGTCCTGAGAGTTTATTTGCATGCCTGTCACAATGTGGAGACAAATTCTAGGGCCTGCTATGTGTGGATGAAGTAAATAAGCGCCATGATAAACTGCAATCTCCATTTATCACACCATACTTTTCTCCTTGAATCTGCAACGAGTCATGAACCTCCTACAATCCTTTGTAAGATAGAACTTGAGCAACCACCAACTGTTGCCTTCTCCAAGCCAAAAGTTAATGCCAACATGACCTCTCATGCTACGTGTGGAGTTACCTCAAACTTTGAAAGGAAGATAAAATTTAGACTTTCCCTCTCTTTGGTGTTGGAAATAGACAAAAATAAAAGTTTATTTTATTCCCCTTTTCGAACTTTCACGCCTAAGACTTCTAAAAGTCTTAGCGCTTTTGTGAATCGTGACTCTTGACTAACCATGCCTTAAAATGAAATTTGGAAGCAACTGCTAGATTTTAAGAAGTAGGTATTTAAATGCTAGAGCTATTTTTGGTGTGGGACATATGTCTAATATATGCTCTAAAACAAAAAGAGAAGCTGGCAAGGTGAGACTTATTGGAAGTATTTAAATGCTAGAGCTATTTTTGGTGTGGGACATATGTCTAATATATGCTCTAAAACAAAAAGAGAAGCTGGCAAGGTGAGACTTACTGGAGGACTGATGCTGCTCAAAATTAGAACGGAGACGGCTGTTTGGATTCTACTCCTATTGTGTTTAATTTCTGACTGTAACTTCCAACAGGTTTTTAAGGATATAAAGCTTTAATTATGCACCATCTGAAATGAATGCATAATCTAGGCAGGAATTAAATTTAATCAAATTAGCAAATTGGCTAATTTTGTCAGCATTAAAAAAAAATATCCCTTACAATAAAGGACAGACATTATGAACTGCTAAATGATCTTTGGCCCAACACTGTCACTAGCCATCTTCAAGAAAATGAAGATCATTTTAATCCAACTGTACCTGGGAAAGTTCATTGATGTCTACTTAAATAAATCCTACCTTTATCAAATAATGAAAAAAAAAATCCAATAGTTAAGAAAATATCCTTTACAGTAAAAGACGGACATTATGAACTGCTAAATGATCTTTGGCCCAACACTGTCCCTAGCCATCTTCAAGAGAATGAAGATCATTTTAATCCAACTGTACCTGGGAAAGTTCATTGATGTCTATTTAAATAAATCCTACCTTTATCAAATAATGGAAAACAGAAAGTGCACCTTGATATCGTGTTATCCATTGGGAGAAGCCAAACTATACAACAAATATTCTAACAAAATTTCTTCCTAAAAGGGGTAGAGTACTTGGCAAAAATGTGTACTGAAAAAAAATACTTCTAGAGTCATAATATACAAAACACTACATAGAAAATATACTTCTAACACTAGATAGAAAATATTCAAAAGATTTGATCTTCCTTTCAAATTTAAAAAGATCATTTTAATCCTACTATACCTGGGAAAGTTCATTGATGTCTACTTAATTAAATCCTACCCTTCCGAAATAATGAAAAAACAGAAAGTACATCTTGATATTGTGTTACACCCATTGGGAGAAGGCAAAACTATGCAAACCAAACATTCTAACAAAATAACAAATTTTCTTCCAAAAAGGGGTAGAGTACTTGGCAAAAATGTGTACAGAAAAAAAATACTTCTAGAGTCATATACAAAACACTAGATAGCAAATATACTTCTAACACTAGACAATAGATAGAAAATATTCAAAAGATTTGATCTTCCTTTCAAACATAAAAAGATCATTTTAATCCTACTATAGCTGGGAAAGTTCATTGATGTCTACTTAATTAAATCCTATCCTTCTGAAATAATGAAAAAACAGAAAGTACATATTGATATTGTGTTACACCCATTGGGAGAAGCCAAAACTATACACACCAAACATTCTAACAAATTAACAAATTTTCTTCCAAAAAGGGGTAGAGTACTTGGAAAAAATGTGTACAGAAAAAAAATACTTATAGAGTTATATACAAAACACTAGATAGCAAATATACTTCTAACACTAGATAGCAAATATTCAAAAGATCATTTTAATCCTACTGTACCTGGGAAAGTTCATTGATGTCTAGTTAATTAAATCCTACCCTTCTGAAATAATGAAAAAATAGAAAGTACATCTTGATATTGTGTTACACCCATTGGGAGAAGCCAAAACTATACACACCAAACATTCTAAAAAAATCTCTTCCAAAAATAACATTAGATAGAAAATCTTCAAATGATTTGAACTTCCTTTTAAACTTAAAAGACATTCCCCTCAGCCATAACAAGGGACAATTTTACCCCTTCCAATAAAAAAATCATTCTATTAAATAATATATCAGTTTACATCTTACATTCTTAAAATCTTTTCAAACTTCACCCTCCATTTACATTAACATTTCTAAGCACTTAGCACTTACTACAGGGACTCAAAACTATTTGTACAATATGCTAAAATACGCTGGAGACCATTGTGCATTTAGACCTAGATTACACTTTTCTCAACTGTATATATTCTCTTCAATTTAAGAATAATACAATCAACTTCTAATATCAATTCCTTCAAACATTGCAGAAGGTAAACGTAAAACAATAGAATATCTACTTCGTCTATATCTTTTAGAACTTTATGCAACATCTACTATGGTGATTGCCCAGATATGCTCCACATGCTCAAATATGCTGGACACCATTGTGCATTTAGACCTAGATTACACTTTTCTCCACTGTATCTAATCTCTGCAATTTTAGAATAATACAATCAACTTCTAATATCAATTCCTCCAAACATTGCAGAAGGTAAAACAATAGAATATCTATTTTATCTATATCTTTTATAATCTTTTAGAACTTTATACAACATCTACTATGGTGATTGCTCAGATATGCTGGACACCATTGTGCATTTAGATCTAGATTACACTTTTCTCCACTGTATCTATTCTCTGCAATTTTAGAATAATACAATCAACTTCTAATATCAATTCCTTCAAACATTGTAGAAGGAAAAACAATAGAATATCTATTTTACCTATATTTTTTAGAACTTTATGCAACATCTACAATACATTCAAGATTAGTAAGACATTTTTTAAGGCAACTTGAAAGTATCAATAAATTAGGGTGATTACTTACATATGCTCCTCCATTTTTCACCTAAAGTGCATTTGGTGCTAGATTGCTGCCATTCTTACATAAACAAGTAGTGCAGTCTTATGTGGGAAATACTTTTTTCCATTCTATCCATCTCTTCTTTGCAATATTATAAATAACATAAGATATTTTTTACAATCACATAATATTAGAAATAAGATTGTACTAGTATCTAAAATATCACGCAAGGATTGGCTTCTTATTTATAACAAGAAGTCCCATTTCTTTGTAATAGATTAAGTTTTATAGATTTGTTTCCAAATTTGAAGTAGTAAATCTTGAACTAAATGATTTCATTGAAATGCTCAACATAACGCATCTACTTAATAGAAAACATAATATATAATGTCATATAATAAGAATTTTGATAATTTAAGAATGATTAATTTCTGCAATTCCATCAGTGCTACTTTTTACAAGAACTATGACTCAAGGTTCAGTTTAGATTCAAAACCAGAAAAAGTTTAAATTTGTGCATCTTGTTCAACTAATTAAGATATTAGAGAATATCACATGGCAATGGAAAATATCATACTTGAAGGATGGCTATTATTTGTAACATTTGATCCCATATATCTTTAATATAGAATAACTTACAGGTAGTGGATCTTGAACAAAGATGGGTTTTCTTGAAACAATCAACATTTTTAATGCACCTACTCAATAGAAAATGCAATATATCATATCAGATAATGAGAGAACATGATCCACATAGAGGCAATTAATTCATGCAATCCCAATAGTACAGGGTATAAGAAATATGAACACTAAAAACAATAGAAGTCAGCACACACGCCCTTTGCAATGAAAGTACAGGGTATACATTCTTAGGATAAAACATCCAAATTGTTTGATTAAGAAGAATTCCTAGCCGAAAATATGTGGTATTATACATCAAATTTGTTCAGAAGAACTCCCAATGTGATAGGACAACTGCTATGAATACTTAAGATTATTGAGTGTTAGGAAACCAAAAAAACTCAGCCAATTTGGATGACAAAGTTTGCTTCTCAGTTATGAAATTAAAAAGCCATAGAAAGATAACAGATCCTTTACTTCTTACTTCCACACTTCAAAATATAAAGATTAAAATGATCCTGCCCTTGTAATTTCAAACTTTACAATATAGAAATTTAAATGATCATTTGCCTCTTGACTCCGCATTTTAGTATATAAAGTGTAGTGTCATTTTTTAATAGAGGGCATATGGTATTTCTATGTGAGATCCTACCAACACAGCAATCAAAATCTCATACACCTTGGAAGCCATAGTTAATAAATGACCTTTTTCTGAAACATTTAATACATGACCATTTGCTTCTTAATCCATTTTGACTTTAATGACCATTTGCTTCTTAATCCATTTAGATTTTAATGACCTACATCTACAGCAACAACGACCAGCATCATTGGATCTAAACAAGTACCAATACTACAGTAAGATTCCACCAATTGACAACTGCCATAACAATATCTATTCAGCTTGAAATTACCTTAATCGAAACAACTACTATAAATAATATCAATTCAACTTGAAATTAAAACTTATTTACCAAAATGTAATTCAGTAAAGAATAGACAAATGAAAATAAATAAGCCACAGACAAATGTACTAAATGAAAGTTAGTCAATATCAAATCGAATAGAGCCTTTACCGACAATATAGCAAATGCTGCATAAAAACAGATAAAAATGAGGATATTTGAAAAAGCAGAGGACTGAAAAGCCTCGTACCTGCAATAAGCCAAAAGGGTCACACTATTCCTGGCAAAATAGCTCTGATCAGATTCTTGGCATCCTGTTGCAAACAGTAAGTCATGTTGCCCCTCCCCTGCTCCCACACCCTCCTCAACCTCAAACAAAATATAGCATACAAACAAAACACAATACAAACATAAAACACAAATTATGCTACAGATACGAAACACAGAACACAAGAAATCATAGAAAATAAGAAAATGCAAAGAAAATAAAAAAGAGAAAACTGAAATCAGAGGAAGAGGAAGAGAAAGAGAAATCAGAAATACAAATGAAAACGATCCAAACCTTCCTATATATATTAGTGAAATCAACGACGCTTTTATTAAAAAAAAAACAGAAATCAACGACACTTTTATTAAAAAAAAAACAGAAATCAACGACACTTTTATTAAATAAAAAACAGAAATCAACGGCACTTTTATTAAAAAAAAAACAGAAATCAACGGCACTTTTATTAAAAAAAAAACAGAAATCAACGACACTTTTATTAAAAAAAAAACAGAAATCAACGGCACTTTCCTTAGAAAAGCAGAAAACAAAGCAGAAAGCAACGGCTATTGCATCCAAACAGTTTATTTGCCCTCATCGACAACTGTCAGTCCAGCGACGTTGGAGCCCTCATAAAAAATCTGTCCTTATAAAAGATATTTTGTTTTCTTTTTGTAAGATTTTTTACACTTTAAATTTAGTAAAAGAGAAAATATACTTCAGGTTTTTTCAATGTAATATTTATTTAAATTTTTTAAAATATATTTCATATTTTTTTATATGTAAAAATATTGTAAATTTATAAATATTTATTTTTTAAATAATATTCAATAGTATTCTATTAAATAATTAATAATTGGTACAATTCAAAATAGACACCCGATTTCATATAAATAGATTAATCAACTATTATATAATAAATTGTAAAGAATTAAATTTGTTATAGATGAAAAAAATAGAAGAAGATGTGGTATTATCTAATTTGTAACATTTGAGTATATGTTCATGTTTGAAATTGGTTCTTGAACATCTCAAATTAATTAGGACTTTTCTCATTTAATAACAAATACACTTCACAAACATCAAACTTATACTACATTTTCAATATATAATTTGGTAACATATATCTAATTGATGTTGTTCGAGAATAAATACAAACTCTTCACCAATTCACCAAAATTAAATAAAAACTCCTTGATGATAACCTATTAGCCTAGAAAAGGCATTATAAGATTGATGGAATATGCATTACAATTTACTTTAAAAAAACTATTGTTACTAACTCACAATTTAAGAAATGAACTCTTTCAACAATTAGGAAATTACAAATATTACAAGAGCTTGACAAAAGATCTTAGAAAATTCTCTCTTAATACAAATTTGAAAATTAGAGAAATAATTTTCTTTCAACCTAGTTTACCATAAAATACAACAACAATGCACCATTGCAACATAGTAAACTCCTCTAAATCAAATGGAACTATAAAATAATAGAGATCCCTTCCAAGATTAAATTAAAATAAATGTAATTATCTAAACAACAATGCACCATTGCAAAATAGTAAACTCCTCTACATCAAATGAAACCATAATAGTAGAGATTCCTTCCAAGATTAAATTAAAATGAATGTGATTATATGTTTTTTTTTAATCTTCAATGAAACCAAAAATGTTAGCAATTTTAGGCAAATAAAATTAAATCCACAATGTACCTTCATTGAGCTATAATAAATACACTAAGAAAATATTTCAACAATTTCCTAAGCTGATTTTTTTAAATTCTAAGTTACCACTATTAACATAATTTGTTTAAACAAGAAAAGATTAATTTTGATAAACTATAACCAAGAAAACCTCCCTTGCAACAAATAAATGTAAATTCCTAAATTCTAGCTACCACCATTTCAATTTCATATTTTGTAGACTTGCCTATTATGACACTTGCAACAACATGGGATAAAAATCAATTTTTTGTTATGGTTTAATTAAATTACATCCCTTGTTCTAACCTCCCAATTGGCAAATGTGGGAAGATGTTGAAGAAGGTTGTGGAATTAGAGTTTCATGGGTATCACATTTCTTTGACATAGATTGTTAAATAGTCCACATGTCTTGTATATATGCTTCTACATATTGCACATATTTCTATTAGAACACATGCATCTAGAATATCTAATAAAAATATACTTTGGGTTGTGTTTTGATGGATTTCAATACCCACTTATAAAGCTCCCATTTTGGCATAAGCAAAGATGATGTTGTCAAAGGTTTTAGTGTTAGGCCTTACACTTGCCAAATGTGTTTCTATTAGAACATGTACAACTAGAATATCTAAAAAAAATACACTTTGGATTGTGTTTTGATGCATATCAATACCCACTTATAAAGCTTCCATTTTTGCATAAGCTAAGATGATGTGTTAAAAGGTTGTATTGTTAGGTCTTACACTTGCCAATTGTATTTTTATTTATTTTAATTGCAAGGCCTTTACATTAGAACCAATTTTTACATGTCTTATAGTCATTCTACTCCATGAGAATACATCTAATGCACCTCATTTATGCTTCCAAATTTTTAATTCACATCTATGACGACACACAACAACAAAAAAAGTTTACCAAGATTTTATGGAACTTCATGTTGAATTCACCATAAGGACACATATGATCAAGAATCTTCTACAATACCAAATAACCTTCCATGCATGAGAGAAGCAAAAAAGAATTTTGTATTTCTAAATAATAATACACTTGTATATGAAAGGATGCAAGGTCCAAGATGTGCAATACATGCAAATGAAGCCTTTCTTATATATACAAGGTGACAAATAGGATAACACTACATTATTACAAGTTTTGCAATCATATGAATTGAGAAACAGAGAGATAACTACCCTAAGCATGTCCAAAGAATTCCTTAAGTAAAGTTAACAAACTGGGTGTGAATAAGATCCACTTGAGTGAAGTTACTTAGGAAATAGCCACATTCCCATTAACACCTACCTTTAAGTGCAACTTGGGGAGGTACAAATAAATGCAAATATGTAAGTATGGGTCCCAACAACAATATCTAATAAGGTACTCATGTATAAACAATATCTAATAGATGAAAAAATGAGATAAACCATAAGAGAGAAAAGACGTAAATAAAAATTATAAGAGTGAAGGAAGGAGGACTCAAGAAGACCCTCCAAAGAATAATTCCTTCACCCTATTTATCTATCATAATTGAAGATAAGTTTGCAATGACAAAGACTTAGTAAGAATAGCAACAATCTACTCCTTAGTAGTAAATTACTCCAAGTTAAAAGCACCATTCTAGATCAACATCTTATTGAAGTGCATGCGGATGTTTGTATCCTTAAGCCCATTTATTTTCCATTTGGTTGTGTTAAATATGAATGACAGTTTTATTTTCACACTAAAGAGTAATGGGATTATCAATAGGAATTTCAAACTTAACCATTAATTTACAAAGTTAAAGAATTTCCTAGCTAGCCAAAAGTACAAATTCATACTCAATCTCTATTATTAATAATGTATTTTTTTTTTGCATCTTATGAGAATGCAATCATATTATAATTAAGGAAAAATACTACACTATAAATAGATTTCTAATCATCAATGTCACAAGACCATTCCAAGTTGATGAAGCCCACAATTTAAGAGGCTCTTGAGGTGTATTGAATATATATATACCTCAACAACCTCTTAAATTTCTTAGACTAGTCTTGTGACATTGATGATTAGATGTCTATTTCTACTTTCATGCATGCATGCATGCACGTCTATTTATAGCTTTGTGTGTGTGTGCACACACACACACACACGCACGCACATGCACATGCACACGCACACACATGCACACGCATGCGCGCACACATTACTGCCCATGCCAACACAGATGCACAAGAACCTACACAAACACACACTACTTTCATGCATGCATGCATGCACGTCTATTTATAGCTTTGTGTGTGTGTGCGCACACACACACGCACGCATGCACATGCACACGCACATGCACACACACATGCACACGCATGCGCGCACACATTACTGCCCATGCCAACATAGATGCACAAGAACCTACACAAACACACACACATATGTTTTGATATATATACACGTGTGTGTGTGTGTGTGTGTGTGCATATATACATGTATATACACAAACACACTTTTCTACCCTCCAACAACTCCCATGAGGCCCTTGAGAGAAATAACAAACAAGTTGAACCATAGAGGATATGTCAAGAGAACCATGTGTCAAGTACACAAGACTGCCAACCAACTAATAGTACAAATTAACAATAACTATAGGATTTATGTAATTGGTAGATAGCACATCATCTATTTAAAATAATGTTAGAGGAAAAATTCACTTAAAAATGAAGATCCCCTTAGAATTTTAGTGAACCTGAAGACAAAGGAAGAAATGTAGAAGACCAAGATTAGTCATACCAAACCACTCCATTAATTCTCACTCGAAGCTTTAGACCATGAAGTTGTAACTCCTTTTAATAATTAAATCGTCCATATGCAACACAAAAATCATATCCTCTCATTGATATCTTTGATTGAAACCATAAGACTAGAATAATAATAGGGGAGGTTAGAAGAAAGTGTGTTTATCTTTCTTCTCTTACCAACCATGAGGTGTTTGTTTGAGGTCATACAATGAACCTTGAATCCTACAAAGAAGTGAATAGTTATATAGGAAACTTGGAGAAAGCTCTATGTAGATTTCCTCATGAAGATCACTATGCAAGAAGGATATCTTCACATCCATTTGAAAGCTTGGCCATACTTGGGATGTATCTAGAGAAAGTCCAAGATGAATAGAATCCATCTTAACAATATTAGCAATGGTCTTATGATAGTCAATACCCTCAACTTGGAAAAATCTGTTAGCCGGAAGATATTTTGTGTACTTATCAATAGAAGTATTTGTCACATATTTGGTTTAGTGCAACTAAATCAAAATAACTTTCTTTCCTTGGGTAGACATGTACAAGATCCCATGTATGATTACTCATCAAAGAGCAACATTCCTTAGCCATAAAACTATCTTGCAATGGAATACCAAATGCATCTAATTTTTTTTGAGGAGTCATTGAAAGTCCATGATTTAAAATATTAAAACCGAAATATTATGGACGAGACTAGTGAGCATCTATGTGATCATAAACAAGGGGTCAATACTTCTTAAGATTACTACGGCTCCAAGGAGAAAAAAATTGTGCACCTATAGGAGGTGGTCATCATGACCCACATTTGAATCAACCTCAAAAAGAAAATATCCTCAAATGATGAAGAATGTGGAGTAGGTAGTCATGAAGAAGAAACATATGGAGTATCCATTGTGTACAATGAAATGTTATTCCTAGATAGACCAAAATAGCATTAAAACAACCTAAAACCACAAAAAATGTAACACTTAAGATAGGGCTAAAAGGATGTCAACCTGTAATGAAAATCAACATACAGAGTATCCATTGTGTGCAATGAAATGTTATTCCTAAATAGACCAAAATAGCATTAAAACAACCTGAAATCACAAAAAAATGTAACACTTGAGATAGGGCTAAAAGGATGTCAAATTGTAATGAAAACCATTGAAAATGTAGTATATCAATCTTCTCGTTGCATTGATTTGCCCAGTGATGTTGGATTTGATGTGTGTTCACAATTTTGGTAGCATAAGGGTGCTCAAAGATTCAAGATGCATATAGTTGTGATATGTGAGATTAGGAGAAAAAAATGATTAAGTGTAGTACTTGAATGAGAGGATGTGGATTAGAGAGCCAGGATTAAATCTATGAGATCAATGGTGGAGGATCAATTGGTCCTCATTGTGCATGAGAGGTTTCCAAGTGGCAACCTAGGAGAGGAGGTGATGCGAGGTTTGTTGAAAAATGGTACCCTTGGAGTGTTGAAAAGATCTTTCCATGAAAGCATTTCTTGTCCCCATACTCCAAGTACATGGGGAATGAGAATAAATAAATTTTTAATTCCTTAAATGTGACATGTGCAGAAGGGACCCATGTGGGTAACCTTTAAGGCTAATAATGTAACTTGGGAGGCAAGTTATGGAAAGGGTTGACCCCTTCCTAATCTCATGGATTAGTAATGTGCAAATGTGAATGATTATGCATATTAGAAAGGTGATCAAGGGAGAGTTGGAGGATTTGACACTTGGAGAAAGAAAAGAGAGAGAATTAAAAAAATGATTTTGATCTTGTTTGGAAGAAAAAGAGAATAAATGAATTAAATTAAACAAATATAAGGATTTAGTTAAGTTAATAGACAAAGGGCTAAGGGGTATGATCAATTTTGGACACTCTACATTTTCCCCTCTTTGAAGTGGCATCAAAATAGTGTTGTTTCAAAGAAAATTAAAATATAGTCGACGCGAAGGAAGTTGGATGAAGAGATGCCTCAACATGGAGGGAGTAGAAGGAAGAATAATTAGGATAGGTGATGCACCCTCGAGAGGGTGGACGAGAAAAAGGGGGCCCGAGCAGCCTCTCGATAGAAGAAAACATGGACTAGGGATGCAAGAGAAGAAGAGGAAGGTGTTGAACCTACGACAAGATTGAGATGGAGGGGGGGTGAATCAATCTGGAACTCTACAAAACTGATCTAACAAATATTAGCTTGCAATATTTAACCATTTTACAACAATATTGAAAAAACATCAACCATAAACACATGAACATCAAATTCAAGTGGAAAACCCAATAGGGTAAAACCATGATGAGAATCATACTCACAATATAAATAAAAATTGATTAAAATGTTTTAGCTACTACCAAGGAGCATCATGCACCTGATGGACTTGCAAGACTAAGGTGCACTGCCTTAGGGCAAGATACATGGACTTTCACAACTGAGGCTCACTACTTCAGGGCAAGATACAAAGAGCTACCAAGAGACCCACTATCTTCCAACAACAAAAAAAATAGTAGAACTAATATGAGAAGACTATCTTGATTATGAAATTTTCCTTGAACCACTATGTCAAGAAATCAATATCATGGCAAACATATCTGACATCCACCACTTTCTTAGAACACCATCACACTGAATATATCACCTTCAAAGCTCTTTACGAATTGACTTTCACACATTCACAGTATCAAATATGTTTGCACATCAATCAAATTCACTTAACATCAATTCACTCTCTATCATATACACAAAGCATACATCTGCACTCCTTAAGTACAAGTTAGATCATCAAAAACCTAGTTGAGGGTTGACCACAGATAGAGTAAACAATATTGCACAAAATAAGCCACCCTGACAAAAAACTGGCCAATGCAGTCCACTCCAAGAGAAAGAGGGAACCCAAAACCTTCACCATATATCCTTCTAAGTCAAATCCAATGTGTTACACACACTACCACATCCTCCAAAGTTGGCACCAAAATGTAGCATGTAGATAAGCAATAAAACTCAATAACCAGTCGACCAAATTTTTTTCCAATGTAAATTACTTAACATGATTCTCCACACACCATGGTGAGACCCATAACAATATTCGAACTCAACCTCCAATGCATATCTAGACCAAATAGTATGATCCAATCAAGATAATCCAATTGGACACACTAAAAGACATAACTGAACATACCAAGCATAGACCAACGTAACTCACTTGCGAAACAAAAACACCACTAAAACATTAAACTGAAATATTGCACAAACCAAATAAACATGTCCACCAAATTGTAGAACAAGATTCAACATATTCGGAGGCCACCTAGCAGTTTTTAGACCAATCTAAAAAACTCTCTCACTGTTAGATAATAACAACAACAAACCTCTATAGTATTTACCATCCAAAGGAATGCAAATCATTCTACCACTGGGGCATTAAGTACTCTTTCCAACATATTGAACTTGCCACAACTGTAGCTTTCTAGAGATACTTCACCAACACAAATTCAACATCAACACTAGACAAAGAGATCTCCACCAAACTCAACAACAACACCAAATAAAGAAACCTGCAATAGTACAAGATCATATACAAGCTAGAATTCATCCAGAAAAACAAGTTTGACATCAATGACAAAAGAACTTAGATTTCTAGCAATCTCCCCCTTTGTTATTGATGGCAACACTAAAATAAGCATAGTAACACTAATACAAAGAGTTCTCTCACCAATGCACCACACACCAACAATTTTATCCCTCTTTGACATCAAATACAAAGGGCACAACTCAACATGACGTATTGATCTCTGCAATATTCCTTCTAACACTACTCTTTAGAAACCAAAAGAAACTACATACTCCATTGCTCCCCTTGAAAACAACAACTGCATCAATCCAGGAGACAAAGAATAAGCCTTAAATCCTCCCCTAAAAAGATGCACCTCATTTATGCATCTAGTTAGAGAAGGGAGGGGCAATGACCCCTAATTTTAGCTTGAGATACTCAAAGGTATCCTTTGTCAATTCTTTAGTAAAGATGTTTGCAACTTGTTCTTTTCTAGAAATATACTCCAATCTAACTTCCTTTTTTGCAACCTTCTCTCTTAAGAAATGATACTGAATTGAGATGTGTTTAGTTCTTGAATGCATTATCGAATTCTTTGAGATATTTATGGCACTAGTATTATCACACATTATGGGAATAGCTTTATCATACACTACTCTAATATCTTTAAGAGTGTTTTCATCCACATAACTTGAGTACAACAAGATGTTGTTGCAATGCATTTTGCTTCTGTAGTAGATAGAGATATTGAATCCCACTTCTTACTTAATCAAGAGACTAACATGTCTCGTAAGAAAAATGCACCTCCACTTGTTCTTTCCCTATCATCAACACATTCGGCCCAATCAACTTTTGTGTAGGCTTTTAGCATGAAATCTCCATTCTTCTTATACAAAAGATCAAAATATGGGGTTCCCTTCAAGTACCTAAAAATCCTCTTTGTTGCTTGATCATGCGATTGATTTAGATCAGCTTGAAATGTTGCAATTATACAAACAACCTACATGATATATAGTCTAGAGGTGGTTAAATATAACAATTCTCCAATCATGGATTTGTACTTCTTCTAATCAACTTCTAAAGATTTATAATATTTGTTTAGCTTACAACCAACAACTAAGGGGGTTGCAACCGGTTTATAGTTCTCCATTTCAAACTTTTTTAGCATCTCTTTGACATGTTTGGCTCAAGAAATGAAAATTCCATCTTCTAACTATATAACTTGTAGGCCAAGAAAAGAATGACAACTCACCAATAATTGACATTTAAAATTCCTTCTACATCTCTTCTACAAACTCCTTGCATAGATCACCATTTCCTCCAAATATAATATCATCAACATAAACAACAACAATCAGTAGCTTGTTACCTTCAACCTTTAAGTAAAGATTATTGTCAGTAGTACCTTTTCTGAAATTTTGTTGTAACAAATATCTATCCAATCTAGCATACCAAGTCTTAAGTGCTTGTTTGAGTCTATATTATGCCTTTTTCAATCTACAAACCATATATGTATCTTCTGACAACTTGAACCCATCCATTTGTTCAACATATATCTCTTCTTCAATTTATTCATTTAGAAAGGTTGACTTAACATCCATCTAATACACCTTAAAGTTCTTATGATCATAAAAAGCAAGAAACATTCTTATAGCTTCCATCCTAGCTACTAGAGAAAAAGTTTCCTCAAAATCAATTCCTTCAACTTGTGAATAACCTTTACATACCTACCTTGTATTGTTCCTTGTGACTTATCCTTGTTCATTTAGCTTATTCTGGAACACCCACTCAGTTCCTATCACATTTTTGTCCACTGGTCTAGGTACCAATTCCCAAGTTTTATTTTTTTGTATTTTATTCATCTCTTCTTTCATTGCCTTTATCCAACTATCTTCTTTGTTTGTTTCCTCATAAGATTTTGGTTCAACTTGTGAAAGAAAACAAAAAAAAATCTTTCTTATTGGCTTCTACAACTCTTCTTCTTATCTGAACACCTTTATTTTTGTCTCCAATAATCTAATCTTTTGAATGCTTCTTTCGTACATATCGGGTTGGAGTCTTAGATACTTTTTCAAGTTCTTCTTCTTCTTCTTCATTTGTCTCTTTTCCACTATCGTCTTCCAAATCAACCTTCTCTTTTGCAACAACCAGAATAATCTCAAATTTAGTCTCTAGTTCAAGTTCAAAGATAGTCTCACCTCATTCTTCACAAACTTTAACATTTGTACTTTCTACTATCTTGTTCAATATTTTGTTGTAACATTGGTAGGCCTTGTTGTTTGTAGCATCTCCCATAAATATCCCTTCATTTTCTTTGGTATCAAACTTTCATAGATCATATTCATCTCTCTTGATATAGCACTTACTTCCAAAGATATTGAAATACTTCACAGTAGGAGGTCTTCCATTCCAAACCTCATAAGGTGTCTTAGTATGATTTACTCTTACTTGTACCTTGTTAAGAATATAGACAACATTATGCACAACTTCTTTCCAGTACACATTAACCAAGTTAGCATTTTTCAACATAGTTCTAGCCATCTCAATAACAGTCCTATTCATTCTTTCTACAACTCAATTTTGTTGGAGGGTTCTTGGGGCCAAAAAATGCCTTCTTATTCCATGTTTTTCATAGAAACTATCAAATTATTTTGAAGTAAACTCTCCTCCTCTATTAGATCTCAAACACTTGATTTTAACATCTACTTGATTTTTAGCCATTGACTTGAATACTTTAAAATTTTCAAAGGCTTTAGATTTTTAATTCAAGAATGTAACCCATGTCATAGAGTAATCATCAATGAGCAACATAAAGTACCTATCTCCGTTGAGTCCTTTTGTCTTAGTAGGTTTGAAAAGATATATGTAATTCAATTCCAAAGGTTTAGAAGTATAATATTGCTTGTTCTTGGATCTCCTCTTTGTTTATTTTCCTAGTTGGAATTCCCTACACACAACATAAATAGGTTTGATAATTCTAGGTAAATCTCTCATAGCTTTGGTAGTACTAATCTTCACAATATTATCAAAAATCATATGTCCCATTTATTTATGCCACAACGAACATTCATTGTTATTTGCCAACAAACATCTTCTCACACTCTTATCCTTTATATAGTAGACATTTTCACTTGTTCTAACACCGTCTGCAACCAATCTCGCATTATTTTTCTTTTGTAATCATACATCCAGACTTAGTGAATGTGACTTAATAACCATTATTGTACATCTAACTAACACTCAATAAGTTATGTCTCAGACCTTCAACATAATAAACATCCTTGGTTTTATGCTTACCATCAATTGTAATGCTTCCTATCACACAAATAGGTGCAACTTCCTCTCCTATAAAATTTATTGATCCTCCATCAAACTTCTCAAGGTTAATAAACTTATCTCTATCTTTGGTCATATGATTTGAACATCCAAATTCAATGATCCAAGCTTTTAGTTCCACTTTACCATGCAATGCAATCTTTTCACCTACTAAATTTATATTGTTCTTCACTCCTTCTGGTCTTTTAGATATTTCCTTATTCTTTTCTTCTATAGCCAGAAATAGACATGATAAACTTATAAGGCACTGAGAGGCGGGGGGGTTAATCAGTGCAAGAAAAAAAAACACAAATCTGATCACCACTTTAAATAACTTAAAGCTTAATAAACATAAAAGAAATATCACCACATAAGCTAACACCCAATACATCAAGCTCCACATAACACAAAGATTTATACGTGGAAACCCAAAAGGGAAAAACCATAGTGAGAGTTAGTACCCACAAGATTCACTATCTGTAAAATAGAAATCTTTGACTGGTTAAGGTCATACAAATATGCCCGGTTAGGAGCAGACCCTGTTAGGAGTCACCCGGTTAAGGGATTTACCTCAGCCCTGTTAAAAGTTTTGCCCTGTTAGGAGCAACCTTGCAAGAGGACTTAGACTCAAGTTAATGAGCTACCCTGTTAGGTGATTTACATTTCCAGGCTGATTAGGACCTACCCGATTATGGGATTTGACTATTGCAACTATTAGGAAAACAATAGTAAAATGATCTGCATGTAGCACCTATGTTCTTGATAAGATCCACTTCAGTTCCGCTCAATACATCAATAACATATCCATATAGAGCTTCTCAAATTACCGCAAAATCAAACTCTCAATATTCGCCTTTGATCTCATGCTTCATCTCGTAACTCATCACACTTTTTATAAACATCAACTTAGTCCACTAACAACCTTGGAACAATTTCCTAGGTTCAATGAATCTGGACAATCTTGCAATACACGCTTTACTTATATCGGCCACCGACATAACAACTCAAAAATAAAACATAATCATTATCAGTTTACCAATCTTAGTGACTCTATTCTACTGGTTAGTTGTTCTTTGTGATTGACTGCTTTGTACATCATAACTTGCTCATCTTGTTGAATCTACCACTGTGGTGTGAAACATAGCTACCTGATACAATCTCCAATACTCCTACAAAACCGCATCACCTAACTCTTCATTGATCACTCATTCCAGTTGCTTGAATACAACTTTGTTACTTTTTACTGGTTGAATTCCTATTGTCGGTTCATTAGTAAACTATCTCCTCTATCGGTTATGCCTTACCGATTGGCCTAAAAGACTTAGATGACTATCAAAACATGGTTGGCATCAATGACAACATAAAACAAGTCATCAATCAACCTATTACATCAAAACATCATCATCAAGCCAACAAGAGATTCTAAATTTGATCCATCGCCATCTTCATCCTCAGATGAATGTGTCTCCATAGAACATAAGTCCCTTTTTCCTTTATCTCTATCATATGTTCTTTTCTTTGAGTCATATCTTTCATGTCTACCCTTATTCTCATCATCATCAGATTTCTTTTAATCTTCCTTGTACATACATTTAGAAGCATAATGACCAATTCTTCCATAATTAAAGCATTTTAGAGGTAACTTATCTTTGTATTTTGTAATTCCTCTCTTCATTCTTCTCATAATGTTTGCTTTGATCTCATCCATATTTTCACTTGCTTCTGGTTCATTGTCAGCTATCCTTGAAACATTAAAAACAACCTCTTTTCTTTCTCTTTTGATATCTTTCATCTCAGCTATTTCATAGGTAGATAGTGATCCAACGAGTTGATCAACAGTATACTTATATAAATCATGGCATTTGTCAACAACACACTTCTTAGGCTTGTAAGGTTTAGGTAGAGTCAGAAAAATATTTCTCACAACATCACCTTCTTCAATATTTCCACCAACACCTCTGATAACATTCAAAATCTCAAAAACCCTATGTATGTAATTTTCAACACCTTCATCATCGGCCATCTTTAGACATTCATATTTATATTTCAAATTCATTAACTTAGCTTGCTTCATCTTGGGATATCCTTCATACACTTGACTTAACTTGTTCCATATTTCTTTGGCTTCCTTTAATTCGATAACTTTGGCAAATACTACATCACTTAAACAATTGATAAATAGTTCTAACCTTTGCATTATTCTCATGATTCTTAACTTCATTCGGAGTCTGAGGCCCATTTAGTGATGCGGTATAGCCAGATTTGACAATTTTCTAGATTCCATTCGATAAAGTTTCCAAATAAGATTGCATCCTCTCCTTCCAATAGGAAAAAATTGTACCATCAAACCATGGTGCTTTGAAATTGAGTTCCTACACCATTCTAGATCTACCTCAAGTGGTTAAGGTCTTATAAGAGGAACTTTTCTCTTATACCAATTGTTGAACCCATGGTAGGACTGAGAGGGATGGTGAATCAGTTTGCAACTCTACAAAACCGATCTAACAAATATTAAGCAATATTTAGCCATTTTACAACAATACTAAAAAAACATCAACCATCAACACATGAACACCAAATTTAAGTGGAAAAATTGCAGTGAGAATCATACTCACAATATAAATATAAATTGATTACAATGTTTTAGGCTCGTTGCCAAGGAGAATTATGCACCTCATGGACTTCCAAGAATAAGGTGCACTACCTTAGGGCAAGATACATGGACTTGCACAATTGAGGCTCGTTGCTTTAGGGAAAGATACAAAGAGCTACCAGGAGACCCACTATCTTCTAGCAACATAATGAATAGCAGAACTTCAAAATGAGAAGAATCTTGAAATCATGAAATCATCATTGAACCACTTTGTCAATTGATCGATATCATGGAAAACATATCTAACATCCACCACTATCTTAGAAAATTGTCACACTGAATATATCACCTTCAAAAGTCTTCACAAATTGAATTTCACACATTCATAGTATCAAATCATCTTGCACATCATTCACATTCACTTCACATCAATTTACACTCTATCCCATACACAAATCATACATCCGCAATCCTTAAATACAAGTTAGATCATCAAAAACCTAGTTGAGGATTAAGTAAAGATAGAGTGAACAATATTGCACAAAATAATCCACCCGAACTGAAAATAACCCAATGTGGTCCACTCCAGGAGAAAGAGGGGACCAAAAACCTTCACAATACATCCTTCTAAGTTGAATCCAACATGTCACATGCACTAACACATGCTCCAAAGTTGGCACTTAATGGGGATCTCCACACACCACGATGAGACTCATAGCAATATTCTAATTCAACCTTCAATGCATATCCAAACCAAAAAGTATGATCCAATCAGGCACACTAAAAGATAACACAACTGAACATACCAAGCACAAACCAACATAACTCACTTGTGGAACAAAAACACCACCAGAGAATTAAATTGAAATACTGCACAAACCATATAAACATGTCCACCAAACTATAGAACAATATTTGACATATCTGGAGGCCACCCAACACTTTCTGGACAAGTTTGACAAACTCTCTCATTGTTAGAGAATAACAACAAAAAACTTTTACAATCCACAAACCAAAAAACTAGATGATGCAACATCCACATAACACATACAATATATTCAGAAACACAATCTTCACCATCTAGAGGAATGCAAAGCATTCTACCATTGGGGCATTAGGTACTCTTTCATGCATATTGAACTTGACACAACTGTAACTTTCTAGACACACTTCACCAACACAAATTCAACAACAACACCGGACAAAAAGATCTACATCAAACTCAACAATAACACTAGACAGAGAGACTTGCACCAGTACAAGATCATATTTAGTCTAGAGTTCATCTAGAACAAAAAGTTTGATATAAATGACAACATAACTTAGATTTACAACAAAAGGAAATAGGGAAAATGAAGGAAAAGGAGATTCCTAGAAGAAAAACGAAAGAAAAAGGAGGTGATACAAAGAAATGATGCAGAAAACGAAGGCCATAAGAAGAAATCGCTTGAAAAATAAAGTCTAGGGGGCCTAGAAGAAGGTAAAATGAATTTTCTCATTTTACCCATGATCAATTGGGAATTAAGAAATATAGAGAAAAATACACCCCAGGACAAACTAGCAAATGCATTGTGTGTGAGACACCACATTGACATGATGTGAGCCGCATGGTGAGGACAGGAGGTGGACCCAAAGGTGAAACCAAAAAAACCCCTAATTTTTTTTCTTTTTTTAGTGTTTAAACAAGGGAAATAGGGAAATGGAGCAATCCCACCGAATTAGGTACAACTTTGCATCGATAGGCATGAAAGCCAACCAAAACTAATCCTATTGAAATGATGAGATTTTGAGGGATTAGCGAGGATACATTTAAATTAGAGGGTCCACTCCTAAAGAAGCAAGTTAGCTAAGGGATAGGAAAGTTTGGAAAACTCGTTAACAAAGTAGAAGAAATCCACAATTCAGTATGTTTGTTAAGAATTGGTGAGTGAAATGTGCAAGGAAAATCTACTTTGGCAATTTGGAGAAAGAATCAATGGATCCACCTTGGAAAGGGCCGGTAAGATGGGGATTAATAAGTAGTGGAATAGTCAATATTGTGGAATGTCTACCCTATAAAAGGGTTGAATTCTGAGGAGGATAGGCTTGGTGGTTTCACCAAGATTTTGGCGTGATCACCCTATGAAAAGGTGGGACTGCTAGAAGAATAGAAAATTAAATATTTAGCAAGAAATATAGAAAGAGGGTAGATGGATAGAAGAAACTAACTAATTGATTTGTGCATGATGTGTAGTGGGGGATTGATTGACTACAAAGCCAAGAGTTGAGATCACAAGTGTTGGGCTTAGAAGATGGGTTCAATGAGGATAGTTGGATGTAGGTGGCAGCTATGGGCATAGCCCACATCATTAGGATGCCTACCACACTATGCCCTACTCATAGCATTGACAGACAGGTGGCCATTAGACACATCAACCATTTGTCTTCATACAAGGGAGATGATAGTCACCTTGGAGAACATATGGTGAATTGTGTGGCTCTCAACAAGGGGGGCACAAGTTTTTAGCAGGGATCAACTAACAATGGAGGTCTTGTAGTTATTATTCTAGTAGTTAGGTTTGACCCTCCACCAAGGGAAATTGGATTTAGACAATGCATTGGACATAGTACCCAACATGAAGCTATTTAAATGTATTATGGTCAACAAACTACTATTGTCAGATCAAGGGGGCAGACTCTTTTCCTTGGGGCAAGTCGTAGTAGTTGTAGACATGGTGTGGAGGATGCACAAGTTTACATGGGGGTATTGTGTCATCACACTTATACAGATAACTACACACAATTTTATTTAGACAAGGACAAAACATTAGATATTGAAACTAATACAAGTATGGGCTTCAGAGTGCATATTTATGACAACCAATGATAAATTGAATAGAGATGGTGAGAGGAGAGAAAATTGTATTCAACTAGAGGGGAGCCCTATGATACTAGAGCTTGATTATGAGCATATGGAGGTAGACCATGGATGCGTTCGAGGAGGGGGGGCTTATATGGGGGCCATAGATCATGGGGGCTTCATTGGATAGGAAATATTATATCACATGCATTTATATTGGGGGGTTTAATATCCCAAAAATCTAAAACAATATATTGCCTATCTGGTGAAAATAGGGGGGTTTTTTAATTCAAGTTGTGTGTTGGGAGGGGTGACAAAAAAGGAGTTTAGGGCAATATTTTTTGAAAATAGGGGATTCTTTAGTATGCCATGAACGTATATGCTATAACCCAGGTTCACTAAGTAAAGCCCCCATGCCATACATGAACATGGGAGGGATGAGATGATGCAAATCACTATATTCCCTATATGATTTCATTGGCATATATCATTGGCAATCAAATATATGTGATTGAGTGATATAGGCTCAAAAAGCTCTTGAGATAGTTTGGGGTCAGGTAGGATATCCCAGTAGAGCACATATCTTTACATAGTTCACTCGAGAGACTAGGTAGTGGGGACCACATATGGATCAAAGGGTGACTCTAATAGAGTGGAGAACACTAGAGGAGGTTAGATGGGATTCATAGAGATGAGTTGAGACACAGGAGTCGCAAACAAATTCTAGGTCTAGTGGTAGACTCATAGGCCATGATGAGTGATGACCTTGGTGAGGGTAGAGGTGGGATGTAAAAATGTGGAGGAGGCTTGCATTAGGAGGGTGGAATAGAGGGCAAGGATAGGGGACTTAGATGGTGAAACAGAGGAGAACCATTGACATTGTGGGTAGGTGAGGAGGGATCATTATAGTTACACTCGAGGGTGGGAATTATACTGAAGGAGGTTGTTTAGGATGAGGAGACAACTTTAGAGGAGGGAGAGAAGGGTGATGACGGAGACATAAGAGACATGGATGTGTGGATGGAGAAAAATATATCTAAAATCTTATGGGAGAAGATCCAGATTTATTTCAACATCCTCAATAGACTACCTACAAAACGCACACAATGTAAACCAAAATCTAAACTAAAAAACATACATGCGTGCTATAAAAACTACTCCATTGCACTTCTATCAACCAAGATCTTGTGTTAAAAACTGATGTTCTTAGAAGAACACACACAAGAATCTATGGTGAACGAAGATTTGAAATATGATGGATGCAAAATAAGAATGCTAGAATGCAAAAAGTACGCTCCAATGCTAGATTGTCAGATTGCTAGATTGCTTATTAGGATTGATAAGAATGAGAAAACCCTCTAATATAAATAACACCTTAGAAAATGAAGGGATATGATTAAGAGGTGAAATAATAAATGGTCGGCTAGGATTAAAGGGTAGGTAGGAATATGATAAAATAATAAGAGGGTAGTTAGGAAAAATAATAAAATAATGAAGGGGGTAGGTAGAGGAAAATTACGAGATAAATGACATGTGTCATAGAGTGAAAAAACTAATGAATTAATTAAATAAATAAAAATTCATTTAATTAATAGAGGAAGTGAGACCAATTAAATAAATAAAATATTTATTTTATTTAGGAAAAAGATAATTGTATCTACACTTAAATTTGGCTAATCAATTTAGTCAAAATTATTTCCTTTAGTCATTTAATTAATTAAATATCTTAATTAATTATCTCATTCCTCGAGTTAACTAACCTAATTAATTAAATCTCCCCTTCCAATCCCTTGAATTAATTAATTCCTCGCCCCCCTCCCGCTCCCCTTTTCAATGCCTTGAATTAATTAATCCCCTTTTCATCCCTTTTATTTGAATTAATAAAATTCAAATATTCCCTTTTGGTCACATGTCTCCTAACTTCTAACTACCTAACTAACCCTCCTCTAACCTAACCTCCAATCTAAACCTTGGGTTCTAGCCAACCTTATCCTAACCTTCCCTCACATGTGTGTGCACACATATTCCCCTAATTTCCTTAATATTAGGAAATTTTATTTTATTTTTGGGTGGCCTCCTCCCAAATTGGACATGTTTCCTTAAGGACACATGTCAAACCCCTTTTTGACAGTTGTCCCTCCAAGGGACACTTGTCCTCCCTTGTTGAGCCACTTGTCCTGTTTGAGGACAAGTGTGGAATCTTGTTACACTTCTCATTTCTAGGATTGCCACTTGTCCTCCTTGAGGACAAGTGTTGCATTTTACAATCCCTTCTCTCCTTCCTTCTCCTATTTAATCCCTCCTCATTTTAGATCAAATCATCCACTTTCTCACTACCATATCATTATCAATCAAAATTCTATCCACTTTCATTACATTGCATTGTTATAATGCAGAATTTCATCCACCATTAGCACATCCATATTGTCATAATGCCCAATTTCATCCACACTTCATACCATCCAATCCTCATATCTTAAATCCAATCATCATAATCACATCATGGAGCAATATCGAGCAGTTGTTGTGTCAGTGAGCACACACCTTACCATGAGATAATCAAATCAAAGATTTGAATAGAGTTTGCATTATGTTGTTTTTAATGTTTTTAATGCTTTATTCATTTCTTTCTAACATCCTAATCTTGAGGTGTTTAAGCTAATTGTGTTTGCTTGATTGTCATCGCAGGTATTTCAATCTCTCATATTCGAGCACAATTTTTCCTCACAGATTTTCAAGCACACCCCGTGAGACCCACTTCATGGGTCGGTTTAATTATATTTGTAGGTTGCCATTTTTAACAGGTTTCTAAATCTGGCATGTTTCTGTTTCTAGCAGGTTTCTAAATCTAGTAGGTTTCTGAACCTTGAGGTTTCTATTTTTAGCAAGTTTGTGTTTTTAACAGGTTGCTATTTTTAGCAGGTTTCTATTTTTAGCAGGTTGTCATTTTTAGCAAGTTTTTGTTTTTAGCAAGTTGTCATTTTTAGCAAGTTTCTAAATCTAGCAAGTTTCTATTTTTAGCATGTTTCCATTTTTAGCAAGTTGTTATTTTTAATAGGTTTCTATTTTTAGTAGGTTTCCATTTTTAGTAAGTTTCTAAATCTGACAGGTTTCTATTTTAGCAGGTTTCTATTTTAGCAGGTTTCCATTTTTAGCAGGTTTCTATTTTTAGCAGGTTGCTATTTTTAGCAGGTGTCTAAATCTAGCAGGTTTCTAATTTTAGAAGGTTTCTATTTTTAACAGGTTGCAATTTTTAGCAAGTTTCTAAATCTAACAGGTTTCCTTTTTTGTAGGTTTCCATTTTTAGTAGGTTTCTAATTTTAGAAAAAATCTCGAAAAAAAAATCAAAAAATTAAACAACTAAAAAATAAATTTAATGTTGTAATTTTGATTTCTTCTACTAATGGTTTGTCTGCAACATGTGGTAAGGATAACAGAGACGTTTCGAGTGGCTAAAGACTTACATTGAAACTTCTAATCATTTTGCTTGCAGGGGTGTTTCAAGCGGTCAAAGACAAATCTGAAAACTTCTAATGCTTTGTTTTGCAGGGGTAACTTAGGAGTGTGTTTTCTTTTTAGAGTAAACAACTTCTATATGGGGATTAAAATTAATCTTGTGTCTTTCATGTTTCACACACTTGTGCACTTGTAGGGTGGACCGACATTTACACCTATTATCCTCTCCCCTCGCCTTCGTAGAACTTGGGTGATGAGAAAGGTGGTTAACGACGCCCATTTTTATCTTTATCAGAGAATCACCTCTTGGGGGCCTCATCACCTCAAGGGAGTGTTTCAAAATTGGGGAACGTTGGGGATAAAATTGTTGGAATCCAAGAACACTGAGAGGGGGGGGTGGGGGGGGTGAATTAGTGTTCTACTGAAATGGAGAAATTTAACCTTATTAATACAACAACTCAACAATCGGTAAACATAAAAACATATAATAATAAGCAACATTGCAACCACAAAGATGAACACCATAATACCATAGATTTATATGTGGAAAAACTCAAGGAGGAAAAACCACAATGGGATTGGAGATCCACAATATCTATCCACTGATCAGATGAATAAATATTACAATAAGGGGCCTGCACATGCAGGAAGGCACACTGCCTAGAGCGCACTGCTCATCACAATGGAGTCTCCCTGACTACAAAAGAGGTTAACCACCTCAAAATGTTCAAATAACAATCCAGAAAGAAGAACTGCCTATGATAGCATCAAACATGCCAGATTACAGTTTTGGTTAAGCTCATTACCGAAGGTCCAAAACCTCTTACATAAACCTAACTCAATCACCTATGATCAACCAAATCCTCTACACAAATGATTATTACATTATTTGCTCCTTGCCTATGATCTACAATGAGATCTTACAAATATTTACACAAGCCCTAGACCTAAACAATTAGGTCGGCCATCCACATGATAATTCAATAGATCCATTAGATAATCCTGAAATAAAATCATAAAACATGTCAACCTAAGGCCAAACAAACATCATCCAATCAATAAAACATCCCGAAAGCGCATTAGAAGGATCCACCAACATGTTACATGAAACCAATCCATAACCTAGATAGCACCGGACCTAAATTAGATCCACACACGCCAAAGCAATGACACCAATCACTCAAGGCACGAACACAATCACCATCACCATCATGAATCCCTTGTAGAAGCTACACCAACATGACTTATGCATTACATCAAAGATCTTCAATAAAGCTATGTCGGTGAAACCCTTAACCGACCTACAAAGCAGGCTTACTAGAACATAAGATAGCATTTGATCATCAAGTCAATACCAACTGAATGTGATATGCATCAGAACACATGAATAACCAATCCAAACCAATTCCACCAACCAAAGCATACCAGATCAACATCGTAATCCAACCACTCTACCGTAACCAACTAGAAATTGGTAAACAATCAAAATAGTCGATGTTTCCATAAATGACAAAACATCAATGCAAACATAATCAATTCCTCCAAATTGCCAACAATCTCCCCCTTTGGCATTGATGGCAACACTAGATGTGAAAAACATCCAAGTGCCAAGAAATGCCAAACAAGTCTCCCCCTATGGAAGACAACCAACAATCTCCCATAAAATGATATAGCAATGAATCTTTGAACCAAATACCTCTGTACCAATTAACCATCCATAGACCTGAACCAAAACTCCCCCAATGGGATACAACCAATCTGAAATTTTGTTTCTCTTCCTTGGTCCAACAATCTTCCCCTTTAGACTGATATCTTGTTAAGTTTTGTTTTCACATATTTCTCTCCCCCTTTGACATTAATGCCAGAAATTTGACATAAACACCAAAGAAAAAACATCATAGTGCCTCTGAACCACACAACTGACTACTCCCCATGAGTAGTAGCACCAACTCATCGATCTAGAATGAATAGAACCTCTGTAAATACATACCGGATTGATGCCAATCAACATCACTCAAGTGTCTACTGGAGGAGCAGAAACTCCCAATCTATCTCTCAAATGCTCAAATGATTCCTCAAACCAATCTGACTTCATTTCCTTCTCCATCAGAAAATTATACTTGATAGAAATGTGCTTAGTCTTGGAGTGAAATACCGAATTATTTGATATGTCAATAGCTGCAGAGTTATCACAATGATTAACTACCAGATCATTACAACTCACTTGTATATCCTCCAACATTTGCTTCATCCATAGAACTAGTGTACAGTTACTAGCAACATACTCAGCTTCAGAAGTAGATAAAGAAATGCATGACTGCTTCTTGTTGATCCATGAAACTAACTTCTTCCCAAGAAATAATGCTCCATCGGATGAGCCCATCCGGTTATCAACACCACCTACCCAATCTGCATCTAAATATGTTCATAGTGTAAAGTCCTCATAAACTAAAAACCATACCCAAAAACCTTGAAAATATCTGAAAATCCTATCTACCAGAGCAAGGATTCAACATAATCAATTCCTTCCTTCTAAGAATATCCTTTGCAGACCAATCTAGCCTTGTTCCAAAAACATCCAAGTCCATGTATTGTCCTTTTCTAACTGATCCAATTTCTCTTCCATAGTTTACATCCAACATTTATCTTTACAAGCTTCAATTACTAATGTTGATTCAACTTGAGAAATGAAACATACCTCTTGATTTGTCAATCTTCTTCATGTTCAATTATTTGATTCAACCTTTTATACCTAGGAGTCTTTTGACTTTCAGTTTCTCTTCTTTAATCTTCAATTACTGTTGGATTTTCTAATACTGTCAGGGTAACTAGTTCAACATTCTTTTCTAGTGCAGGTGCTACCGGTTTAGTTATGATCATCTCCACAGCCGATTCTTTTCCATAAGATTTAGCTTGGTCTTTGTGCTGCTCATCCACTTTCACATTAGTGCTCTCCATAATTCATTATTGTCTTTTGTTATAACAGCTATATGCTTTTCTTTTATTAGAATAACTAAGAAATATCCCTTCATCACATCTAGGGTCAAACTTTCCAATGGAATCATCTCTTTTGATATAACACTTACTTCCAAAGATTTTGAAATACTTAAGAGTAGGGGAATGACCAAACCATAAATCATAAAGTGACTTATCAGTAAACCAAACCAGATCCAAGATCCAACAAATCTTCATCATTTAACCTTGAAACTAACTTCTCCAAAGATTTGAAACAGGCTTTCAGATCTCTACCAAGGGCAATGCAATATTTGTCATCAATTTTCCTCCCCTTAAGGCGAATGCCTTAGTTACTGGATGAGTTTGTTTCTGGTGCAGGAACATTCTGCTCTGCTGGTTGAGTAACCGGGGTATATCCTTCAACCAAATGAACATCGAGGGCATTTGATTCTACCAGTTGAGCCTCAAACTTCATAACCCACTTCTTCTCATGCTCCTTATGAATGTCATCAACCTTCTTCTTTCCTTTTTCATTAGATTTATCACTTCCTGCCGGTAGGTTCTTGCTTCTAGAAAATTTAGCAATATGTCCTACTTTGTTGCATGCATGACAAGTGATATTATTCTTTTGAATTGCCTTACTATAACCTTGACCATTCCTTAACCTTCATTGATTAGCCATATGTCCAAACTTTCCACATGCATGACATTTCACATTCATTCTACAATCTTCTGATTTATGACCATACCTTTTACAATTTAAACATTGACCAGGAACTGCATTGTTATCCTGATTTTCTCTATTTCTACAATGTCTTTCCATATGACCAAATTTATTGCAAACAAAACATCTACCACTGAATTTATGTGCATTGAGCTACCTTACCAGTGTCCTCTGGTTTCGGTTGACCTTCTGATCATTCTGCATATCGGATGTCTGATCTTCATTTGCAGTAATGGAGCTCTGACCTTGTTCAAATCTAAGTCCTCTAGTGTCTCCCTTGCGCCTTTGATCCTTCAATAGCTTATCAAGTTTAGCAGAACTAACCTTGAACTTATCTTTGTATTCTTTGCAGCATCCAGATCTCCTCTTAGATTTGTCACCATTATTTCCAACTCTTGCTCATTGTTCTGTGATTGCACCAATTCAGTTTTCAACATATCATTCTCATGCACCAACCTAATGCATTCCTCATATCTATCTTTTAGAGATATAGCAAGATTTTGTTCATTCTTCTTTTGGTCTTCAATCTCCTTGCACATCCTCATAGTTAGGGCTTGCATTTTATTCTTCATCACACCATTATCCTGACTCAGCTTCTGACATTGGTTCTTCAGAGTATCCTTTTCTTCATCATTTTGATCTTACAATTATTCCCACAGTTCCTTCCTTTTGGCTTGAGCATTAGATAGCTTTTCTTGTAGAGTGATAATGAATTCTTTTGCAGATCTAAGTTCATCTTCCAACTTTATTTTCTTAAATTTTTCAGCTTCAAAATATTCAAGAGCAACATCAAGCTACCGCCTCAAACACATCTCCATGGATTCCGGTTTCAGGATCTTCCTCAAGTAGTTAGGCTTCTACAAAAAGAGGACCAGGCTCTGATACCAATTGTTGGAATCCAATAACACTGAGATGGGGGGTGAATCAGTGTTCTACCATAATGAAGAAATTTAACCTTATTAATACAACAACTCAACAATCAGTAAACACAAAAACATATAACAATAAGCAACAGTACAACCACAAAAATGAACACCGTAACACTATAGATTTATATGTGGAAAACCTCAAGGAGGAAAAACCATGGTGGGACTGGAGACCCACAATATCTATCCACTGATCAGATGAATAAATATTACAATAAGGGGCCTGCACATGTAGGAAGGCACACTGCCTAGAGTGCACTGCTCATCACAATGGAGTCTCACTGACTACAAAAGAGGTTAACCACCTCAAAATATTCAGACAACAATCCAGAAAGAAGAACTGCCTATGATAGCATCAAACACGCCAGATTACAATTCTAGTTACCGGAGGTCTAAAACCTCTTACATAAACCCATCTCGATCACCTATGATCGACCAAATCCTCTACATAAATGATTATTACATTATTCGCTCCTTGCCTATGATCTACAATGAGATCTTACAAATATTTATACAAGCCCTGGACCTAAACAATTAGGTTGGCCACCCAAATGATAATTCAATAGATCCATTACATAATCCTGAAATAATATCATAAAACATGTCAGCCTAAGGTTAAACAAACATCATCCAATCAATAAAACATCCCGGAAGCTCATCAGAAGGATCCACCAACACATTACATGAAACCGATCCATAACCTAGATAGTACCGGACCTAAATTATATCCACACATGCCAAATAAATGACACCAATCATTCAAGGCATGAACACAATCACCATCAACATCCTGAATTCCTTCTAGAAGTTGCACCAACACCACTTATGCATTACATCAAATATCTTCAATAAAGCTCTGTCAATGAAACCCTTACCGGACCTACAAAGCAGGCTTAGTAGAACATAAGATAGCATCCGATCATCAAGTCAATACCAATTGAATATGATACGCATCAAAACACATGAATAACCAATCCAAACCAATTCCACTAACCAAAGCATACCGGATCAATATCCTAATCCAACCACTCTACCGGAGCCAACTGGAAACCGTTAAATAGCCAAAACAACCGGTGTTGCCATCAATGACAAAATATAAATACAATGTATAATCGATTCCTCCAAATTGCCAACAAGAATCTCTTGTTGGCATATGGACACTCTAATGAGACATTGTATGTGATTGAAGGTTTTGTCATTGATTGCAACCTTGCAATCCTATGGCACTGGCAAGACATCATACCGGCAAAGCATTATACAGGCAAGACAGTGCACCGGCATCAACAAGATCACTCTACACCGGCACCGACATCGGCACAGAAGAAAAGATGTATACCGGCATAGAGGCCGACAAGATTTTTGATATGTAATATTTTGTTTATTATTGTAAGCCAACTTGGCAAATGACTCTTGTATATAAAGGAGATCATTGTAGACATTTAGAGAGGTAATGTAGCGAGCATAAAGAAAATTATTAGGCAGACCTAATGTGTGAATTATAGGTCAAGGGTCTATGTAAAGAACAGAGCAAGAACGGGTATTGAATCTAGCATTGGAGATGCTATTGTAAAGCAGTACAAGTTATTGGATTAGTATAATCCTTATTGTAAGTCAGTGTGACTTCTCATTGAGCAGTGAGCTCTAGGCAGTTGGCCATCCTGCATGTGCAAGCCCCTATTGTAAGTAATATTCTCTTATTGGCTAGTGAGTGAATATTGTGGGTCACAAATCCCACCAAGGTTTTTCCCACACTGAGTTTCCTCATTAAACATCTTGTGTTATGGTGTTCTTTTCATGTGGATGTTTCTGATTCTGTTTATTGCATTAATTCTTGCATACCGGTATACTATTATTTTATGTTCTGCATGTTTTAACTTAAGAAAATCTTACCACCGGTTAGATACTGATTCACCCCCCCCTCTCAGTATATGTGGGAATCCTAACAATTGGTATCAAAGCTTGGTCCTCTATTTTTAGAAGCCTAATAGCTTGAGGAAGATCTTGACACCGGTAAAGATGGAAAATTTGATGAAGCAACTTGAAGGAGCTCTTACAGACTATGATGCAGAGAAGTTGAAAAATATCAAATTAGAAGATGATTTAAGAGTAGCTCGGGATATCATTCAGGCACTTCAAGAAAATCTTACTGTTGCAAGAAATAAAAGAAGAGAACTTTGTGAAAAATTGCAAAATGAGAATGATGAAAAGGAATCACTTAATGACATGGTAAGCAAGCTGAAACAAGAGATCATGACAACAAAAAATGAAATGCAGGATATGACTATGAGATTTTGCAAAGAGATTGAGGATAGAAAGAAGAATGAAGAAGAATTGACCAAAAGACTAAGTGATGCAGCAAATAAGAACACAAGACTTAGCTATGAAAATGACATGTTGAAGACAAATCTGATGCATACTCAAAATGACTCAAATGAACTGATGAGACAAAAAGAAATATTGGAAAGGGAATTGGAAACTGCAAACCAACATAAAGAAAAATTCAAGAAAAGATCAAAAGAACTTGGTACCTTATTGAATAATCAAAAACCTAAAGGTGACACTTCTGGAATTGGCTTTGAAGTTGGTGAAAGCTCTGATACTGCAAATACTCAGGATCACAGCAAACCGTTAAGACCACCTAATGCTTATAAATTCAATGGAAAATGCTTTAACTATAATAAGTATGGTCATAGGGCAAATGAATGTAGATCTAGGAATTATCAGAATATCAATACACCCACTGGTCAATGTTCCAAATGCAACAAAGTTGGTCATAACTCTGAAAACTGCAGAATGAATGTGAGATGTTATGTTTGTGGAAGATTTGGACATTTATCTAATCAATGCAGAACACAAACCGGCATAGGTTATGGGAAAGCTATTCAGAAAAATAATGTAACTTGTTATGCATGTAACAAGATTGGGCATATTGCTAAATTTTGTAGAAGTAAAGGTACACCGGTAGACAACAAAAGTGCTAGCTTGAAAGGTAAAGAAAAAGTTGAAGAGGTTAAGCAAGAATTCTCAAAGCAATGGATTAGAAAAGCTGATCTAAATATTGGGAATACTCCTCCACTGGTAGAACCAACAAATGCTTCACCGATAGGACAGAGCAGTGCTCCACCGACAGGAAGTTCTTCATCTAATTGAAGAAAATTTCCTTAAGGGTTTGGAAATCTAATGACACATATGCTATTATTCCCTCGGTTAGAGATAAGAAGTTGAAAATTACTTATTACCGGCAAACAATGTTAAGTGAATACTTAACCGACATGCAATTAATTTGGTAGATGGCGAAAAGACATTATAAAAATAAGGTTTTGGCTCCATTTCATTTCACCATGATTTCAAACTTTCAGAAAGCGCGAAGATTCCGAGCAAGAAGCAAGCACACTCCAAGCATTCATCCATCCAAGACAGAAAAAGGTATTTAATCATGGCATCCACCTCTGCAATTGAATACATAGCAAACCCTACTGTTGTGGAAGTAATTAAAAGACCTAGGCCCATATTTCAAATAGTCCCCAAGATAGCAAAGGAGGATGATACCTTAGGTGCATTTTCTCAAATTCCTAAAGGTGTTGTATATGTTGAAGACCCTAGAATGTACATCCACTGCAACATTGAAGAGTTAGGAGACGAGGAAATCAAAACCATGTATAAAACTGAGATATGTGATGATACCGACAATGTTAAAGCTGAACACAAGATTATTGAAACCCTAGGATTCACAGAAATCCTTAGCATTCCTGAATTTCCTAAGGATGTGATTAGGATAGTGTTAAGTAGAGTTCATGGAGAATTTTTTTGGCTAGATGCAATTCATAAGATCACCAAGGGAGTGGTAAAAGCTGTCACAGGGTTACCGACCACCGATAAGAGGCCAGACAAAAACAAGAAGGTTTCCAATGATTTAGTCATAGACCTAACAGGTGCAACATTCGATAAGAGATCTCTAAGGGTTAACGATGTAAAAGATATCAATGTGAGATTCATAAGTATGATATTAGGTTACAAAGCCACTCATGCTAATAGACTTAACTCAGTTTCAAGTTTATGCATTAAGAGTGCTTATGATATGGTAACAAACAATGCAAAAATTGACATCTGTGAATGGTTAAAAGATGAATTGATAGACAACCTTGGAAAGATAAAGAAGGATAAGAAAGGAACTTTCAGATTTGGAAATCTGTTAGTATGCCTAATGCTTCATATAACAAAACAGGTTCCCGGTATAGGATATAAAGAACTAGGATATGACATACTGGTAGGAAAGCAATTGACAGAACTATTTAATACCATGGGTGAGAACAAGGAGAACAACATTCATGACTTTTTCCAAGCATTAAAGACAAAAATGAAGAAAAGAATAAGGTTATCTCATAAAATTGTAGACAAATACAAAGATGATATATGCTTTGTTATTAAGAAAGATGAAATATGGATGGAAGCAGTCATCCCAAGGACAATCTGGGTAACCAAAATGGGCTATGAGATAGATGACCACATAGTTAAAACTTATGCTAAAGCACTTCTGGAAGCCCCCAAAGAACCTAAGGAAGAAGTATTTGGTAGTGCTAAAACCATAGAAAGCCAAATACAGTCTAAGAAAAGAGTAAAGAAGGTAGAGGCATTTGTGAGGAAAGCATCCAGACAAGCAAAGGCCATTAAGGAAGATGTATTAAAGAAAATTGGCATAACAGAAGATGAGTTGGCAACCCCACAACCTAAAGCTCATCTATCACCAGTAGGTACCTCTTCAGAAGGTGACATGCCAGCAACTTTTAAAAGAGTTGTTAGGAAAAGAGATCCCTCACCGGCAACCACTCCTTCACCTAGAAGGACAAGGCAGAAGTAACAAGCTGTGAGATCTCTGGTTAGAAAGGTCACACCTAAGAAGAAGCTAACCCCTAAGAAAAAGAAAAAGACAAAAACTAACTTGGCACCCCTAGACATATTGCTAAATGAGATCACAGAGGAAGGAAAATTGAAAAACATAGAGAAAATTTATGACACTCTATCTGCTGATGAGAAAGGGCAAGTTGAGGAAAGTGTAATACTGCATATGGACATGTACAAAATGTTTTTGATGGAAGTAATCAATGAAATTCCTAATGATTTGTACAAAAGACTTGAGGCTAGAAGGCAAGGAGTGATTGAATTAGACAAGAAAATAAAAATAGAAAAACTACTTGTTGTATATCCGGTAAACTCTCCAAAGGAAATTGATGATTTGATTGCTCAAGCAAACTGGACAGTATTCTCTACTGCACACCGGCATATTTCACTGATGGCAGGATGAGTTACTGAAGTAACAAAAGAAACAGAAAATGGTTGGGACATATTCCTAGTTGAAAAGGAAAAACAAGAAGAATACAGGAACCCTAAGCCTATTAAAGTATATCAGAAGGATAGGGACAAAGGGAAAGGCAAAGTTGGTGGACCTCCAAGCATAAAGGTTAAAGACAACCTACCTCCACCTATGAAAATTACAACCATTGAAGACCAACCGATAGCAGAAAGCATGGATGTAGAGGATAGCAATCTAAATCCTGAAGTCCTATACACTGTAAATGTTGATACCCAAAAGATCAACATAACAATTTATAAAGATACAACTGAAAAGTTAGATATGGCTAAAGAGCCTCTGGTAACAGGAGATACAGAGAAACCGGTAGAGGATACAAGGAAAAAGATGGAATCTGAGGCACAAACAGAGAAACCAACAGAGCTAAAGGCTTCGGAACAGGCTCACAAGGAAACAGTGCCACCGGTAAGCAGTGAAGCAGGGAAACCAGTGCTAAAAGAAATGAAAACACAAACTGACCTACAAGAGGTCAATACAAGCATGTTTATTTCCACCGGCACTCAGGCTCTTGGATCATCATCAACATTCAAGTCAAGTAATGTGACTGAGCTATTATTAGATTCTATTAAGAAAATAACTGACTGCAGTTCACAGGCGTATAAAGCAATAGATGATTGGTGCAGGAGCACCTAGGCCTCATTTTCAACACAAGTTTGAGAGTAAGTTTGATTTTCATTAGATTTGAGTGGGAATGGTTGTTTAAGTTGTTTTTGTGTTGTTTTAAGTTGTTTGGATGAGTTTTGAACTCATTGTGAGGTTTTGTTTTCCTGTTTTCATCTTTTGCTCAAAATTGCCAATTTTGGAGTTGCCTAGCAAAATGTTGTAAAAAGTGAGTTTTTAATGTGATTTTGTTTTGAAAAGGTCTAGGCATGTTTTGTGTTTGGTTTTTAGGTGTGAGAAGTGTTCTTAGGTGTTTTGTGGGTTTTGAGTTCAACCCTACACCTTCTAGGCATAAAAGTTGTCATTTTAGGCATCAAAAATGTCAAATTTAGTGTGCTTGGACATGTACCTCTCCATACAAGAGGTTAACCAACCTAGAATGGTATTTATTCTCTTGTTGGAACTATTGTAAGGGTTGTTCAATCGGAGTTATCAATGATTATGAAAGTTTGCACTCATTTTACCTGCTTTTTCCCTAGTTTCTAACTTGATGTGAGCAGCAGTCCATACACCTGCTGTACTTTTCTGTATTGTTCTTGCATTTTCAGTTTCTACTATTTTTTCTTTGACTTCTCCCTTTGGTGGCATTAAATTTGATTAAGTTTTGAGGTTGTAGCAAAATTGGTTTGATTTGACAGTTTCACTGCCCTGTCTAGGAATTTGGGCAAGGATGCTTGACCAACTTGGTTTCTTGAAGTCCTAAAATGTTCATGGCTTCTCAAGAACCAGTTGGTCAATTTGTAAATTATGTAAATTTGTGTTTTGGTTTCAAGAGTGCAGGTACAAGGAGTTTTGTGGCCATGGAGCCCTAGGCAAGTATGCTATTTGGCTAGGGTCTTACATGAGTTTGATGCTTTGCTCTCCCATAGCAATTGCATTCTTTTGGTGAATAGACCTATGTGATGTCCAAGTGATATGTGCAAGCAAAGAGGCTTCCTATGCCTGGAAAAGGAGGGTTATATGTTTCAGTTTGGTGAATTGTAAACCAAAATAGTGGGTCACTGTTTGGTAGTAGTTTTCCTTTCTTGTTTGCTCTCCACCATTCATTGGTGTGTGAAAACCTCTGTCAATACTTTGTTTGTTTGAAAACAAGAACAAAGAGAGGTGTAAGCCTTGCCCATGGGTATTGTAAATGCCAAGATCAAACAATGATCTCTTTTGGCAAAATGAAAAATGCCCAGCAGGCTGTCACAGTCAAGTATGACTGATTTTTACATGTTTGTTGAAGTTGTACATGAATTTCTCCTCTCCAAGTTGTAGGTATGAAGGACTTCAAGCATGAATAAGGTAGAGCATTGCTAAGAAAGCATAAACAGACCTTAAAATAAGAGTTTTAACATTGTAAAGTGCAAGTCCAAAGTGGGAAAAACGGTGAAAAGAGAAAAGTGCAGTCCTATTTAGCTTGACAGTGAACTATTTGCTATTTTGTAATTGCCTAATGCCTTTTGTGCAGGGAAAATTGGATTCCTTCTTGTCTCTAATGTTGGCCATGTTCATATGCTTCAGTTTGTAATTGGAATTCTTGCAAAGTTGTGTTTGTAGAAGGCAAAAAGTGAAAAGTTGTCAAATGTTGCATTTCCCTTTTGTGCATTTTATGAAAATCTTGTTCTTCACTTTGTGAGGTTTAAACCTTCTTGTTTATGGCCTGGTTAGTCAACAACAAGTTAGAATTAGGTGTCCTTGAGTCATTTGGAGGATCTCAAGTTTGAAATTTGGTTTTTGCAAACAAGCCCTACCAAAACCCTCTTCTTATGCCCATTTTTGGGACAGTCACGGAGAAGGCTTTAGGGACCCCTAAACTTGGTCAATATTAAAGAACCCCCAAAAGGGTATCCAAATATGTGATGCTTTCAGTCAGGAAGTCCATCGCTTGAGCAGGGTGAGTATAAAACCCCAAAAGGAGGGCTAATTGCTTGTAGCCTTTTTAGGCCTTAAAATTGAGTTTTTATCAAATCGGGTACACAAATGGTGGATGTAAAACACAAAAGTCATCAATGCCAATTGAAACAAGTTCCTCACATGAATTTAACACTTTTTGTGTGGTAGACTCCAAAAACTTAGTTTTAGCACTTGAGGAGGATTTCTACATCTTAAAACGTAGAAGCCAAAAGACACCATTGGGAGCAAAACTTGGTATCAATGTGTAAACCAATAAAAGGAGACCTTGTGCAATCAGGAAGCAGGTTAGGGATAGAGGAATGAAAGCCAAGAGGATGAATAAGGATTTAGTTTACCAAGCCAAAGTGATTATGGGGTTGAAGCCTTTGAGCAACCAAGAAGTCTTGTCTTAGGGAGGTGGATCAAGAGGAAGTTTCAGGTTGTCTATGAACCTTGCACTCTGATTACAGCAACAATACCTTGAAATTAGTAAGGACCTATACTTAGTGAGCATACAAGTCACTTGAGCATTCCACTTGCACTATCTCCCTATCATAGTGGTATCAGAGCTCAGCTACACTTGGGAAGAAGTAGCAGTTTGACAACCATGGTGACAAATGCAGAACTAGCAAAGAAAGTGAAAGACCAGGAAGAAGAAAATAGGTTACTTAGAGTGAAGCTAGACCTCTTAGAACAGAAGTTGGGTGAAGTAGAAGTGAAGGCAGATGAAGCCAACAATAAGATAGAGGGAATAGAAGATAAGGGTAAGCTATTAGCTATAGAGGATGAGACCCCTATACTAGACCCTGTGACAGAGAATGAACCCTTTTTGAAAGCCTTGAAGGCTATGAGTGGGAGAACACTAGAAAGAGTCCCACTATTCAGTGGTAAAATGGACCCAGAAGTGGTCATAGAGTGGATTGAGGGGCTTGAGAACCATTTTGAGTGTGATGGTGTGACAGAGGCCCAGAAAGTGAAGGTGGCTACGTCCAGGTTGAGAGGAGCTGCCTTAACATGGTGGAAGTTCATTCAGGATGAACGTGAAAAAGAGGGCAAAAGGCCCATAGCAACTTGGAAGGGCATGTTGTCCAAGATCAGAGAGGCTTACATCCCAGAGGACTATGAAATATAGCTCCATAGGAGAAGGCAAAACCTTAGGCAAAAAGAATTAGATGTCAGCACCTACACTGAGGAGTTTCAGAAGCTATGCCTTAGGTCAAAGATCCAAGAGGATGAGAATGTCAAGGTTGCTAGGTATCTCAATGGTTTGAGATGGAACATATAGGAAGAGTTAAGTTTGTTGTGCCCTACAACAGTCCAGAAGTGCTATCAACTTGCACTCAAGGTAGAGGAAAGGAGTAGGAAGAAGCAAGAGCAGCATAACCAAGGTAAAGGAAGAGGCAGAGATGGTCGAGGCCATCGAGGCAGTTTTGGGGGAAGACACATAGACCAAAGATCATAGGAGGAATCTAAGCTTATAGAGAAAAGCGGGGATTCTCAGAGAAAACCTAATTTTAGGGGAAGGGGATCAAGCAACCCAGGAAGGGGTAGGTCTAGTGGCCCAGGTAGAGGGTCTTATTTCTCCACAATGAAATGCTACAACTGTCAGAAATTGGGTCATCCTGCTTATAGGTGTCCTGAAAAGCCTAGTTCTTCCCATGGAGGTGAAAGGAAAGTGAACTATGTTCAGGAGGAAGGGAGTAGTATAAGAACTCCAGCAATGCACCTAGCAACTGAAGATGGTGAAAGTCTAATGATGAGGAGAGTACTGATGCAAGAACCTCATAAGTGTGAAGAGTCTCAGAGAAGAGCATTGTTCAGGATCAAGTGCAAAATCTTGGGCAAGGTATGTAAGGTGATTATTGATTCAGGCTCCACAAATAATATTATCTCAGAGGAGGTAGTTGGAAAATTGAACCTACCTAGAATGAAGCACAGTGAACCCTACAAGGTAACCTAGTTAAACAAGGGGCAACATGTCCTAGTGAATGAACAAGCATGGGTAGACTTCAATATAGGTGAATACAAGGATAGGATACTATGTGACATCCTTCCCATGGATGCTTGCCATCTACTATTGGGTAGACCTTGGCAATTTGACAGAAGGGCACACCATGATGGTGAAAAAAACACATATTCCTTTCAAAAGAATGGCATTGTCTACAAAAATCAGTCCCTTAGTGAAGAGATAGAGAACAGTAAACCACAGGCACCTAAAGTACTATTAGTCAATGAAAAAGAGTTCATCCAAACCATGAAAGAGGGAGATGGGATTGGTTATGCACTTGTAGTGAAACCTAAGGAGGATAAGAAAGCAAAACAAGTTGAGATCCCATAAGAAGTGCAGCAACTTCTTGATAACTTTAAGAGCACCATCAGTGATGGACAACCAGCAACATTACCTCCTCCTAGAGCCATTAGTCATCAAATTGACTTTATACCAGGAGCTTCTTTGCCAAACAAAGCAGCATATAAGATGACTCCTGAACAAAACAAAGAGGTAGCTAGACAGATTCAAGAGTATTGGATCAAGGATTAATAAGAAAGAGTATAAGTCCTTGTGCAGTGCCCACTGTGTTAGCACCTAAGAAAGGGGACACATGGAGATTGTGTACAGATTCCAAAGCTATCAACAAGATCGCAATAAGATACAGATTCCCCATTCCCAGGATAGAAGATCTAATGGATTGTTTAGGGGGTGCGAGGTATTTCTCCAAAATAGACTTAAAAAGTGGTTACCATCAGATAAGAATAAAAGAGGGTGATGAGTGGAAAATTGCTTTTAAAACAAATGAGGGTCTTTATGAATGGTTGGTTATGCCTTTTGGACTCTCTAATGCTCCCAGTACCTTTATGAGGTTAATGAATGAAGTATTGTTGGATTTTCTCAGTAAGTTTGTGGTAGTCTACTTAGATGATATTCTCATTTTTAGTAAGACTAAAGAGGAGCATTTGAAACACTTAGCTATTGTTTTGCAAAGATTATCTGATGAGCAGTTAAGCATAAATCTTGAGAAATGTGATTTTATGCAGCAAGAGCTAGTCTATCTTGGTTTTGTTGTGTCCAGTGGAGATCTTAAGATGGATCAATCTAAAGTTGCAGCCATAACAAGTTGGCCAACCCCACAATGAGCCAGTGAGGTTAGAATTTTTCATGGTCTAGCCCAGTTTTATAGAAAGTTTATCAGAGGATTCAGTGAGATTTGTGCACCCATGTTAGATACAATAAAGGGTGGTCATAAGGTTAAGTTTCAATGGACAGAAGCAGCCAATACGGGGTTTGAGTTACTCAAGACTAGAGTTGCTACACAGCCAGTGTTAATCCTACCTAGTTTTGATAAACTCTTTACAATAGAATGTGATGCCAGTCATCTTGCAGTAGGTGCAGTCTTGAGTCAAGATAATAGACCAGTTGCTTTCTTTAGTGAAAAAATGAATGATGCAAAGAAAAAGTATTCATCTTATGATTTAGAGTTATATGCATTGGTGCAGGCACTCAAGAAGTGGAGGCATTACTTGCTTCCTAAGGAATTTGTTGTGTATATAGACAACCAGGCAGCCAGTTTCTTGAATTCTCAGGATAAACTCAACCATAGACATGTGAAATGGGTAGAGTACCTACAAGCATATACATTTACTCTTAAGCACAAGAAAGGCCAATGTAACAAAGTAGCTAATGCTTTGAGTAGGAGATTGTTAACTATTAAAGAGATCCAAGTAAAGAGTATTGGGATTGATTGCTTTCAAGATTTATATCCTAATGATGATGATTTTGTTGCTGCTTATAAAGTTTGTCTTGCTTTTGAGAATCATTTTCATAGTGAGTATGCTGACTATACATTGTAGAATGGTTTGTTATTCAGGGGAGGATAGCTATGTGTTCCTAAAGGTTCCATGAGAGACAATCTCATTCAAGAGAAACACAATGGGTGTTTGAGTGGCCATTTTGGTCTCAACAAGACCTTAGAGTTGGTTCAACGCTTTTATTACTGGCCTAAGATGCAAAGAGATGTCCGGAGGTATGTTGAATAGTGCATGGTATGTCAGAAGGCCAAAGGTAATAGTACTAATGCTGGTTTATATCAGCCACTTCCCATTCCTTCTAGGCCATGGGAGTGAATCAATATGGATTTTGTTGTAGGTCTACCAAGGACAAAAATAGGGCATGACAGTATCTTTGTGGTTGTTGACAGATTTAGTAAAATGGCTCACTTTATACCTTGCAAAACTACTAATGATGCTAGTCACATTGCTTTCCTTTTCTTTAAAGAAGTTGTCAGAATTCATGGTTTGCCATCTAGCATTGTATCAGATAGAGATGTTAAGTTTTTGGGTCATTTTTGGAAGACTTTGTGGAAGAAATTGGGTGCTAACTTATCTTTTGGCTCAGCTTACCATCCATAGATAGATGGCCAAACAGAGGTGGTGAATAGAACATTGGGTAATCTACTCAGATGTCTCACCAAGGAGTATGGACAAAGCTGGGATCAGCTCATCCCACAAGCAGAGTTTGCCTACAATGACAATGTAAACAGATCCACTGGTAAGAGTCCATTTCAGGTTGTTTATGGTATGCATCCAAGAGGTGTTTTTGAGTTACATGATGTGACTAACTTGCAACATGTTAGTGGGACAGCAAAAGACATGGCACAATCTCTCAAAGAGATACATGAACAGGTTAAGCAGTCTTTGCAGGATACCACAACAAGAGTCAAGGCAAGGGTGGATGCTTCAAAGAGGGATGTCCAATTCACAGTTGGTGATTTTGTGATGGTACATCTCAACAAGTCTAGATTGCAAAAGGGAGTTCCTACCAAGTTATGAATGAGAAGAATTGGACCTTGCAGGATTTTGGCTAAGTATGGTCCAAATGCTTATAAAATTGATTTACCTGCTGATGTTTCTTTATCTCCTATCTTTAATGTTGCATATTTGGTACCTTTCAAGGGGTAGCCTCCAGTAGAGAATCAAAGAGTTTTAGACTTTTCAAATTCCCTTTCTGATCTACCTCTCCCCTCTTCTTCTTCTCCCATTCTTGAATAGGTACTAGATTCCAGAATCATCAAGAAGACTAGAAGGCATGACTACTTTGAACATTTGGTCAAGTGGAAGGATCAACCAGCCTTTGAAGCCACTTGGATACCTGAAAGTGACTTCCCCAAGGCTGGTATTCCTCTCTCTTTTCTGCCCAAAGGAGTCACATGACTTCTTTGTCACTGGGGGAGTATGGTGCAGGAGCACCTAGGCCTCATTTTCAACACAGGTTTGAGAGTAAGTTTGATTTTCATTAGCTTTGAGTGGGAATGGTTGTTTAAGTTGTTTTTATGTTGTTTTAAGTTGTTTGGATGAGTTTTGAACTCATTGTGAGGTTTTGTTTTCCTGTTTTCCTGTTTTCCTGTTTTCATCTTTTGCTCAAAATTGCCAATTTTGGAGTTGCCTGGCAAAATGTTGTAAAAAGTGAGTTTTTAATGTGATTTTGTTTTGAAAAGGTCTAGGCATGTTTTGTGTTTGGTTTGTAGGTGTGAGAAGTGTTCTTAGTTGTTTTGTGGGTTTTGAGTTCAACCCTACACCTTCTAGGCATAAAAGTTGTCATTTTAGGCATCAAAAATGTCAAATTTAGTGTGCTTGGACATGTACCTCTCTGTACAAGAGGTTAACCAACCTGGAATGGTATTTATTCTCTTTTTGGAACTATTGTAAGGGTTGTTCAATCAGAGTTATCAATGATTATGAAAGTTGCACTCATTTTACCTTGTTTTTCCCTAGTTTCTAACTTGATGTGAGCAGCAGTCCGTACACCTACTGTACTTATCCGTAATGTTCTTGCATTTTTAGTTTCTACTATGTTTTCTTAGACTTCTCCCTTTGGTGGCATTAAATTTGATTAAGTTTTGAGGTTGTAGCAAAATTGGTTTGATTTGACAGTTTCACTGCCCTGTCTAGGAATTTGGGCAAGGATGCTTGACCAACTTGGTTTCTTGAAGTCCTAAAATTTTCATGGCTTCTCAAGAACTAGTTGCTCAATTTGTAAATTATGTAAATTTGTGTTTTGGTTTCAAGAGTGCAGGTACAAGGAGTTTTGTGGCCATGGAGCCCTAGGCAAGTATGCTATTTGGCTAGGGTCTTGCATGAGTTTGATGCTTTGCTCTCCCATAGTAATCGCATTCTTTTGGTGAATAGACCTATGTGATGTCCAAGTGATATGTGCAAGAAAAGAGGCTTCCTAAGCTTGGAAAAGGAGGGTTATATGTTTCAGTTTGGTGAATTGTAAACCAAAACAGTGAGTCACTGTTTGGTAGTAGTTTTCCTTCCTTGTTTGCTCTCCACCATTCATTGGTGTGTGAAAACCTCTGTCAATACTTTGTTTGTTTGAAAACAAGAACAAAGAGAGGTGTAAGCCCTGCCCATGGGTATTGTAAATGCCAAGATCAAACAATGATCTCTTTTGGCAAAATGAAAAACGCCCAGCAAGCTGTCACAGTCAAGTATGACTGATTTTTACATGTTTGTTGAAGTTGTACATGAATTTCTCCTCTCCAAGTTGCAGGTATGAAGGACTTCAAGCATGAAGAAGGTAGAACATTGCTAAGAAAGCACAAACAGGCCTTAAAATAAGAGTTTTAACATTGTAAAGTGCAGGTCCAAAGTGGGAAAAACAGTGAAAAGAGAAAAGTGCAGTCCTATTTAGCTTGACAGTGAACTATTTGCTATTTTGTAATTGCCTAATGCCTTTTGTGCAGGGAAAATTGGATTCCTTATTGTCTCTAATGTTGGCCATGTTCATATGCTTCAGTTTGTAATTGGAATTCTTGCAAAGTTGTGTTTGTAGAAGGCAAAAAGTGAAAAGTTGTCAAATGTTGCATTTTCCTTTTGTGCATTTTATGAAAATCTTGTTCTTCACTTTGTGAGGTTTAAACCTTCTTTTTTATGGCTTGGTTAGTCAACAGCAAGGTAGAATTAGGTTTCCTTGAGTCATTTGGAGGATCTCAAGTTTGAAATTTGGTTTTTGCCAACAAGCCCTACCAAAACCCTCTTCTTATGCCCATTCTTGGGATAGTTACCAAGAAGGCTTTAGGGACCCCTAAACTTGGTCAATATTCAAGAACCCCCAAAAGGGTATCCAAATATGTGATGCTTTCAGTCAGGAAGTCCATCGCTTGAGCAGGGTGAGTATAAAACCCCTAAAGGAGGGCTAATTGCTTGTAGCCTTTTTAGGCCTTAAAATTGAGTTTTTATCAAATTGGGTACACAAATGGTGGATGTAAAACACAAAAGTCATCAATGCCAGTTGAAACAAGTTGTCCTCACATGAATTTAACACTTTTTGTGTGGTAGACTCCAAAAACTTAGTTTTAGCACTTGAGGAGGATCTCTACATCTCAAAACGTAGAAGACAAAAGACACCATTGGGAGCAAAACTTGGTATCAATGTGTAAACCAATAAAAGGAGACCTTGTGCAGTCAGGGAGTAGGTTAGGGATAGAGGAATGAAAGCCAAGAGGATGAATAAGGAGTTAGTTTACCAAGCCAGAGTGATTATGGGGTTGAAGCCTTTGAGCAACCAAGAAGTCTTGTCTTAGGGAGGTGGATCAAGAGGAAGTTTCAGGTTGTCTATGAACCTTGCACTTTGATTACAGCAACAATACCTTGAAATCAGTAAGGACCTATACTTAGTGAACATACAAGTCACTTGAGCATTCCACTTGCACTATCTCCCTATCAATGATTCAATACCATTTTTGAAGTTAGTTGCTCTTGATTGTAATATAGATAATAAAGATTCTTTAGGACAATTGGATACATTATGTAAATACATTTCTGGAAATATTGAGAAAATAAAGGAAGAATCAATAAAGGACATGGTGGAAAAGGAGAAACAAAAATTCTTTGATGAAGAAATAAAGAAGTGTAACAGAGACTTTGACACACTTCTACCAGAACTGTGTAGTTTGTTGAAAGAGTATAAAAATCTGTATAAATATACATGTAAAACAAACTTCTTGACTGTAGATATTGACAAGAAAATAAGCAAGACACAGGATGAGATAAATAAGCTTGCAGACAATTTTGTCAACTCACCAAATTCATTATTTGTTTTGAAGAGAAGTTAGCAAATTTTGAGGAAGAATTGCTCAAATAGGAGAGAGAGAAAGAAAGAATAATAAACAAGGCAAAACACTTGAGATCTAAACTAAGTCCAAGATTGGACTATCTAGCATCTCTGCAAAAGGAAATCTCAGAGGCATTAGCACAGGGAAGCAAAACATCGGCAGAACATTTGCGACATCTCACCAGTACTATGAAGAGAACTGAAACAACAATAAAAGATAGCAAAAAGTTTATGGATAGTATAAACTTAATTTTGGGCGATCTTTTTCAGATAATAACTACCCAACTACAGGGTTGAGGATATGGACAAATGTAACTACAAACTCTATTAACATCTTGACAACCTTTGTCATTGATGCCAAAGGGGGAGTAGTAGGATGAGAAAGTTCAAAGACAAGAATCATATGCTCAGGGGGAGCCCTTCATATTTTTGGTAAACATTTTTTGGTAAATTTTTTACTACACATTTTGGACACTTTTTGAAATTTCTCATGAGTGTTGCCATCAATGCCAAAGGGGGAGATTGTTGGCATATGGACACTCCAATGAGACATTGTATGTGATTGAAGGTTTTGTCATTGATGGCAACCTTGCAATCCTATGGCACCGGCAAGACATCATACCGACAAAGCAATATACAGGCAAGACAATGCACCGGCATCAACAAGATCACTCTACACTGGCACCGGCACCGAGACAGAAGAAAAGATGTATACCGGCATAGAGGCCGACAAGATTTTTGATATGTAATATTTTGTTTATTATTATAATTCGACTTGGCAAATTGTAAAATGACTCTTATATAGAAAGGAGATCATTGTAGACATTTAGAGAGGTAATGTAGCGAGCATAAAGAAAATTATTAGGCAGACCTAATGTGCGAATTATAGGTCAAGGGTATATGTAAAGAACAGAGCAAGAACCGGTACTGAATCTGGCATTGGAGATGTTATTGTAAAGCAGTACAAGTTATTGGATTAGTATAATCCTTATTGTAAGTCAGTGTGACTTCTCATTGAGCAGTGAGCTCTAGGCAGTTGGCCTTCCTGCATGTGCATGCCCCTATTGTAAGTAATATTCTCTTATTGGCTAGTGAGTGAATATTGTGGGTCACAAATCCCACCGAGGTTTTTCCCACACCGGGTTTCCTCGTTAAACATCTTGTGTTATGGTGTTCTTTTCATGTGGATGTTTCTGATTTTGTTTATTGCATTAATTCTTGCATACCGGTATACTGTTATTTTATGTTCTGCATGTTTTAACTTAAGAAAATCTTACCACTGGTTAGATACTGATTCACCCCCCCTCTTAGTATCTGTGGAATCCTAACATCTCTCCCAGCATGACCTTGAGCGGTGTTTTTCAAGTCACTATACAAATACCTGGTCAAACAACTGGAATGTTGAGTGAATTCATCATATGTGGAGGCCTTCTCTACATCGATAAGCTCAACCAGAGCCTTAAGTGGCTTGCTTCGTGAAATCGTTGTTGGATTGGACCCGTCGGAAAATTACTACAAACCAATGTTATAGTGGCCCTAATCCTTCTACTTGTTGGCTCAGGCGTTGTGATACACACATGCCGAAGTCACCCCTCATGTACCCCCCAATTAGAGATAAAATTTCTCTATATCCTTAGATCTCTAAAAATTTGAAGCTTGGGATGCTCAAGAAGTGTGTGTCGAGGGTGGAGCCAGTGCTGCCAAGCTTCTATCTATCCTAATGGATGTGGTATTTATGGTTAAGGGATTCAACAAGTATCATCTTTGACTATCCTAGGAAGTGCCTAACTAATTTTCATTATCATACTTGTGTGTTTGCTGTGTTTGGTGTCAAAATAATCTTTTGTCAAAAATCAAACAATCTTACATCATTAGGTCCTAGTTTGGTCTTGTCCTTCAACACTTGTCCTTTTTTATCTATTGGTTTTGTGTCAGTTGTCTTGTAATGCTGTCAAATTTTACCTAAATCAAGTGTCAAACCAGTTCATCTTGGTTCTCCTCATTCTCAATCTGACGTCGTTATTATCATCCTCTAAGGTCTTCGACTTGCATAATCAAACTTTTGTCATCACAATTTCTAAGTCTTTACCTTTTCATATATTCCAAATCTTGCATTATTACTATCATCTACTAAGGTTTTTTGACTTACATAATCAAAACTTTGTCATCACAATTGCTAAGTCATTACTTTATCCTCGTATAAATTCTCGCATCATCACTATCATCCATCATCATCTCTCATCTCCTAATTTGTGTCATCATTTCCTTCTTCCTAGGTTGTCAATCAAACATCAAACAACCAAAATTGAACATCAAACTTCATCCTCTTTCCAACTTCCTCCAAGTCAATCTTCATCCTATTATGAGCTTTGGTCTATCGTTCTTTTTCATCTTTCATCTCTCCAACTCATCAACTAATAGTCATTTCATAATTTTATTATGATGAGTTTGGTCATCCTTTATTTGCTTCTGCTTACATCCCTAATCCAGATCCACCATCTCATTATCCCCAATTTCATTACACAATCTCTAATCATAGTCCTACATGTTATCTAAATTCTCCATTTGGTTCCAATCTTCCATCTTATCTCACTTCTCCATCCATTTCAAATCTCCCATCTTATCTAAATTCTCCATCTAATTCTAATCCTCCATTTTATCTAAATTTTCCATCTGGTTCTAGTCCTCCATCTTATATAAATCTTTCATCCATTTCTAATCCTCCATCTTATCTAATCTTAATCTTCCATCGAATTCTGATCTTCCATCCTATCTCAATCCTCTATCTAATCCTAATCCGCCATCATTTGTCACACGGGCTATGACTGGGGGCATGAATTACACAATATCATTATCATCAGTGCCCCCACCCATCCAATCAGTGCCACGAATTATCAGTGCCCCACAATCTCAACCCCAAGTGACATTGCAACCTGTTGTTTCATGACTGTGACTCCGTTACTTAGATGAAACTCCTTCATCTTATGTGGTGAGGAATATTCATCAGTTACAAGGTGATGCTAACCAAAATCCCCCATTGCAAAATGTTATACCTAACTATATTGGGGCCAAATATCTTCAAGGTGGCACCTCTCAGGTTCAACAAGTTCCTTATGTGCAACAAACCAAAACACCTTCATCCGCTTCATCCTACCACAACCATCCATCATCCGCTTCATCCTACCTTAGTCTACCTTCGTTCACCCTATCTTATCTTCATACACCAACTTCACTTCCAACCCTCGCACCTATCATTCCTTTCCCACTTCCTAACACCATTAAAAACTTTTCATCCATTAAGGTCGTCCGCCCACAATCCCCATCACCTACTCCAACCATCATCCGAACTCCATCTGAATAACCTCTCATCCTCCCATCCACTTCATCTATCCTAGTTGAAAAACCTCTCATCCTTCCATCTACTCCATCTCCCCCAGTTGAGGAACTCCCCATCCTTCCATCTAGTCAATCTATCCCAATTGAAGAATCTCTCATCCTTCCATCTACTCCATCTATATGAATTGAAGAATTTCTCATTCTTTCATCCAATCCATCTACCCAAATCATTGAATCTTCCGTCATTCCATCCATTCCATTTGAAGAGTCCACCCACTTAGCTCTTGTCACACCATCCACTCCAATCCCCTCATGCCAAGATCTTATTTTAGAGTATGTTAAAAAAAATATTGATCCAAATCAAGATCCTACCATTCCATCTACACCATTTCAAGATCCTCCCATTCCCTCTCCTCCCTCTCAAGATCCCCTACCATTTCCTTCGCCAAGTCTAGATCCTCCCATCTCATATGCTCCACCTCTTGATCCTCCATCTCTTCCTATCGAAACCATCCCACCACCTTCACTCTGCCCCCTTAGTACGCTTACATTCATCCATGGCAGTTCACTGGCAGCAGAAGAACATCTCATATACACCACCCATTCTACTCCATCTAATAATGGACTCACATATTTTTACCTAGAGAATAAGTATCCTACTCTAGATAAAATGCTCAAAAAATGAACTATACAGGTAAAGGCTTAGGGCTACATGAGCAAGATATTCTGGAGCCCATCCATGTCATAGCACATCCAGGATCTCATGGTTTCGGTTACATATCCCAAGGCACTTCATTCAAAAATATTGGTACAACTAATGCAAAATCCAAGTATGCTTCCAAACACACCATTGACTCTTCCCATTGTTCCTCCAAATCATTTATTGCCATTCCCCCTCCCCCATTATATAAAGCTAAAACAACCATCCATCTTCCTCCTTCATCCTATAAATCCATTTTGGGTCCCTATATCCCAAAATCTACCTTCATATATCCCCCGCATGCTAAATCCATTTTGGTCCCTTATATCCCAAAATCCCATCCTCCATCTTTTCCTACTCATCCCTTTATGCACAAATCCCATATCTCCACCACCCATCATAAACATACTACTCCTTTTATTCCCAATCAGGATCAACAAAGGCACATATCCCCACATTCCCTTTGACATCATGCCACCACCACTCCATCCATATTCCCTCCATCTCGTACACCATCGCACACTCCTTCCAAACCTATTAGCAAAATTTTGGATGCCAAGTCAAAAATGCTTTAAGCTACATATCCACAACAATATAAAAATGACCATGTCCACTCAAAAGGACATGTTCCAACAATGCAAAAGCTAATACAAAAAATTAATGAATCTCAAAGGTCGCAAAGGTCCACTAAAGCAAAAGAAAAAACAATGTGGATTCCAAAGAAAAAAGAAGTAGTGCATCCAAAAGAAGAACCTGCAATGGCATCCAAAATTGCTAGTCCACTAGCTAAACATTCTCCCCCTCCATCTCCTAAGTCTATTTTGGGTCCCTATGTCCCAAAGCTACCTATCACAATTCCTCCATCATATCCACATGCTACATCCATCTCCCCTTCACTCATTCCACTTCCACCATAACATGTGCCAATGTTGGTCCTAATGACATCCTCCCATCACACTCACTTTCCCTCATTCCATCCAAACACTTGCCACCACTATCTTCCTTACATTGCCCATCAAAACAATCTAATCCAAGCCTTTGCATAATTCCCTCATTCCTAATAAAGTTGTACCAACACCTGGTGATCACTCCAAATGGGCTCCTTAATACCTTGATATGAAACTCGATGCTTGAGTCCTCCATGCATCTCCCTTATCACCTATCTTCCAAATCCATTTATCCCCATCCATCTCTATCCATGAATTTCTTCCCAAAATTGGAAAATTGAAAAAAAAAAGAGATAAAAAAAAAGAGAAAGAGAAAAATTCATCCAATGGTGAAAACTTGGCAAACAGGTGCCTTGGACAAGTACCACAATGAAAACCTAACAAACAAGTGTCATTCATAATTCCCCTCATCCTTTTTCTCTCTGTACTTGGTGGAAAATTCTTCTGGCCATCTAGCTATTTCCTCCTCCATTCCATCTGCCTACCATACCCATCATATCCTATCCAATTCACTTCCTCCATCCTCCCTTGGATCTTGATAACAAGAAAAGGCCCCCATGTATACATGCTTTAGACACCTCTTGGTCTCTATTTCTTTATCATACTTTTCCTTCATAGTCCTTATTGACCCATCACCCTATCTTCCATCCACTTTCCTCAACTTCCTATCCTATTGTCAGTCATCTTATCATATTCATCCATCCGCCAAACACTATCTCTTGGTTCCTCCATCCCTTCATCCCTAACTTGATCTATACATCAACCCTTATCTCCCAGTTTCTCCATCTCTTCATCCATAACCCGATCCATCCAACAATCCTTATCTCCTCGTTCCTCCATCCCTTCACCCCTAATCCTTTCATCTCTAAGCCACATTATTAATGCTTCCATCTCCTAATCCTTTTCATCATATCCCCCATCCTTTGATTCCTCTCATCATATCATTCCATCGCTTCTTTCATCCCTTGTCATTAGTATTTAGCTCTAGGGTACCCCTGCATAATCCAATGCCATTCCATCCAAATCAATCCATCAACTCCTTAAAATCCACCATCGCGTGCAAATCTTATCCATCTTCCTTGGTCTTGTTCCCAGCCTTTCTCAAAGCCTTGATCGCAATCAAATCATCATCATCAGGATGTGTCCTTCCCAATCATCATCATCAATCTCTCATTTCTTTTCCTCTTGATTGGCGAAAAATCATGCATGTCCCTGGGTCTCCCTCCATCATTCGTATCTCTTGTACATCTTGTATATAGGTGTCATTGTACATAGCTGCACGTGTTAGTCCCTATGAGATCATATCCTATCAATTGGTTCTTCAACAATCATGTTTGAGCATGTTTGTCATCATGATCATATCAAGTACCTTTTGTCTAATCCATCTCATTGTCATCTATCATTTGTCTTATACAGGATGTATCCTTCCTAAAACCAGACTTTTTGATCTATCTTAGTCTTATACAAGATGTATCCTTCCTGAAACTAGACATTTTGATCTATCTTAGTCTTATACAGGATGTATCCTTCCCGAAACTAGACATTTTAATCATCTTTGTCTTATACATGATGTATCCTTCCTGAAACCAGACATCATCAAATCCCTTTGTCAAAATATATTTGAGGCCCTTGTGTTGGCTTTGATTCTTTTTTATCTTTGTTTATCTTTTTAAGCTTCTCGAGTCTTGTTTCCTCTTGGTCACCACAATCCTTTATGTCATGGTACGTTGGGAACAACAAGGCTCGGGATGTGATCTTGTTGCTTTTTTCTTTTTGCTTGGTGTGTCTTTTGGATGTGTTCCTTGTTGTACTCTCGTGAGGTCTCTGTTATCTCATGTTATACTGGGGCATATCTTTTGCTTGGAGTTCTTCTAGCACTGTTGCTTGTAGGGTCCCTGTAACTTTGTGTGGTGCTAGATTAGCTTGTGTGTTTGTTTATATGTGTCAGTCCATGCATTGACTATGAAATTCTACCCTAGTTTTTCATACCTTGGTGACTCACATACACTGCTAAATCAAAATAAGTGCTACATGACGTCCTATTTTTGCAGGTGCTTGTGCTCCATAATATTTCCATCTTCATCTCCGCTACATTTTCATTCTCTCCTCTTCCCGCTCTTCTTTCTTTCCATCATGTCCGTTGGGGCAATGTTTCTTTCGAGACACCGCTCGGTTCTTGTCTCCCCGTGTACCCTCTCAAGGGGGCATCCCTAACCATTATTTTGTCTGCCCGAGACATTTTCTTGCTCCCCCTTCCTTTTTCTTCCCTCACAAGTGTCTTATTGTCTTCGCACTGACGCTATTCTAGTACCACCACGAAGAAGGGAAACATGTAGACACTTAAATTTGGCTAATCAATTTAGTCAAATTTATTTTCTTTAACCATTAAATTAATTAAATATCTTAATTAATTATCCCATTCCTCGAGATACTTAGCCTAATTAATTAATTATCCCCTTCCAATCCCTTGAATTAATTAATCTAATTAATTAGTTCCCCCCTTTTCAATGCCTTGAATTAATTAATTCCCCCCTTTCTAATCCATGAATTAATTAATCAAATTAATTAATTTCCCTTTTCATCCCTTTTATTTGAATTAATAAAATTCAAATATTCCCTTTTGGTCACATGTCTCCTAGCTTCTAACTACCTAACTAACCCTCCTCTAACTTAAACTCCAATCTAAACCTTGGGTTCTAACCAACCCTATCCGCCCAAACTAACCTTCCCTCACATGTGTGTGCACACATATTCCCCTAATTTCCTTAATACTAGGAAATTTGATTCTATTTTTGGGTGGCTTCCTCCCAAATTGGACATGTTTCCTTAAGGACACATGTCAAGCCCCTTTTTGACATTTGTCCCTCCAAGGGACACTTGTCCTCCCTTGTTGAGCTACTTGTCCTATTTGTGGACAAGTGTGGAATCTTGTTCCACTTGTCATTTCTAGGATTGCCACTTGTCCTCCTTGAGGACAAGTGTTGAATTTTCCAATCCCTTCCTCTCCTCCCTTCTATTTAATCCCTCCTCATTTTAGATCAAATCATCCACTTTCTCACTATCACATCGTTATCATGCAGAATTCTATCCACTTTCATTATATTGCATTGTTATAATGCATAATTTCATCCACCATTAGCACATCTATATTGTCATAATGCCCAATTTCATCCACACTTCATACCATCCAATCCTCATATCTTAATTCCAATCATCATAATCACATCATGGAGAAATATCAGGCAGTTGTTGCGTCAATGAGCACACATCTTACCATGGGATGTTGGCATTATCCACTCAGATGAGAAAGGTGGATGTTGTCATTGATGGCAACAAGGTTCCACGGGATCAACCGGCCATAGACTTCACCTACCGGCACCGGAAGATACAACAAGGCTTATTCACACTGACATCTAGTTTACACCGATAGAAGATTATATCGGCATTCCAAGCCAACTTGACAATAAGTATTGTTTATGCAAAATAAATTGTAATGTAAATTATAATTGTATGGCCAACATGTTGTATTGTAAAGACTCGTATATTTATGAGTTCTTGTAGGTCATTTAAAAAGTAGGAAGTGGTAATATGAGATAAGATAAGGATATGATAGAGAATAGTTGTATATGCATTTTGATGTGTTTATTTTGGAGCGAATAAGAAGCAGAGCAGAGCTAAGACTATTTTGTATAAGCAGAATCATTTGACAGAATACCAGCTAGGGTTTTTGGTAGAGGCAGAACCGGTATCAGACAAAGCATAGCATTGAACTCATCCAACATTTTGATGCAAGTTGTAAGAGTTCATTTTATGTTTACATCAGTGTGATGTTGTAGTCAGTGTGACTCCATTTTTGTTGTTGAGCAGTGAGCTCTAGGTAGTTGGCCTTCCTGCATGTGCATGCCCCTTTTGTACTAAGTAATATTTATTCATATGGCCAGTGAGTAAATATTGTGGGTCACAAATCTCACTGAGTTTTTTCCCTTACCAGGTTTCCTCGCCAAAATATTTGTGTTATGGTGTGCATTGATGTTGATTCCTTTGTTTCTCTTTACTGCATTATTGTTTTCTTACCGACATATTAATCTCAGTTACAAAATTGTAAATAAGTTTAAATCTTTCATTTACCGGTCAGACACTGATTCACCCCCTCCCTCTCAGTGCCTTTGGGATTAATCAATTATCTAACAATTGGTATCAGAGTCTAGTCCTCTATTTGTAGAAGCCTAACAGCTTGAGGAAGATTCTAAAACCGGTACCCATGGAAAATTTGAGACAATAGTTGGAAGTGGCTCTTGAAGATTTTGATGTAGAAAAATTAAAGAATATCAAACTGGAAGAAGAACTCAGATCTGCTCAAGGATTCATCAAAGCACTTCAAGAAAACCTGGTCATGGCACAGAGTAAGAGAAAAGAATTATGTGAGCAACTACAAAAACAAGATGATGAAGAAAAAGAAACTCTTAGAGATATTGCAGAGAAATTGAGACAAGAGAACAGTAACATGAAGAATGAGATGCAAGACTTAACCATGAGACTATTTAAGGATATTGAAGATATAAAGAAGAATCGGGAAGATTTGGCCAGATGACTTAATGAAAGATCAAATGAATCTATAAGGCTTAGTCATGAAAATGATATGCTTAAAATAGAGTTGATTCAGATGCAACATGACAAAGAGGAACTTATAAGAAAAGTTAGCACTCTAGAAAGTGAGTTGGTCACTGCAAATGAATACAAAGACAAATTCAAAAAGAGCTCAGCCAAGCTTGATGATATGCTGAAAAATCAAAGACCTGATAAATATGCAGTTGGACTTGGATTTGAACATGGAGAAAGTTCAGGAACTACAAATAATCATCACAACAAACTAGTAAGGCAACCCAATGCTTACAAATTCAATGGCAAATGTTTTAATTGCAACAAATTTGGTCATAGAGAATATCAATGCAGATATAGGAATAATCAGAATACAAAATCATTTACCGATCAATGTTCCAAATGCAATAAATATGGTCATCAATCAAATGATTGCAGAATGAATGTAAAATGCTATGCTTGTGGTAGATTTGGGCATCTATCTAATCAATGTAGAACTCAAACCGGGCAAGGTTATGGAAAAGCTATTCAAAGAAACAATGTAACTTGTTATGCATGCAACAAGATTAGGCATATTGCAAGATTTTGCAAAAGCAAGAATGTACCGGCAAACAATAGAGGATCTAATGACAAAGGCAAGGAAAAGGTGAATGAAATCAAGCAAAAACTCTATAAATAATGGGTCAAGAAGACAAATCAAAGAAATGATGAATCTAGCTCTACACCGGCAGAACAAAGCAATCTTACACCGATAGGAAATTCTTCATCTACCTAAGGAATAATCCTTACGGGTAAGGCAACTAATTGAAGATCATGCATTTTTCCCTCAGATGATGGTAAGAAGTCATAATCCTCCTTTACCAGCACATAAGTTGAGTTATAATGGAAATTCACTAAATCGACGAAGCATTTAATGCGGTTGTTAGTTAAATTTTTTGCTATAAAGCATTGAAATTTCTCATTTAGACTCATCAAGCATTCAAGTATTCAAACAGCACAGAAGTAAAGCTCCAACATTCAAGAAGCGAAGCAACAAATATTTTCTAGGGCATCCAAGGTTTTCAGTTGCATTCAAAAGAAAAAAGGTATTTATTTTGCGTCATGGCTTCTTCGTCTTTTGTTCCTGAATTCATAGCAAACCCTACTGTTGTGGAGAATATCAAATGTCCTGGGCTAGTTTTTAAGATAATTCCTAAGATAGCTAAGATGGACGATTCTATTGGAGCATTTTCAAAAATTTTGAAGGGAGTCGCATTCACAGAAGACCCTAGGGCATACATTCACTGTAATATTGAAGATTTAGTGTCTGAGGAGATAAAGAACATGTTTATGAAAGTCATCACAAACAACCAAGGTGTAATCAGACCTGAACATAAGATTGTGGAAGATTTAGGGTTAGTAGACATCCTTTATATGCCTAAATTCGAAGATGAAATTGTCCGAAATGTTCTAAGTAGAGTTCATAGTGAATTCTTATGGCTTGATTCTGTCTTCAAAATCACCAGGGAAGCTATTAAAGCTGTTACAGGTTTACCCTCTACCAGCACAAGGCCTGAGAAGAAGAAGAAAATTCCAAACAAAGGTGTTATGGATCTAACCAGTGCTACATCTGATAACAGATCACTCAAGGTAAGTGACATAAATGATGAAAATGTTAAATATGCCAGCATAGTTATTGGTTACAAGGTTGCACATACAAATAGGTTGAATTCTGTTTCCAGTCTATGCATTCACAGTGCTTATGAAATGGTAAAGAACAATGCAAAAATAGATCTTTGTGAGTGGTTAAAAGATGAATTGATAGATAACTTGGACAAAATCAAGGGTGATAAAAAGGGAACATTCAAATTTGGGAATTTAATTGTATGTTTGATGCTATACTTCTCGAAGGAGATTCCCCGTATAGGCCATCGAGACTTTGCCTATGATATTTTTGTTGGGAAATAGATTAAGGAGGCAATTTCCGGCATGGGTTTAGAAGGAAACAAGTAGGTAAAGGAATACTTCAAAAAATTTCAAGCAAGAATGAAGAAAAGGGAAATAATCCCTCATAGTATTGTTGATAAGTATGACAAATTGGTATGCATTGTTATAAAGAGATGAAATATGGATGGAGGTTATCACACCTAGAACTGTTTAGGTAACAGAAATGGGATATGAAGTGAACATCAACATTCTGGAAACTTATGCCAAGAGACTTCTAGATGCCCCATCAGAACCTACTGAGAAGATCTTTGGCACTATTGAAACCATAGAGAAAGATGTTGCTATTTAGAAGCAAAGAAAGAAAAGGGATAAAACATTGAAAGATGCTGCAAAATTTATTGAAGATGTTACCAAGGGATTATTGAAACTTGAACAGTTGAGTGATGTTGCTGCAAGCATAAAAGAAAGAAATTCTGACCAGCAACCGGTAACACATGTTTCCCTTGTTGTTACCTCATCCGAGACTGATAGTGACAATGTTGCGGAGTTTAAAAGGGTGGATAGGAAGAAGAGAAAATCTCTACCGGCACCCGCTCTTGCTCCATCACCTAAGAAGACAAGGACACTTAGAAATAAAGAACAGGCTGTGAGAGAGCCTAGTGGGCCAAAGGAGAAGATTACATAGAAGCAACTGACACCAAAGAAATCTGATACACTTTCCTTGGTAGAGCTCATTAAGGAAATAACTCAGGATGGTAATCTTAGCAATGTCAGTAAGTTTTATCATTCTTTTGATGATTCAGATAAGAACACTATTGAAGAAAGCATAATCTTGTATTTAGATATATTTAAGAAAGTTCTTATTGAAGTCATTGATGTTCTCCCCAATGACTTATATCTAAGACTTGAGGCAAAAAGAATGTCCATCATGGAATTGGACAAGAAATTGAAGGTTGAAGTACTGTTGGTTGTTCATCCAGCTAAGTCTAGACAAGAAATGGATGAATTGATAGCAGAGGCTAACAGAACTATTTTTTGTAAGTGGTCACCGACAAGTAAGCCTCATGGCCGATAGGACAAAAGAAATCACAGATGAGACAACAGACAAATGGGATATTTTCTTTGTGGAGAAAGAGAAAAGAGAAGAAAAAGGAAGACAAAAAGCTAACAAATCTTTTACTAAGGTATATCAAAAAGGAGATAAAGGGAAGAATAAAGTTGGCAGTGTTCTTGACTTAACAATAAAAGATAACTTACCACCACCGGCTCAAAACACCCCACCGACAGCAGCAGAGGCATAGGCAGAAGTACAAAATCAGCCCGCAGAAAAGACATCAAAGGAAGAAAATGGAGCAGATGTCTTTGATCCTGAGTCAAATGTTCTATTCACAATGAAGGTTGACACTCAGGACATCAACATTATAGTGGATGATACCTCTATTCTATAAATTGGTAAGGACCAACCCATTGACACTCCTTTAAATATTGATATTGATAAAATAATTGTTGATGATGCAAATAAAGCTGTAGATAAAGAATTTTTTTAGGAGAAGAAATCAGAATCTATAAATATTGAGATTACTGACTCACCGGTCAAGGCAGTTGACACTCAGCAGGATATAAATAATGATGACATACATATAGATACTACTAATATCATCGATGTTGAGATACCGATAGATAAAACACAAGAATGGACAACATCTAAACCAGCAAAGGATAAGAATGAGAATAAAGAAGAGGAAGATATTAAGGTAGCTAAACAGAAAACAAAGGAAGGGTCAAAGAAATCAGGAGAAGAGAAGAAAGATAATGCAAAACCTAGCACCTCTCCCAGTACTTCAACTTTGGATTTCAGACCAACATCTATCACAAAAGTATTATTGGATTCTATAAAGAAAATAACAAAGTGTAATGCCTTAGCATTTAAGGCCATCGATGATTCTCTACCAACTTTGCAGATGATTGCACCAGAGTGCAAGGTAGATTATATTGTTGGCTCGATAGGTAAATTGGACACATTGTCCAAATTCATTTCTGCTAACATTCAGTCATTAGACAAAATAAATGAGGAGACTATTCAAGAAAAGTTTGTAAAGAAAAGGAGGTATTCTTTAGTAAAACAATAAAGGAATGTACACAACAGATTGATACACTGCTACCAGCATTGAATTCTACCATTTTGGAGTATAAGGAATTATATCGGGAAGCTTGTAAACCACATCAACTAACATAAGGTATTGATGATCAAATCATAAAAACTCAAAAGGAAATTGATGATATTACAGATAACATAATTGGTTCTTTGGAACTAACATCAGTCATAGAACATGAGATGGCTATACATGAGGAGAAGATTGAAAATCTCGAAAAAGAAAAGGCAAGACTGAAAATGAAAACCAGGGAGTTGAAGAAAAAGCTTGGTCCAAGATTGGACAATCTAATCACTCACCGGAATGCACTATCAAAGGCTACAATTCAAGGAGATAGATCACCGAAACAACAAATGCACTATCTTACTAGAATGATCAGACAAACAGAAACAATAATTACTGACAGTACGAAGTTCATGCAGGGTATGAACTTAGTTCTTGCGGATATTTTTCAAGTTGTACATAACATATTTCAGGGGTCTAAGTAAACTTTTGAATTTTTCAAAAATTTTGACATCCTTTGTCATTGATGTCAAATTGGGAGTATATAGTGAGAAAAATGTACTGAGTAAGGCATGGAGAAAAGTGAACAAGATGAATAGATCATTTTCTTAGGGGGAGCACTCACAGTTTTGGATTCACAGTTTTTTATTTTTCTCATGAGTGTTGCCATCAATGCCAAGGGGGAGATTGTTGGCATTATACACTCAGATGAAAAAGGTGGATGTTTTCATTGATGGCAACAAGGTTCCACAGGATTAACCGGCCATAGACTTTACCTACTAGCACCGGAAGATACAACAAGGCTTATTCACACCGGCATCCAGTTTACACAGGCAAAAGATTATACTGACATTCCAGGCCAACTTGATAATAAGTATTGTTTATGCGAAATAAATTGTAATGTAAATTATAATTGTATGGCTGACATGTTGTATTGTAAAGACTCATATATTTATGAGTTCTTGTAGGTCATTTAAAAAGTAGGAAGTGGTAATATGAGATAAGATAAGGATATGATAGCGAATAGTTGTGTATGCATTTTGATGTGTTTATTTTGGAGTGAATAAGAAACAGAGTAGAACTAAGACTATTCTGTATAAGCATAATCATTTGATAGAATACTGGCTAGGGTTTTTGGCAGAGGCAGAACCAGTATCAGACAAAGCATAACAGTGAACTCATCCAACATTTTGATGCAAGTTGTAAGAGTTCATTTTATGTTTACATCAGTGTGATGTTGTAGTCAGTGTGACTCCATTTTTGTTGTTGAGCAGTGAGCTCTAGGTAGTTTTCCTGCATGTGCAGGCCCCTTTTGTAATAAGTAATATTTATTCATATGGCCAGTGAGTAAATATTGTGGGTCACAAATCCCACTAAGGTTTTTCACTTACCGGTTTTCCTCGCCAAAATATTTGTGTTATGGTGTGCATTGATGTTGATTCCTTTGTTTCTCTTTACTGCATTATTGTTTGCTTACCGACATATTAATCTCAGTGACAAAATTGTAAATAAGTTTAAATCTTTCATTTACCGGTCAAACACTGATTCACCCCCCCCTCTCAGTGTCTTTGGGATTTATCAATTATCTAACATGGGATAATCAAATCAAAGATTTGAATAGAGTTTGCATTTTGTTGTTTTTAATGTCTTTAATGCTTTATTCATTTCTTTCTAGCATCCTAATCTCAAGGTGTTTGAGCTAATTGTGTTTTCTTGATTGTCATCGAGCAGGTATTTCAATCTCTCATATTTGAGCGTAATTTTACCTCACAATAATATAAATAAATAAAAATTTATTTATTTAAATAGGGAAAAGCTAGAAAAGGGATAAATAAATTAATTAAATAAACAAAAAAATATTTAATTAATAGAAGACTTAGGATAAAATAATTAAATAAATAAAATATTTATTTAATTAAGTTGGACAATTTTAGGTGTCTACAAGATGATGAGGAGGCTTAGGCGGAGGCGATCAAGATAGATAGGCAAACCTCAGTGTAGAGATAGATGCAGGAGATATGAGAAAGCTTTTCATTGGGGGAGATCGATTTTAGGGGGACATCACCCAACTACAACAGATTATCAATTAGATGCAGTTTGTAATTGAAAACTTAGCTACAAAGTGGGACACCCTTCAAGAGAAATTGGACACCCTATAGACAAAGCAAGATGTGCCATAATAAAGAGAGAAAGAGAGAGAGAGAGAGATGAGGCAAGGATAGCGAGGGATCAAGTGACAATAAAGAAGGATAGTCAACAAACAACCTTTGATTCTTAGGATCTAGAGTGATCCCAACTATCTTCAGAGGTGAGAATGTTGAGGTGAGAGCGATACATCGCACAAAGTAGTGGTGGGGGAGTAGGGTCATTGGAGGGCCTAATATAGCAATTGATCAAGATGATAGGGAAGATCATACACTACAAGGCCTTGTATGAGGTGATGGCATTGACAAAGAAAAGATAGGTATATGTACCCCCTATCTCATCTAAATGGAGTGGGTCCTGATCAATCATGAGTGGGGCTTCACACTACAAGTCTGGTACTATGATGTCACCACCACAATTCTCAAGAGAAGGTCCATAGGCATATAGATCAAGACCATAGGAATCAATGGGAGGGTCATGACAACTACCAACAAAGACAAGAGGAGGACCTTGACTAGATTGACTTGCCCAAATTAAAGGGAGGGATATCAGGCTAAGCCCTAGATAGAGAGATTTTGACCATTTTTTTGATCTCATGATGCTATACATTGATATGATTTATTCATATTACTATTTTGTATACATGATGATTTAATGACATTTATTGACCATTATGTTGTATGGACTATGGACTTTATATTTTTTGAGATTTTTGATATATAGATGGATGATTGATCATGTATTTGGATGATTATGTTTTATAATTATGAGATGGATATATGACCATGTATTTACAATTGTCATGTAGGATGTGATGCTTATGTATGCAAATGTTTATGATGTATGGATTTTTATGTTAATGATGTGGCTATATTGATATGATGGAATGGCATAATAAAATGATCTTATTGTAAAATGATATGCCTAAGGATGATATCAAATGTATAATTCAAGAATGGAAATGATATAAACCATAACGCTTTTTTATGTATGCATAATTAAATGAACCTAAGATGAACTCCAAAAGAATAAGAAGCACCTAAAGGAATGAATGTAACTAAAATGGATAACATAGACTAGAACAAGTCTATATTTTGTCTAATGTATTTAATTGATAATAAAAAGGAAAAATAATCTAATGAACATGAAAATGCATCGAAAAAGATTATTGTGACTACTATAACTAATGCAAAATGAAATGAAAAATAAAATAAATAAATGCATAATGAATGAACTAGCACTAAAGGACATTAAAATACATCTAATGGATAATGAAACTAGTTAGAAATGATAACACATAATGCAACTAAATATAATGATAATGAATCTAATGTATAATGTACTGAAATGAAGATGATAATAGACTAACAAGTCTATATTATTCCTCAGTGCAATGCTAATGATAATGAAAATACAAATACATGAATTAACTAACTAAAGATCATGATAATTAATCTAATAAAAATGGCAATGCATGAATACAATGATGACATAGCCGAGACCAATTGAATATATACAAATCTCAAGAGCATAGATTGCAATGATCATCAACTGATTGCACGATAAAATAATCCAATCAAAATATCTCATCGACACAATAACCCGTTTGAAATAACCCATGTAAAAACAAACCAACATCATTATGAACCAAGTGAATATAACCCTTGATAAAAATAACCCATCGATAGGATATCCCAATAAGATTATAGAGGAAGGAAAACAAAATTTATAAATTACATGTACGTTGTCAAAAAACTTTATTATTCAAATTTTCAATTACAGTGCCAAATTATGAGCGATACCCCTTATGTTATCTAAATTGTTACAGTTGTCATAATCATCAACTGATATTTTTAGTCTTTCTTTTAGATCATGATATTTTTTCTCACTTGGCTTCCCAGTGCATCCGACCATATATTTCTCTATTTTATTCTTTTGGAGACCTTGTTCTTTTTTCACTACTTTGATGAATTTCTAGACTGATTTGTGCAATGCTTGAAGCAATTCACTAGATCCTTTGTTCCATTCCTCAATAGCATTATTGGTTTTGGGAAGATCATCCTAAATAGCCGAATAGAAATTCCACATTGCGATTAGAAACTTGAGTGATCATCTGTTGCCTCTTTTGGTTAGTTTTCCAATCTAGGTGTCTTCAAAATAATCAATCATGTCTTGCAAATTATCCTCATGTTTCCTGTATAATAAGGAGATTGTAGAAGTGTTTCAAATGCATCAATTACATCTATCCAAGGCAAGAAATCTAATGCAACAAGTTTCTTGATCTCAAATGCATAGATTTCATCAACATTGTAATGTGTTTGTAGACCTTATCCTTGAACTTTCCTCCACAAGCATTGATAGAAATGGAAAAAACATCCTCAAATATTGACATTTTGAAAAAAAAATTGGATAAAATTTAGACATAGTTCTCATGAAACCTAATTGAAAATCAATAAGTATACTTTTTAGGTTTAGATCAGGTTGAAGTTGTTTAAATTCTACAAGTACTTGTGTATAAGTAGTTCTTATTTTCTTAATCATAATAATATAAACAAATTAAAATATTGCATTAGTTTTCAAGCCATGGATTGTGTAGAATTGTTGATAAGGCACTGGTTAGATAGGGGAAAAGTCATGACGATGTGCAGCCAACTCATGCAAGATGGGACCTAAGGGCATATGTGTACAAATGATTGTGGATAGAGATTGCAATTGATTTTATGTATAGGGTACAACCAACACTAGGTAAGTTAGATATGACCGATGGAAAATTTAGATACAACCTTTCTCTTTGTCAAAATATAAGAACAAAATAGTTCATTTGGAAAATTCATGAGATCTATTTTACCCAAGATAAAGAGTAGTTCCCAATGTGCAATCAATTACATTATATCTCATACCTTTTCATTTTGAATTAGATTTTGTCCATGATCAAATGAGAATTTTAAGTACTAGATATTGCATTAATATCACGCACATTGTATGACATTAATAGATTGAATTTATTATCTCATTAACTCAATGGGCAAGCCTATGTAGGTGAGATGAGTTGATCATGATATAGATCAATTGGATGCCAAGGCCATATAAAAAACCAAATGCATAAAGCTCAAGAAATGGGATATTTAAATCCAATTTGTCCAAATTTAAAATTACAAAAGTTTTCATATGGGGAATAAATGGAGACTAGGATGGGGCAGTAGATGATAAAAGGGACACAAAGGTTAGGAAAGGACAAGAAGGATAATGGAACTGCCCTTACACATGAAACTTGTTGCCACATTTTCACATTTACTAATCCAAGGCACAACCAAGGGTGGTTTTCATCATAGAACGATTTTATTTCTTTTTACTCTTTTTTTTTTTAAATTTTGGATTTTTTGTATTTTTTATTTTTGAAAATTAAGGGTACACCCAAGTGAAGCGGGTATAGAACCTCTTTAGATGGATTATATTAAGAGGATCACTCAAAGGTTCTCCTTCTAGTGTTGAAAACTAATAAGCCCTTAAACCATATTTAGTTGTGACTGTAGACACCTAAAATTAATATTTAATTAATTTAAGCCTATCAACATAATTAATTAATTTAATTGTGTTATCCTCATTCCTCTCAAAATTAATTAAATCTAATTTAATTAATCCTGTCACTATTGTCCAATAATTAATTTATCAAATAAATTAATTATTCCCCTATTCCTCTAACGCCCCCTCCAATAATCATTTCCTCTAAACCCACTCAGTTAATTGATTCTAATTAATTAACCTAGTCATGTGATTCCTACAAATCACTTTTCCTAATCTCACTCAACCTAATTAATCCTTCTAGAATCTCTCATAATCATGATTATCATTATCCCTCAATTTTTAATTCCCACTCATGTCACATCAACATTGAGCCTCTCAAAGAAATTCAAATTTCTTTGAATCCCTCAATGCATCCTTATTTTGGAATTTTTAATTCCTCGTGTTTGAAATTCAAATTTCTCCCCCACTTTTTCCCAAGGAATTTATATTCATGTTTATTTTTCCAAGGCACCCTTGATCCATGCCTTCTATCTAAAATCAATCTCAACCCTTCATAATCAAATCAATCTTGGCCCTCCATTGGCCTCATCCAATCTATAAATTGGAGCCTATTCTACTCACAAATCATCCACTTCTCATGCATTGCCATGCTTCTCTTTTCTCCTCTTCTTTCTCCAATATTTCAATCCAAATCCATCCATCTTTAATCCATCACTCAAATCCAAATCCTATCAAACCCACTTACCTTTTTTAGCATTTGGAGAGCATTCCACATCCATCAAGAAAGAGTCCATCCAATCAAGTTGAACCGAGGCGCTATTCAACTTCACCGAAGGCTCAATCCGAGGGAGAAGGTAAAGGTTTGCAAGTTATAAGCTTTGTCTTCATGTTTTTATGTGGTTTTATGCATGTTTCATGTTTTAATATATTTTAGTGTTTTGATTGTGCACTAACCACCTCTTTCCACCTTGCTGGTTTTTCCCCTCTTTAGTGACCACATGAGGACCAATCTAATTGGGATCAAACTTTCTTTTCTTCTCACGGTCAGGTATTGAGTTTTTTTATTTTCTTTAAGAATAATATCACTTACTTGGGACAAATGTGGCATGATCTTCTTTTTATGGTTCCTTTGAGCCTATTTTGATAAACCTGGAGGTGATCATAGGCCTTCTGGTGCCTTTCATATAACATGTCCAACTAATTTAAGAATACCACACAATACTCCTCATCAATAAAAGAGTTCTTCAATGAGACACATAATGGGGATAATTTGAACTCGATCGTCAAGATGACATCGACACCATATACAAGTAAATATGGAGTGGAACTAGTAAGAGTATGAATGGTAGTACGATATGCCCAAAGGATGAGTTTAAGGTGGAGGTTCCAATCATAAATACTTTCATTGAAAACCTTTTGAGGATTCTATGGAGGGTTTTGTTGGTTGCCTCAACTTGATTATTACCTTTAGGGTGGTAGGGAGTTAGTTATTAATGTTGAAAGTGGTTCATGTATCACAAAGCTCTTTGATGTGTTGGTTATTAAAAGCACTATCATTATTGGTGATGATGGTGGAAGGGACATCATAATGGAAAGGATGTGTTAGGGGATGAAATTGGAGACCTGGACACTTGTAGTGAGAGTGAGGAATTTATTCCACCTACTTGAAAAAGAATTCAATTATTGTAATAATAAAATGGTTTCCATTTGAAGAGGGTGGGTGAATCTTGTCAATGAGGTCAAGGCCCAATTGAGAAAAGGGTCATGGTGAAACAATCAGTTGTAGATCTTGTGAAGGCACATGTATTAGGTTTCCATGTTATTGACAAGGGGGTCACTCCTTTACATAATCACTAGCATCACATTTCATAATAGACCAAAACAACCTTGTTGTGAGAAGTTTCTTTGCAAGGACTAGACTACTACTGTGAGCACCACAAGTTCTAACATGTACTTCTTTCAACACAATATTAGCTTTAGTTGAGTTTAGATATCACAATAAGGTATCATGATAACCTTGATGATGTAAAGTATCTCCAAGGATTAAGGATGATGTATTGATAGCAAGGGGACCCAAGACCAAAGATTTTGCACACCATATTGGCATCTAGGATGTTGTATCTAGAGACTAGAAGCTACTCAAATATAAACTCACACTTGTGATTGTCTTGAGGCATATCAAGGAGGGACTTAATAGTAATCATAACATTATATGCCTTATTTTGAAGACTAGGAAATTGATCAAACTAGAATGATAATAAATATTGCTTAAAATCATCCACCATGCATTTGTAAGGAACCAAATTATCATCTCTTATTTGGAATTCATCATTAACTTGCTTAATAATAAGTTAGGAATATCCATAAACTTGCAATTGGATAGTGTTCCACTATATAGCAATCGTAAGACCCGTGATTAACTCCTCATACTCTATGATGTTGTTGGTGCATGGGAATGCCAACCTACATGGTTTTGGAATAAAGTCCCTTTGTGGAGTAACAAAGAGGAGATCTGAGTATCTATGGGATGTGTAAGAACCATCAAAATCAAGATTCCATGAAGATTGTTCCATGATGTTGAATATTTGATCATCTAGAAGCTAGGCGATCAAAGGGTAAGCATCCACCAAAGGAGCGCCACCTAGCTAGTTTGCAATGATTTGGCCTTTAATTGCTTTTTGATCCACATACTATATGTTGAATTCACTTAAGAGCATGGTGAAGAGAACATGCTTATACTAAGAGGGAGGGATGAATTAGTATAACAATAAATTTTATCAATTTAAACTTTATCAATCATGAGAGCATTATACACTAACTTTCAAAAATTATGCACATAAGAACACAATAACATGATGATTTGTTAAGTCTTGGGAAGGACAACTGAGAGGGTGGGGGGGGGGGGGGGGGGGTTAAATCGATTGTGAACTAGTTATCAATAAATTTTAATCCAAATGCAAGTTATTCCAATTTATACTTTATGTCGGTAAACCAAACTTAAGTGTCGCTAAAACAGATTAACAATTATAGCAATATCGGTATAACTTAATGCATGAAACATAAAGAGAAACAACATCCACAACACATGACACAAAGATTTTGATGTGGAAACCCGGTAAGGGAAAAACCATGGTGGGAAACCTTAACCACAATCAGATGATACTATTGCAGATAGTATGTGTATACAAATGGGGTTTGCACATGCAGAAAGGCCAACTTCCTAGAGCTCATTGCTCAATCACAAAATAGGAGTCACACTGACTACACAATTGGATGGTTAAATCCAATGATAATGTACTGCTCAAAATAGCATCTCCAATGTTGGATTCAGTATCAGTTAAGCTTTGAACATGAGTGTCATAACCTTCCTTCAACCTTCAAATAATGTCTGCATGATTCACACAAGGATCTGCTTATTTTTTCTCTTTAATATTTGAATACACTCATACCATAACCATATCCCCGATCTTCAATAAGATCTTACAATCATTTATACAAAACCTAAGACCAAATGAATAGGTTGGCTCACTAAAGATATTACATTTAAATCAATCACAAATAAGTCTTAATGTGATACAACATGTCGGCTCAATACATTTACCACAATATCCAATCAACAAAAAATCTCCATAACATGTCGTGTTGATCTGGAGTACCGGTCCATAACCTAGACCTATTTGCCGATAAAGGCAAATCTATCAACCTGATTAGACCAATAAGAAAAACACCAAAACCAAAATTCCAATCCATGTCTCCGACATAACCAAATGATCTCCAAGTTATCATCGTTGCCGGTGAACTATATAACCTGCTGGTGAACACATACCGGTGAATGTGCATAAGCCACTAACCATACCGGTGAACATAATGTAAACCTCCAAGAAGACAAGTGTTGACATCAATGACAAAACCAATGCAACACATGATGAAGTCATCGATAATACCAACAATCTCCCCCTTTGGCATTGATGGCAACACTAGATGGAAATACATCTAAGTGCCAAAAATAGAATGCCAAAAATAGTAAACCAATCAATCTCCCAAAGATAGATCAATACAAAGTTTGTTACATAACCAAAACCAAAAATACATATATCCAAAGAGTATATCTCTCCCCCAATGAATAATCTATCCCTTAAGGAATAATGTTTTTCCATAGATATCTCTCCCCCTTTGACATCAAATGCCAAATCAGTTAAGAATTCAAAACTTAACATTCAGCCAACTACTCCCATTGAGAAGTACCTCTCCTTCATCAAAGCCGGAAAAAGATTTTTCTATTAGTTCCTGCCGGTTTGATGTCAATCTTCAACATCTAAGTCTCTACCACTGGGGAAATTACCCCGAGCTACTCTCTGAGATATTCAAATGTTTCCTTAGGCAAAGGCTTTGTAAAGATATCTGCAATTTTCTCTTTAGTATTCACATAAACCAATTTCACTTCATTTGCTTCAACATTCTCTTTTAGAAAATTGTACTTAATAGAAACATTCTTCATCTTAGAGTTAAATAACAGATTCTTTGATATATCAATTGCTGTTGAATTATCACAATAAATGATTATTGGTTCTTTGCATTTTACCTTTATATCTTTCAACATTTGCTTAATCCATAATACCTGAGTACAATTAGTTGTTGCTGAAACATATTCTGATTCTACTATTGATAATGATGTACAAGTCTACTTCTTGCTAATCCATGAAATCATTCTGCTACCAAGAAAGAATGCACCACCAGTGGTACTCTTTTTGTCATCTACATCTCCTGCCCAATTTCCGTCGGTGTATGCACATAATTCAAAATTTTCATCTTTAGGATACCATAAACCAAGATTTGTTGTGCCTTGTAGGTACCAAAAAATCCTTTTAATTGATGATTCATGATTTTCTTTAGGATTTCTTTGAAACCTTGAAACAATACATACTGCATTCATTATATCAGGTCTTTTTGTGTCAAATATAGTAAACCTCCAATCATAGATTTGTACCTTGTCGGATTAATAGGAGTTGAATCATCCTTCAATGTCAATTTATCAGTTGTAGTCATAGGAGTGCTTACCGGTTTGGAATTTTTCATACCAAATTTCCTCAAAAGTTCCTTCGAGTACTCTGTTTGACATATGAATATACCTTTATCTATTTGTGAAATCTGCAAACCTAGAAATTTTTTTATGTCTCCAATCATAGACATTTCAAATTCTTTTTGTATTTGATTAGCAAAGTCCTTACATAATCCATCTTCACCTCCAAAAATGATATCATCCACAAATACTTCAATAACCAAAATATCATCGTTGGTAACTTTGTAATATAAATTGTTGTCAGCATTGCCTTTTGTGTAACCAAGCTTCAAAAGATATTTTTCCAGTCTAGCATACCAAGCTCTAGGAGCTTGCTTCAATTCATATAAAGCTTTCCTTATTATCTGTCAAAGAAAATCCATCAGGTTGTTCAATGTAAACTTCCTCCTCAAGATCTCCATTCAAAAATGCACATTTTACATCCATTTGATAAACTTTATAGTTCTTATGAGCTGCGAATGCAAGAAATAGTCTAAGTGCCTCAATTCTAGCTATCAGTGCAAAGGTTTCATTATAATCAATTCCTTCTTTCTGTGAATAACCTTTACAAACTAATCTTGCTTTGTTCTTGATTACTTCTCCATCTTCATTAAGTTTATTCCTATATACCCATTTAGTTCCAATTATATTTTTGTCTTTAGGTTGGGGAACCAATGTCCAAGTGTTGTTCTTTTCAATTTATTCTAATTCATCTTCCATTACTTTTATTCAATGTTCATCCTTACATGCTTCAATAACATATGTTGGTTCAATTTGAGAAATTTAACATACCTCTTCATTTGCCATTCTTCCTCTAGTCATAACACCTTGATTCTTGTTTCCAATTATCTGATTCTCTGAATAATTCAATCTTACATACCTGGGTTTATTCTAATTAACATTCATGGGCTGTTGTTCTTCAGTCACAGTTGAGTTTTCTGATGATGTCAATGTGACTGGGTCTTCATTCTGTACCGATGTAGTCTGTGTCGGTTTATTTATAATCATTTCAACTACTGGTTCTACTGATCTTGAATCTCCTCTAAAGTGTTCATCTATCTTCAGATTAGTACTCTCAATGATTTTCTGTAACCTTTTATTATAACATCTATATGCCTTTCTTTTAGATGAATAACCAAGAAATATTCCTTCATCACTTCTAGGATCAAACTTGCCAATAAACTCATCTCTTCTAATATAGCATTTGCTTCCAAATATTATGAAGTATTTAAGAGTAGGAATATGACCAAACCATAGTTCATAAGGGGTCTTACCGGTTTCACTTTTGATGTGAACTCTATTGAAAGTATAAACCATTGTATTCACTGCTTCTCTCTAGTACACATGAGGTAGATTTGCTTCCATTAACATTGTTCTTGCTGCATCCAGAATATTTTTGTTCTTCCTTTCCACAACTCCATTCTATTGGGGTGTCTAGGGTGTTGATAGTTATCTTTTGATTCCATTCACTTCACAGAATGCATTAAATTCTCTAGATGTAAATTTTCCTCCTTGATCTGATCTCAAACATTTGATTTTCTTGTCGGTTTCATTCTCTACCATTGCTTTGAATATCTTGAATCTTCCAAAAGCTTCTGATTTCTCCTTGAGAAAAGTAACCCAACACATTCTAGAATAATCATCAATTATTAGCATAAAGTATCTATCTCCTTGTAGACTTCTTGTTCTTGTTGGACCACATAAATCAGTATGAATTAAATCAAGAATATTATTTGATTTCTCAATAATGCTCTTAAATGTTGTTCTAACTTGCTTTCCCATTTGACATTCCTTACATACTAGATTTTGAGGTTTCACAATCGTAGGTAAATCCCTTACTGCCTTAGTTGAACTGATATGTAAAATGCAATCAAAATTTACATGGCAGAGTCTTTTATGCCATAACCAACTTTCATCAATGTGTGCAATCAAACATGTTTTATCACTAGTATTCAAGTGAAAGATATTACCTTTAATCTGATTACCAGTCGCAATCTCCAATCCAGTTTTGTTTATGATTTTGCATTTCCCATTCTTGAATTGTAACTGAAATCCTTTTTCCACTAACTGATCAACACTCAAAAGATTATGCTTTAAACCTTCTACATAATAAACATTGTCAGCATTGTGCTTACCATCCAAAGATATAGTGTCTTTTCCTTTTATTAAACAAGCTTTATCATCTCCAAACCTTACTAAACCTCCATGAATTTCTTGAAATGATGAGAATTTGCTTTTATCACCAGTCATATGATGCAAGCATCCACTATCTATAATCCATTCATCTTTTTCTTCAATTTTTGTTGCAAGTGCCTGCTCTACCAATTTGACAATAGGTGTCAGTTGATCTTCCTTTATTGCAACAAAATCTCACCCGTTATCTACTGGATCTTCATCTGAATCATCTATAACACCTTCATCTGCATAGAAACATGATTTATCTCTATTTTTCTTAAATCTTTATCTCTGATATTCAGGGTTAGGCCTATATGATATTTTTCCTTCCTCCCTTAGTCTTTCATGTCTATCAGGACATCTAAATGCCATATGACCAACTTTATTGCAGTTAAAACATTTGAAAGGTGCTTCACCTTCATACTTACTTCCTGTTGGACCTTTAGGCATTTTCCTTGCAAATAGTGCTTCAAATTCTTCAAGTTCTTCATTTTCTCTCCTCATATCTTCAAGTTGTTTTGCATAAAGTGCTTTCCAATCAGTTTTGTCAGATGATGATGATGATGATGATGCTTTGAAAGATAAATCAGTCTTTACAATAGCAACAGGACCAAACTCTTCAGGCTCAAATGCTGAAAGTTTTCCAACCAAAGTATCTCTAGAATATGAAGTATTAGACATTGTTCTCATTTCATTAATAGCAGTCACTTTCATTTTGTAAGTCGGTGGCAAATCTCTTAAAACTTTAGACACAATTTCATCTTCACTTAAGGATCCTCCACAACATTGTATTCCTAAAACAATTTCATTAACTCTTTCCATAAATGCATAAATTCTTTCATCTTCTCCCATTTTCAAATTTTTATACCTGACCTGGTAACATTCTAATTTTGCAATCTTGACAGTGGTATCTCCTTCATTCAGTGTCTCCAACTTATCCTAAATAGCTTTAACAGTAGATTGGTCTAATAATCTCATGATTTGCTAATCTAATAATGCACTCAGAAGTGCTTCTCTTGCTTTGCAATCCTTGTCCATGTCCTTAGCCAATGTTGGTGGATGAGGTTGATTCGGAATAGGAGCAACATAGCCATTCTTTGTAACATCCCATATATCTTTTCCAATGCAATTCAAATGTGTTTCCAATCTGATCTTCCATATGCCATAGTTAGTTCCATCAAGCTTTAGACTGTCCTTCCTGAAAATATTTGTTGCCATTGGATCTCCTCAAGCTGTTAGACTTCTGCAAAAAGAGGACTTAGCTTTGATACCAATTGTTAAGTCCCGGGAAGGAAAACTGAGAGGGGGGGGTGAATCAGTTGTGAACCAGTTATCAATAAATTACAATCCAAATGCAAGTTATTCCAATTTAAACTTAATGGTGGTAAACCAAACTTAAGTGCCGGTAAAACAGATTAACAGTTATAGCAATACTGGTATAAATTAATGCATGAAACATAAAGAGAAACAACATCCACAACACATGACATAGAGATTTTGACGTGGAAACCCAGTAAGGGAAAAACCACGGTGGGAAACCTTACCCACAATCAAATGATAATACTGCAGATAGTATGTGTATACAAATGGGGTCTACACATGCAGAAAGGCCAACTTCCTAGAGCTCACTGCTCAATCACAAAATAGGAGTCACACTGACTACACAATTGGATGGTTAAATCAAATGATAATGTACTGCTCAAAATAGCATCTCCAATGCTTGATTCAGTACCGGTTAAGCTTTGAACATGAGTGTCATAACACCTTCATAACTTTCCTTCAACCTTCGAATAATGTTTGCGTGATTTGCACAAGGATCTTCTTATTTTCGCTCTTCAATATTCGAATACATTCATACCATAACCATATCCCCGATCTTCAATAAGATCTTACAATCATTTATACAAAACCTAAGACCAAATGAATAGGTCGGCTCACTAAAGATATTACATTTAAATCAATTACAAATAAGTCTTAATGCGATACAACATGTCGGCTCAATACATTTACCACAATATTCAATCAATAAACAATATCCATAACGTGTCATGTTGATCTGGAGTACCGGTCCATAACCTAGACCTATATGCTCGTAAAGGCAAATCTGTCAACCTGATTAGACCAATAAGCAAAATAACAAAACTAAACATCCAATCCATGTCTTCGACATAACCAAATGATCTCCAAGTTATCATCATTGCCGGTGAACCATATAACCTGCTGGTGAACACATACCGGTGAATGTGCATAAGCCACTAACCATACCGATGAAGATAATGTAAACCTCTAAGAAGACAAGTGTTGACATCAATGACAAAACCAATGCAACACATGACGAAGTCATCCATAATACCAACATGATTTACATGGAAAACTAAATGGGAGAAAACCATGACAATTAATGCTTTTATATGGTTCTTCTTTTACAATGTTTGTAGGCACCAACCTACTAGAGGCACCAATCCCTAAATTTGTTTGTGAGCATGAACCCTTGGAAGCACCAATTCTCACTTCTGAATTTGTAGGCACCAATCCATAGGAAGCACCAACTCCCACAACTGAGGAGCAACTCAGCAAGAGACACCAATCTCTTTTCTACGAGGCACCAACCTTCAAATCAGAACTAGATTCCACCTTACTTGTTGCTTCTACAACAGATGATGGACATTACAATTTCTTCAACTTCTTTCTTGTATTTTACTCCTTCAATGGATTATGATCTTCTCACAAATCTGCCTTGATCACATACCTTCCTTACAAATCTGCATATATTCTTTATAAAATCTGCATATAATTGTTCCACACATATTCTGCACTTATTTCTCATATATAGACTGCAGCGATTCATTAATAAAAATCTGAAACACTCTTCTTAATTATATGTCCTATGTATATCCTTTTATTTCCTCACATTCTTCCTTATCGCACAAAACTCACACGCTACCTATCTTCATTACAATCTCTATTTATATCTCCCTTCTATTAAAAAACATGTCTCTTCATAGATAGTCACAACTTTTGTATTAGCTTTCTCATGATAAACCATGCATTAATTTTACTCTATCTTTTTACTCGCACCTTTTCTTTTATCATTGCTTCTAACATAGTCAGATCGCATCTTCTTTAACAAACAAATAACTCATTCTTAACAAATCATTCTTTATCGTATTATCGATTATATTTATCAGTGTATCAATTGTCTTCAATACAGGTCGCATCATTTAAGCTTATATCCTTTTTAACTATCATTAAAATCGACTCTATGAATATGATGAACTGCTGGTTTCTATCAATGCTTTATCTTGTCTTCAAATTGACTTGTCTTATGGATAAGGCAAACTAATCAAATTGCTCCTCCTTTATTCATTTAAACATATTCTTATCTTATCGCTGCTCATTATACTCTTGTCACCGTATAGATTCATCTTTGTCTCAAATTGATGCATTAATGTAATCACTAATAGTCTTCAATAACCAAATGACTGTGGGGTATATGCCCTTTAATCAAAGTTCTCTATCTCAATCTTCTGTGAGATGCTGAGACATGGTTTGTTTTATTTCTGTTGGTCGATATCAGTCATCATATATTCCCATATGCTTTGGTCATCACTTTGTCACTACAAGAATGAATCCCTTTGACATCACTGATGACATCAACTTCACTTTTCCATATTGATATCGATGATAAACAATTCAAACAATGATAGATTCAACATATTATTGACACCAATGTTATGTTACAAAAAGGTGAAACGAGACGGAAACGGACATGGGACAAGAAACGTAAAATTTAAAGGTTACATATTAAAAACTTATATATGTGTATGTGTGAATTTGTATAATACAAAACATAACCAATATAAGGATCAAGAATAAATTTCTACATTTATAATAGTGTTTGTAATTATATTAATAAAATATCAAAATTTATCATCACAAATTTGATGTTGAACAAGTGTTTCTGCTTGTTTCAACTTTCTACATTCCAACTGCAGTAAACTTTCCTTTACATTATCTTCAAGTACTTTTAAAATAATAGTAACTTTCTGACTCAAAATAACTTGTAGAAGAATTTACTTTATAATATGTATGTTAATTTTAGGAAAAAAACATAAAAACAAACTCACAACTTCGGTGAATATTTAGAAAATTAAAAAATATGCGTTGTTTGGTGAATATTTAAAAAAATTTAAAAAGAGAGTTTAAAAATTGGCACTATGCAGAAGTTTTAGGTGAATATTTAAAAAAAGTAAAAAAAACATTCGATAATGCCTGAAACTGCTCAAAAATCGGTTTCTCCAGCGTTGAAACAAGTTTCGTTCGTTGAAACGGGAAATGGCGGAGTGTTGTCCCGTTTCTGGTAATAGAGCATCAATGACAACATTTCCAACATATGGACCATTTAGCCATACAACTTGTGAGTGTTGTCTTGGATAACAAATCTTTTAAGCAGATCTACCTTGGATAAAAGCTTGACTATATGAATGAGCATGTAATGTCTAGGATTTTGAGAGTCAAAAATGACAACTGCACATATTTCTTCCATTGGGGTGTAATTAATCTCATATCTGACCAAAGTGTAGATGATGTATTAAATAGCTTATTCTTCTCATAGTCATCATTCTAAGCAAGGAGTGCCCCTAATGCAATTGATGCAGCTGAAATAAAAACTACCAATGGATTCTCGAGATTGTGAGGCATCAAGATAGGTGGATTAGCCAAATACTCTTTTATGCTCCCAAAGCCCTATTGGAAAGTTAGATCCCATTTGAAGATTTTTTAAGGGTCTTGAGAGGAGGCATTTCCATGATAGCTTTGGCCTTTGCACTATCAATTTCGATACCTCATCTTGATACGAGAACCCCAAGAGTTTCTATGTGTGACACCAAATACACATTTCTTAGGATTCAAACTTATCTAGTACTTTTCTAAGCATTCAAAGATACACTAGGATAATAGGATATTTGAATCTTGTCTTTGATTTTCTAAGGAGATCGTCCACATAGTCTTCCATGATTTTGTAGACCAAGTCATGAAAGATAACTGTCATAGCCTATTGATAAATTTCTCATATGTTATCGAGGCCAAATGACATGACTTGATAGAAAAATGTGCCACATGGAGTAGTAAATGAGATTTTATAGTGGTCTTCCTTGACAATCTTAGTTTGATTGTATCCAGAATATCCATCCATTAATGAAAGCATCTCGTGTCTTGTAGTGAGATCTACAAGAATAGTGATATTAGTAGGTGGGAAGTCATCCTTTTGACATGCTTTGTTTAGGTCAAAAAATTAGTGCAAACTCTAATGTCCCTAGCTAGTTTAGAAATAGGTACTATGTTGAGTATCCATTTTGAATAGTCTATTGCACAAATGAAGCCAACCTCCAACACTTTTTCTAATTATTCTTTTACTAGGAGTGCACTTGGGGATGCATTTTTCTTAGCTTTTATTTGACTTATTTAGCATCTAGATGAACAATTAAGTGATGCACCACAAGATCAAGGTCAAACCTCGACATATGTAAATATTATCATACAAAATTAACAACCACTTTCTAGAGTAGCTAAGACAAAATTTTGTGTTCATCATTAGATAACAAAGCTTCAACATAGGTGATCCTAGGATAATCTTTAGCTCTTAGGTTGATCTCATTTGTCTTCTCTATAAGAATTGATAACCTCTCATGTTGATGGGTGTCTATAAAGGGGAAGAGGAGTATCCTCATGCTCTGGTGTCTCGAAGAAGTTTTCACCAGAAGATACATCCTTCATTTTTACTTTTTTGCAATTGAAAGTGGTATAGAAAGGTTTTCACTAGATCTTTTCATTTTCATTTTTTACAATTAAAGAATTCCTCCTTCCCAAAGCTTGTGGATCAATCTTATAGACAAATTTTTTATTATTCTCTTGGTGTAATGTAAAATATATCAAGATGGATGATCCCTCAATGGTACCAATCTATTAGTTTAGGGTGACAAATGGAAAATTCAATGGTCAATATGGAATTATCAAAATAGGATGAGATATCTATATCGTCATAAGCTCTCTTAATGACCATTTTAGGAATGCAATCCACTACAATAAAAGTTGTCTTGATGTTGTGGGAAGGACCTACTGAAGTTGAGGCCTCACTAGATTTGGAGCCATACCCAAGTCCTTGTTGTTTAGGATTTTTCATGGGTTCAATAGGTTTTCTCATGGACTTTCTCTTCATGACCCAAACCTTTTCCATAATAATTCCATTTTTGGGTGGAAAGCTAGTGTGATTTAGGATATGTCTCCTTGAATTATTCAAGGAAAGTATTATTGTGCTCAAATTCATCTCTGTAAATCAACTAGCTTATGTCTTCCTGACCGACTTCTTTATTTAGAGTTCTAGGTGATTCAAATGTGGTGGAGCCAAAGTTTACTACTAAAGGATCCTTTTGTTTATGTTGGGAAGAAGGTATTCCATAAGTATGAGGATCTAAGGGCATGGTGCCCAAAGTAAATTCACCACTTAGCTCATGTTCTCCACATCCTTTACTATATATTGTTCTTGATTTCATAAAATATGGACTCAAGAGTGACTTTGGCTTGGGTGAATGAGAGGATAGTGTTGGAGTCAATATGGGATAATATGGAGCTTGCATTGGGAGACATAATATCTATCCATAGGAAATGATGTGAATGTGGGAATGAGGCCTCAAGAGTGTGGTAGTACTCAAAAGTTTGACGGTTTGCATGGATGGTGACTTCGGTGCCATTATAGGGAAACTATAGATATTGGTGGTAGGTGGAGGAATGGACTGCATGGGATGAATCCATGAGAAGTTGAGGTTGATGTTATATAGGAGATCAAGATAAACCATGTAGCACATTGTATGTTGTATGTTGTAATGTTGGACCCACCTAGATTGGAAGAGAAATTGTGTCTTCAAAATTCTTTTCTGCATTGTCATAAGCTTGATAGCTATTACTAGCTTGTTTAGATCATTCTGAGTGTACTCCATTTGTTTGATAAACTTTAAAGTACACAAATTGAAGGCAAACCATTATTCAATAAGACTTGCTTTATCTTTTGTTTTCCAATGAGGACTTTAATATTGAGAGAGCAATTATGACTGGGTTCAATGGAGGGCATATACTTTTGGCTAAAATATAGGCAATAGGTGGATGAGAGATGTCCCATGAGAGTTTGGAATTGTGTTGGGTCTATGTCATTAGGGATTCAAGTTTCATCCAAATCTTTAGTCAGGATCTCCTAATGAGTTATTGATAATTTTAGGAGATCTAAGATGGATATATGTGCGAGGTTTTTTCCAAGGTGATCCAAAATATTATATTAGGTACTTACAGGTGTTAAAGTGAATGCACCTAGGATGATAATTCTCCCTCTTTGGGTAGTGATAGCGCATGGGGTCTCTTGGCCTATAATTTAAATTATATCTGTGTGGTTATCTACCTAAGTGATACAATTGACTATATTGTCATAATTGAATGGGTCTGCATTGTCATTAATATTATTACTCTAGTTGTTTTGATTTTTATTCTAATTCATTCTTGACTCAACATTAGCATTGTAAGAGCTCACATCTAGGGTATGTTTAGGTAATACACTTTGATATATTTATAATTGCTTGTTGGAGAAGCATTATGGAAAGGATCAATTACAATATCCCTTTTATCAATGAGGTCTTGAACATAGTTCTTAAGCTTCACACATTTGTTTGTGCCATGTCCTTTGATCTGATGATAATGATCACAATATTCATTATTCTTATACCGCATGGTCTTAGGTTTTGATTCATCAAATTATTGTGTTAGTCAAAAAGTTACCACGTTTTCTTGAACCATTCATTGGAATGTTGCATCAAGAGGATCCCCCAAGGGTATAAAGTTAGATTTTATATTATTTTGATCGTTGGTTCTATATGGACCTTAGGGAACCAAAAATGGTGTTGGTTTGTTGATTCATTTGTTGAGGAGCCTTTTCTATAGTGACGACTCAAACATATTTGGTATTGGTGACTCCATCTCTAGTAACATTTGTGTTCTTGTTCTAATATCTTGATTTATTGTGTTTTGGATTCTCCATGTTTTCCTTATATATCTTGACTTAATATTCCGAAATTAGAGTCTTTTTAATTTTGATCCCCTTTTCTATAGTCTCATCAAATGTTGAGGCACAATGAATTTAAAGATGGGAGGCCATCTCCTAGTCGAGATTTTGAACAAATATATTGACCAACTATTTTTCAGGGAGTGGCCATGGGAGACAACTCGCAAGGGCTCTCCATCATTGTAAATAGGCCACACAAATTTCTTCTCCCTTTTGTTTGTTATTATATGGGTCAAGCATTGATATATCATATTCTACATTATAGTTGAATTGGGCTACAATATTTTTGGTTAATTCCACAAAATTTATGATTGAACCATGTGGGAGATGGAGGAACCACTCCAAGACTTGTCCTCCTAAAATACAAGGGAATAATTACGAAAGGTAGTTTTCATTGTAGGCCACTTTTTGACATGTCATGAAGAACTCCTTAACATCATCTTGAGGATCACCCTTCCTTTTTATTTCACAAACTTTGGCATTTCAAAATGTTGAGGGAAGGTAACCATGGCAATGGACCGCTCAAATGGGAATGGGTATAGTTCTCCAATTTTAAAAAGGCTTTGGTTGTATTTCCCATTTGCAAGTCTTTGAGCATATTTTTCAGACAAGAGGTTGTTGTTTTTGGGTTGCCACCATGGTGAAGGTATCTAGGAGTTGTGTTGGGGCTATTGGTAATTGGTATTTGGAGACTATAATTAGGTTTATTGTTGTGGTTGGAGGTAGGAAACATGAATATATGGAATTCCCAAGAAGGATTGGTATAATAAAGGACTAATATTGATGGGGGCTTGTGGTATTCCAATGTAGGTTTGGCTGTGAGAGGAGTTTTGTTTTGGTGTGGGTTGGGTAATCCCAAGATAGGATTAGTTGTATGGAGTATTGTGTAGAGGATTATATGGAAAATTATGAGGTGGATTATATAGAGGGTTTGCGATTATGGAGCTACTTTGTGGTACATAGGTGTTTTTGGCAATGTAAGATGATTGTGGGAGCCCAAGGTAATTCACATGTACTTGGGCACGATTGAGGTATGTAAGTTGATTGGGGAATGGAAGCAAGTTGTGAAGTGCCCATTAATTATGGAATGAACATGCTTTGGAGGATTGTGAATGATTGTAGAATCAAATATGGTGGGTTGATTGGAGATGGGAGTCATAGTGTAAGTGGACTAACTTGAAGTAGGAATTGTGGAGAAGGCGGAGTGGACGGAATGTTGGGGCATGAAGATGAGAGGTATGAGTGGTTGAATGGTGGAAAAAGGATTATGCTAAGGCATGGTGTGTACCACATTTTTTGGGATAGATTCTTGGATATTTTGGGTTATGGATGTGGATTTGGGTTGAAGAGATGGAGGGTTGGCCAAAAATGGGGATAGGTGGCATTTGAATAGGAGGTGGTAAAAGTTCCATCATCACACTACCATTGAGCTCTGATGACAAACCTTGTGAAGTTGTGGGGTTATCTCTTAGGGTAGATGGTCTTGATGGAGTAGCAATATGTGAGGCATAAAATCTTATCAAAGGTTGGGCTCTTTGCATGAGAAGGTTGTCCAAGATAGAGTATCAATGTCTGTTTATAATATGATCCACCATCTAAACATGTTTAGGTTTTTTGAGAAAGTATTGCATGGACAAAGATATTTCAAGTTGGGAGACCATATAATCTTTAATAGTTTCTTTTTTAAATGGATTTAGTTGGTTTGATGGGCTTTCTTGCATGGTCGATGGATGGCTGGTTGTTGTTCAATGAGATGCTTCTTTTGTGAGCAATTTAGGACAAGCATGAAAAATTGGATGGAATCTTTTGATGGTGGATGTGACTCTATGTTCAAGGATTGTTTGTATATTTTATGGTTGATTGTTGGATGAAGGTTTATCTAACCCTCAGATGTGAGTTGATATTCCTAGTTTGGGTTTGATTTGTTTGGATATCACTTGAGATAGACAAAGTTCTCAAGCAATGGGGATTTCAATGCAAGATGAACTTATAGATTGAAGTGATGTGTCTTGAATGAGGAATTGAAAAACTTAGGATAGGTTAAGTTCCTAAAAAAATACTAGGATGGGAGTTTTTTAGGATGTAGATTTTCTTAACTCAATGATATGAGGACAAATATTAGCAGATGTTTAGGTGATGGTTTCAATGCATTTAGGATAATCCTTAATCTAAGAGGATGGGTTTGCAATGGTGTTTAGATGGATGACAAGATGAAAGGGTCCATAACTTGATGTAGGATGGTTGGAAAATTACTTGTTCACACAAAAAGGCTTAAGATGATGAGGATAGTATAGGGTTAGAAGAGTTTACTCTCCGGAAAATTTATAGAGAACAAGATTGCCAAAACATAAAGCAAACCTGCTGAAAATGGATCAAACCCATTGAAACTATTATGATGACCAAATGATGTCATAGGTTGTACAAATTTAAAGTTTAAGAAAAATCATTGAAATATAGATCTAACTCATCAAAAGACAAGGTGAGCCTAGATTAGACCTGCACTCAACAACCTTGTGGCCATATTTATTGCATGCATAAGAATATCCATTGAATGACTGAACATTTCTACCATAGTTTGTATATATATTCCACACCATTCTACTTTTGCACTCACTTGTTTTATGTCCAAATTTATTGCAATAATAGCATTGACCATTAAATGACGGAGATTCGATCTGACTTCTACATTCACTATCTCTATGTCTGAACTTATTGTTAGATTTGTGTGAATATTGTCATTGATGTCAAACCTGATGATCCAATTAAGATCAGATGTAGCATATGTATCCGAGTAGTGATAATGTATGTAGTAAGAAGAGCAGTGATATTGGATAGATATTGAGCAAGTAAGTATGCATGATCTATTGGAGTTATTTTCGGAAGATACTCTTCTCCAAAATCTGGTGTTTTGTTTATCGTGGTTTGTATCAAGTTCTGATATTAGTTGTGTTTGTTGTATTTCTGAATGTTTATATTGCATTATGATTTATACTCCATAATTTGTGGCATCTGTATCTTGAAGATAGGAGTTGTTATGCTTGGAATTTGTGCTTATGGATCTGTATCTTTGGGTTTGGTAGACCCTTGTTTTGCTCCGGTAATTGAGGCATGTGTTTCGGTAATTGAAGCGTGTGAAGGAAGCGTGTAAAAGATCTGTGAAGACTGACTTGGTTACCCTTTGCTTTGATCAAAACATATTTTGGTAGCATGTTGATCCAAGCAACGTATTATTATATAATTCATTTGTGCTTGGCCTACATATTATCTCGGTGTGTGTGCTTACTAGTATATATCGAAGATATGTGGAATTTGTGATATACATAGGAAAGTATGAAGTGTGTGTGATATACATAGCAAAGTATGAAGTGTGTGAGAGATAGAGTAGTAGTATGCAAGGTATGAGAGTAAGGAGAGCAATAGCAGTGTGCAGTGTGAACAATAGAGTATGATGTTGTAGCATCCTAAAATTGAACCCCATGCTTGATTGAGACCTATTTGTGCCTCCCCCATGCAACCAAGCTTCATTTTTCCATCTTACACCTAGCATAGGCCCTTGTTCTTGGCCCAATTTGGGGTGGGACCAAGATGCCATGCCCCAGTCCTCATCAGGACTAGGGGCCATACCCTGGTCTTCCCTAATTGGGACCTATTTTGGCCCCTAAGCCCTATCTCAAATTTGAGTGGGAAAACAATTCCTCATGTTGGCCCATGTCAGAAAATTAGAATGTTTGACAACATGAAAGTATATAAGGAGGTCTCCCCCTCTCATTTTGATATAGCATCATAACAAGCATAAGGAGAATATAGGTGAGAAAGCTGGAGAAGGCAAGGAGACTACATTAAGCATTCAAGCATTCTTCAAGGCTGCATATTCTTCATTGGATCAACATTACATCATTCATTTGCAAGCATGTGTGTGTTAGGGTTTTTGTCATGTTCATGTCATTTCATACAACACATGTGATTACATTCAAGAAGCAAAGAATCATTATCAATCATTGCAGATCTAAGGTATACATTTCCATTATTTACTTTAATATTTGCAATATTTCATTTAAGGTTGATTCCTCAACTGGGGTTTGACTTAGGCAAACCCATATTCCCAACACATTTCCATTTCCTTATGTGTGTAGGAAATGGGTGTGTGGTTGTACTTTTGGTGATAAGCTTCCGACACAGAGACGGAAAAACCCTTTTCGACGATCATAATATTTGGAGGACCAAGAGGGGGCGTCTTGGTCCCAGTAGTTTTTGCAGGAAAACTCCAAATTATCTATATTACTCAGATCCAGGTGCATGATGAAATCTTGAACATGTAGTTCATTGTTTCTGCATATTTTGTCTTCAATTTCAACATTCTACTTATTTTAACAATTTAACTTACAAAAGAGGAAAACCCAAATCAATCCAATCCATTAAGTATGCAGTCCTTGTCTCATTTAGGATTGGATCTAGTGGATTCCCTTCCCTCTTTTGAATGTAAAGGTTTTGCAAGAGAAATTGATTTGGTGATTTCTCCCTCCTATGTTGCAAATTGCCAAATCAAAATTTTCCCTTTGAGTGGGGGAAAAAGCGAGACTAGGCTAACATGTCCTAATCCTACCTTTTGACACACATTACGGAATACGAAAGAGCCTAGAGGTATCACACAATTGGCTACTTCTTTTTGGTGAAAGAGAGAGCCACGGGCTACCTATTAGGGTTTCTATTCCTTTGTTGTAATTGAAAGATAAGATTATGCAAGTTCAATTCCTAACCCCAAAATGCAAGTATGAACTAATAACAAGATTGCAAAATTGAACTTAAATAATGGAAAGTTGCAAACACAAGGACAAGACAAGAATGCAGATGCGTACCCGGAGTCAAAATCTGAGTGAAAATGTTCGGGACGGGGGCGCGGGTGCCACTATCCTGATTCGGTTCTTGAAACTGCACCTGAAACTGCCACTTTGCAACCTGGAAAACTGTCGGAAATGCTTAAAAATTGTTGTCTGTCAGGAGGACCAAGGTGCCCAACGCCCCTGTCCCAGGGACCAGGGCGCCCCGCGCCCCTGTCCTGGCAGGACCAGGATGCCCCACGCCCCTGTCCTGGTCTTCTGCTCTGAAACTTGGTGTATGGTTCAGTCTTCGTCTGCTTCTTTCGGATCTACAACTTGCAGCGTCGTCTAAATCCCGAAATCTGCACTTATATCTGAAAAGGTGTTTGGGCGGCTATATAGGGTTTTGCCTTAGTCAAACCCCCGCTTCAGTGATTTCCACCTCCATGAATAGCCAAGTTGTATTGTAAAAGTAGTGTGTGTGCAGACCTTGTGTGTGTGCAAGATCTAAAATGCAAGTAAGCAAACTAGAGCAACCTAGAAAGTAAACCCTAATTGCTTGTAAATGATAATGTAAATGCTCCAAATCAAGATGTAGAGTGATCTAAAGCATGAATACAAATGATGTAAGGAATCTTATGCAAAGACATGAAAACAACATGAAATCATACCCAACCCCAAGGGGGGGGGGGGGGTACAAGCCAATCTTCAGTCGGTGATCCCTTATTGCTCTTCAATGCCTTCAAAGCCCTAAATGGATGAATGAAATTGATGGATGCTTGATGGACGGATGTTGAATGTTGTTGAAGTCTTCAAAGATCTGCTCTTTCGTTGCATAGAAGGTCCTGAAAAAAAAATTCTGATCCTTTCCAATGAAGAAAGAGAGCTCTTATGTATGAAACCCTAGGTCTTAAATCCAACTTTTGGCCGACCTAGAGATTGAATATCCCGCCAATTTCTTGGGGTTAAGCTATATTTTATGATTGGATCGCGCTCCTAAAATTTCGGGAAAAATGTCCGGGACCGTGTGCACTCCAGGCGCCATGGTCCCGGCAACTTTTCACCAAATTTTTAGGGCCGTTGGATATGATGATTTTAAAGAGAATCCCAAAGTTACAGGGGATTTCGAGATGTTTTGACCCCCGAAATCAAGCCCCCAAGTTCAAAATAGGACCTAATTAGGGTTTTTGATTAAATGATGTATTGGAGGAATAAAATGAAAGGGGCACACTTTAATGAAAGGGCCCAACTTTATGATGTGGAGGACGATGAAATAGGACCTTAGACCTAATTAATTTGATTAATTAAGTGCTAAAGGAGAAATGCAATGCAAAATGCAAACGGCGCCAAGGCGGGTGCTAAACTAGGTGTGAAATTGTACTGCTTTAGTAAGTGCGTACAATTTATGACGCTACATTTAGCCCCCACTTTAGTGGTCATATGAGTACTACATGCATATGCAAGCTAAAGTACAGGAAAGTAAACATTATTTGAAAAAGGATATATCCATAAGTTCGTCGAACGAAGCCCCCAGCGGTATCTGCAGTACACAGTTAGGAACCGCACCCTACAAAACACACGTTAGATCATAAAATCACCTAATGCTTACTAAGGAAAGTGATGAAATTTGTGAGTAGCTATATGCCCCCCCCTGTTTCGGCTTGCTTATTAGGGAGGTGAAACAGGGTAGCATGTTTACTTACAACAAATTGTGCGAATGATTATTGATGAGAGATGTTCACTAAAAAGGCTTCATCAGAGCACATTTTGGAATATCCAGGGAGTGAGGGAATGAAAATACGATTCCTACGCAACAAACAGTTCGAAAATCGCATCTCCCAAACTCAAGTTATGATGAAATGAGTGATAGAGGAAAAATTAGGGTTTTGAAAGAAAAGGTAAAGGAATGAAAGTATATACCTTGAAAGTGACTATTGCCTTTGTCACTTTGTTGATTCTGAGTATTGTTCATTGCAGCAGAGCCCACATAGCCATCATCATGCCTTCACGATGACCGGAGCGTCCCGCGAGGATTGAGATCATGCGATAGGCCGTGATCGACGACGAGCCACTGGATGAGGTGAGTTGACTGAACTTTGACTTTCTGCATTTATGTTGACTCTGATTTTCTGCGAGCAACCTAGGGTATTTGCTTATCCACTTACCAGCGAGTGGAGATTTGGGGATCTATTGTACTGGAGAGTGACCTTTGACAGATTGACAGCTGAGGTGACTGTATGGAGACCATATCTGTGGATGCACAGATGGGATGGGATGGAGAGACAGTTAGCATGCTTACAGAGGAACCGCCTACTAAGAGGATGATATCCACATATCATAGTCCCATTCTACTTTCACCGAGTATGGAGGCAGTTTGGGCTAGAGCAGTGTGTTCCGACCGATGTACCCATCTACACTCGACACTCACGAGTCCTTCCCAGACCCAGAGCAGTAGCGAGACCTACGATAGATTATATCGAGATCACAGATATAGAGGGGTCTGACCAGGATGTGGTCACTGATTATGCTGCAGATCCCAGGGCACAGCGCAGGTATCTCTCATGGTTTATGAGGACATACCCGGGGCCTATCTTTCCACCAGATCACCCGACAGGCCATCCAGGTCCATGGAGACATGGAGACCGAGATGAGGATCAGGGATCCAGATCAGAGGAGCTAGAGGATGGAGAGGGTCATGAGGAGGCAAGAGGGCTTGATCCACCCATAGGAGATCAACCTAGTGCCGAGGAGGAGGAAGGGGAGGAGGATGACACAGATAGAGATGATGATGAGGAGAATGAGGAGGAGGAGGATAGAGATGATGAGGAGGAGTCAGATGCAGCTCCCCATCATTCAGGAGATGATACCATAGCCTTAGATCCTCCCATTATTCCCCAAAAGGGGGAACACGAGGCGATACGGAGACCTGTACCCATCATGCACAGATCATTCGAGCGTGGGGAGCCTAGTAGTTCCCAGTCACAGATACTACCATATCACGATCCCTACTGGCGTGAGGGAGATCCAGGTATAGTAGGTTTATATTGATTGATTAATGTTTTGATGATATAAAATGGTACTAATACATAATCTGTTCTACTGCTACAGCTAATGTGCAGGAGTGGCGTTCTCTGATCCAGCAAGTAGTGACAGATATTTCCATGACAGCACAGATCCCTAGTTCCTCACAGGTTGCCTATAGACCTCAAGGGAACACGGGTCGGCATGATGACTTGTTTTCCCCATTTTGAGTACAGGTGGAGATATGGAGGGAGAGAGAGCGAGCTCTATCAGAGGACCTTCAGCGGGTACAGCGTGATCTAGCAGCAGCTCAGACCGAGGCTACCTCGTATCGCGCGATCCTTATGGATAAGGATCGTAGGAGTTCCTCATGGAGCCACTCACAATCTATATCACGCTATACACCTATGGGTCCACCTGCACGGCCGGATCAGGAGGGAGCATCTAGTCATCACTCTCCAGCCACCAGCCCTAGGGATAGGAGATGATCTTATGATGTAGGGTAGGTCACATTTTGGATGTATAGTGACCTACCTTTGTATATTGATCCACATATATATATATATATATATACATGCTTCTTTGTCTCAAACGTGTTATCTTTAATGCCTAAAACAATGTGTATTTTGATTAAAGTTAATACATTTGGTAGATGTATATATATGTTCTGAATTTAATTTCCATGTGATTGATTTCTCAATGCTCCATGATTCAATTGATACATGTGTGAAAAAATAAAATATTTAATCAAGTACTACATTGATGATAGAGAAGAAATATGTGTTAAGCCTAAGAATCATATAAGTAACATGACACAACTCTACTTAACACATAAAGACATTGTATAATATGCCAGCATAATGAAAATGTAAATCTTTTGCAATTTACATAAATGAATTCAAGACAAACCATAAAGTAAAGAAACACGCTTGTCAGGAATGAAGCAATATAGATTAAACCAAACATCATTTAATTCTATTTGCTTTAACAAAGATATGCTAACATATTATCCAATTGCAAAGAAGATATATGAAATAAAAGATAAGGAATGAGGAATTAAGCATAGTATCTACGCAAGTGCATAGCATTTATAGGTTCTTTAAGAGGCATACCGTCTACACCCGCTATTTTATAAGCACCTGATCCATAATCTTCAATAACGATATACGGTCCAAGCCAATTAGGACTAAATTTTCCCTTTTCTTCAGGTAAGGCATTCACATTGCGTTGATTCTCATAGAGAACTAAGTCACCTACTGAGAAGGAATGTTGAATAACCTTATCATTATAGCTTCGTTGTAGAGTTTTGTGATACCCTTGAATATGCTCAAGAGCATTTATACGCTGTTCATCAAGCATCTCAAGCTGTTGAAGTCTTTGTTCTCTATAAGAGTCATCATCTACTATACCTTTGAGAGAAAATCTAAGTGATGGAATCTCTAATTCTAAAGGCATAATAGCATCAGCACCATAAACAAGATTATAAGGGGTAGTTCCAGTAGCAATTCGTACACTCGTTCGGTAGGCCCAAAGAGCATAGATTAGCTGAGTACTCCAATCCTTACCATGCTTATTCATGGTTTTACGAAGAATTTGTTCAATTATCTTATTGGATGATTCGGCTTGGCCATTTGATTGAAGGTGGTATGGTGTAGAAAATCGATGTTTGATATGATACTTCTCAAGGAATTTCTTCACGTCCTTGTTCTTAAATGATGTCCCATTATCAGAGATTATAGTGGAAGGTATCCCAAATCGAGAAATAATGTTTTCTAGAAGAAATCGACAAATCACTTCAGCAGTAGTAGAGCGAAGGGGAATAGCTTCTACCCATTTTGTAAAGTAATCTGTTGTGGTTATAATGAAAGTATGTCCTTGAGATGAAGGAGGAGAGATTTTACCGATAAGATCTAGCCCCCATGCAGAGAAAGGCCAAGAAGCTACATGAGAACGAAGTTCTTGGGCAGGAGCATGAATCAGATTATTGTGTTGTTGACATTGATGACATTTCTTAACAAATGAAAAAGAATCCTGCTGCATAGTTTGCCAATAATATCCCATACGAAGCAACCTTTGAACCAAGGATTTGCCTCCAAAATGCCCCCCACAGGCACCTGAATGCGCCTCTTCAAGAGCAATAGGGATTTCTGATTTGTTAAGACAACAAAGGAGAAGACCGTTATAACCCCTTCGGTAAAGAACATTAGAAAGAATGATATATCTAGCAGACAGCTTGCGAATTCTAGCCCTAGTGTTCCTATTGGCGGAATCAAGATAGGTACCATCGGTTAAGTATCTCACGATATGCGAATACCATTCATCTGAGTCTATAAAGTCACAATATGTCACCAAGCTAGAATCATCTACAATAGTTGGAGAAATAAGGTTGTGAATAACAAATTTAAGATCAACCACAGGGTCCTCTAAAGATACCAGAGAAGCCACACATGCCATTGCGTCCGCATGTCGATTATCTTTTCGAGGAATAGGTTCCATGGTGTAAGAATCAAATTTTTGTAACAAAGAGATAGCAAGGTCTTTATATTGTGATAATTTGTCTTGTTTCGCTTGATATAGTCTTGTTACTTGTCTTATAATCAGTTGAGAATCTCCAAAAATATGTATGTGTTTTATATTCAAAGCCAAGGCTACCTTTATTCCTGCTATAAGAGCCTCATATTCAGCAATGTTATTGGTACATAGGAAATTGAGACGATAAGATAAGGGAATGGACTTCTTTGTAGGAGAAATCAGAACAACACCTACCCCCGATCCCATACGACACTTAGAGCCATCAAAGTATAACTCCCAAGTTTCATCTTTCTCTGTACAAAGAATGAAGTCGTCAGGAAAAGACTCAGGGTTAGGGAAGGAGAAAGGTGAAGGGGCCTCAACTAGGTGATCGGTCAACGCTTGCCCTTTAATTGCTCTTTGTGAAACAAATTTAAGGTCAAATTCAGTTAACATCATAACCCACTTAGCTAGGGGTCCTGATAAATCAGTTTTAGAGAAAAGATGCTTCAACGGATCAAACTTTACCATGATGTGGACTTCTGAATTTAAAAGATAATGTCTCAATTTCTGAGTCACAAACACCAAGGCCAAGCATTGTCTTTCTATCGCAGAATATCGGGTTTCATAATCGAGTAAGGTACGACTTATATAATAAACCGGACACTCCTTACCATATTTATCATGTTGTGCCAATAATGCTGCGAGAGCATGAGAGGAAGCAGCTGTATAAAGAAGAAAGGGTTTAGAAGGTTCGGTAGGTTGAAGGATAGGAGGATTAGCCAAATACACTTTTAAATCCTCAAATTTTTGCTGACAATGTTCATTCCATTGAAAAGTGATATTCTTTTTGAGAAGTTGAGTAAAAGGAAAGGTACGATCCGCAAGTTGAGATACAAACCTACGAATAGCTTGAATCTTTCCTTGTAAGTTTTTGAGTTGAGACACATTTCTAGGAGGTGGCATGTTGACAATAGCATCTATTTTCTTAGTATCCACCTCAATCCCACGATGCGAAACTATGAATCCTAAGAGTTTTCCACTATCTACACCAAAAACACATTTTCGGGGATTCAAGCGCATGTGATATTTACAAATCCTTTCAAAGATTTGACGAAGGATCTTAATATGATCTATGCAGAGAATGGATTTGGCTAAAATATCATCAACATAATCTTCTAAAATCTTGTGCATGTAATCATGAAAGATAAGGGTCATCGCTCGTTGATAAGTTGCGCCGGCGTTTTTAAGTCCGAAAGGCATCATTACCCAACAAAACGTACCCCAAGGAGTGGTAAAAGCAGTTTTGAATTGATCTTGAGGATTAATGAAAATTTGATTGTATCCTGAAAAACCATCCATGAAGGATAACAAAGCATGTCCTGCTGTAGAATCAACTATCATGTCAATGTTTGGGAGGGGAAAATCATCTTTCAAAGAAGCTTTATTTAAATCTCGAAAGTCAGTACACATTCTTATTTTATTATCTGATTTAGCCACAGCGACAATATTTGAAATCCATGGGGAATAATCAATAGGGCGGATAAATCCAGCCTCCAATAATTTTTCAATCTCAGCCTTAACAAGCAAAGCTACCTTAGGATTCATTTTTCGAATCTTTTGTTTCACAGGCTTAGCATCAGGAACTAAGACAATATTATGAGTGACAATCTTAGGATCTATATCAGGCATGTCAGAATATGTCCAAGCAAAGATCTCAGGGAATTCACGCAATAAATCTTCATATTGTTTTTGTTCCTCTTCGTCCAGACATTTTCCAATTTTAATAACTTTTTCTTCATTGCCAAAATCCATCTTAACATCAATGGTGTCGCTTATAAGCAGATTACTTTGTTGAGGAGTATCCTTTAACTGGGGAAATTCTTTCACAATCTCATCGTTATCAGTCTCTTTTCCAAAATAGGCTTCAGTGTTCAAACAATAAGGGAATCCCCTATTGTGATGATAAAGAGGAAGAGTATCATATGCTCCTAAAAACTCAGCTAAAGCATCATCGGTAGGAAAAACATCCAAAACACAGGCACACGAAGGATCAATATACTCAGGGTGTCTCATTGGTAGAGATGTAGAAATAACATTAACACTAATGCATGGTATTTTAGAAGCTTTAGTGCGCTTGCAGGGATTATAACCAAGTCCAAAGGCATAATCATAAAGATTATTCTCTAGAGGAACCTTTATTCCTTGTTCGTGAGCACCACAGCCATTTCCATTATACCCATGCTTAGCTAGAATACAAAAACCATGACCATAATGATCAACCATTTCAGAAAGAGAAGGTGGTTTTTCATAAGACAAAGAATCAAACCCTTCAGAATTAGAAGTGTGAGGAGAAGAAGTTTGAGAAGCGGCCATGAAGTTATTGCTCATAGGCTCAGGTAATGTTGATTGATTTTTAGCTTCTTCCTTCTTTTCAACTTTAAGCTCTCTAGAAGGAACCTTATATTCACCTACAAAGGTGGGATTAAAATCAAGAGATCCCCAATCGTCTTCTGCGAGAACCTTCTTAGGATCAAAATCCTTCTTATGTGTAGATTCAAATCGAGAAGAATCTTCTTCAGGAGCTCCAGACTCATCCAAAGAATTTTGATCATCAGAGAGCGAGGATTCATCGATAGGTATCTTGTTTAAAGGGTCATCACTAGACGAGGAAGGCTTAGAAGGACCCCCTTTGGAAGTAGATGTTTGTAAACAAGCTTGGAAGTTAGTATCACCTATCAAGGTATATGTCTTATTGTTATAAATAAATTTAACTTGTCTATGCAATGTAGAGGGGACAGCTTGCATACTATGAATCCAAGGTCTCCCTAATAGCAAGTTGTATGTTAGATTTCCCGACATAACATGGATAGGAGTAGGCAAAGTAACAGGCCCCACTGTGAGGGGTAAGGTGATAATACCTAATGAAGTCTTAGCCACATTATCAAAGCCTCGAATAGGACGAGAGTCAGGCTCAATTAGGGATGTATCCACATTCATCTTATGCAAGAGATTAATGCTACACACATTAAGACCAGAGCCATTATCTACTAGTGTTTGTCTTATAGCAGTATCATTTATGATAACCACAATCATCAAGGGATCATATTGATGTTGAATTTCACTAGTAGGCAACTCATCTTGAGTAAACACAATATGAGCTTTAGGATTCATCACAGAGTTAACCAAAGACACTATATTACTAGATGTATTCGGTGGAGGAACATTCAAATCTTTCAAAGCATCTTGTAACATTCTGTGATGAGCAGAAGAAGTTTGAATCAAATCCCAAAGGGATATCTTAGCAGGGGTAGCTTTAAGTTGTTCTATGAGATCATATTCCTTACTAAGAACTTGTGAAATACGTGGAGCTTGCGGAAGAATTGGTTGAGGATTAGGAAGAGAAACTAGAGTAACTGGAGGAGGATTAGGCTGCCTATTATTTCTAGTATGATAAGTATGGGCAACCGCATGATAACTCTCTCTAGTTAATTGTTTGGCATAATTATAAGGACTTATAGGTTTTCCTCCTTCCACAGTGATGATAGGTTTATTTGGAGTAAGAAAGGAATCATACCCCCCTTGGACAGTAAGGAGAGGTGATTTAGGAACTTGAAAGGTGGGAGAAGGACAAGCACCTTGGACTTCAAAGAGAGGCTTATTATGCTCATTCAGGTTTATCATGTTAACTAATTTAGAAGTTTTGTTCTTGTTTAGGGATTTCGATAAAGCCACAAAGTCATCAAGAGCATCATCCAACAAAGCATGATCATATCCATTAAAAGGTTTATCTTTTGATTCAAAAGGAGACATCTCCTCATAGAGGGGATTATTGAAAACAACCATGTTACTAGATTCAGTGGAAGAGTTGATAGGAATGTACCCTTGAGAGGAACCATTCGACTTATCTTTCTCATCACAACGAAATGGCATAGTAACAAGGTTTCTGAGTTTTTGGTAAAATGAAGGTTTGGCCTCTTTAGGATTCAAAAACTCATCTAAAGCTTCATCTAATTCATCTTGGCTATACTCATAATCGGCATAATTGCATACATCATCATAAATATGAACATCTTGCAAATAAAAATCCGACATTTTGAAATAAAAGTTACATAAAACTTAGACACACAATGCAAAGAAACAAAGAAACACACTCTTTTTTTTTTTTTCTTTTGAAAATGAAACTTAAATGAAACACACTAAATCTAGATCTAGATCTAACAAATGCAATGCGAGAGAAAGAAATAATTTGATTCACGTCGGGTTCACCAAAATGTGTGGGGGAAAAAGCGAGACTAGGCTAACATGTCCTAATCCTACCTTTTGACACACATTACGGAATACGAAAGAGCCTAGAGGTATCACACAATTGGCTACTTCTTTTTGGTGAAAGAGAGAGCCACGGGCTACCTATTAGGGTTTCTATTCCTTTGTTGTAATTGAAAGATAAGATTATGCAAGTTCAATTCCTAACCCCAAAATGCAAGTATGAACTAATAACAAGATTGCAGAATTGAACTTAAATAATGGAAAGCTACAAACACAAGGACAAGACAAGAATGCAGATGCGTACCCGGAGTCAAAATCTGAGTGAAAATGTTTTGGGATGGGGGCGCGGGTGCCACTATCCTAATTCGGTTCCTGAAACTGCACCTGAAACTACCACTTTGCAACCTGGAAAACTATCGGAAATGCTTAAAAATTGTTGTTTGTCAGGAGGACCAGGGCGCCCAGCGCCCCTGTCCTGGCAGGACCAGGGCGCCCCACGCCCCTGTCCTGGTCTTCTACTCTGAAACTTGGTGTATGGTTCAGTCTCCATCTGCTTCTTTCGGATCTGCAACTTGCGGCGTTGTCTGAATCCCGAAATCTGCACTTATATCTGAAAAGGTGTTTGGGCGGCTATATAGGGTTTTGCCTTAGTCAAACCCCCGCTTTGGTGATTTCTACCTCCACGAATAGCCAAGTTGTATTGTAAAAGTAGTGTGTGTGCAGACCTTGTGTGTGTGCAAGATCTAAAATGCAAGTAAGCAAACTAGAGCAACCTAGAAAGTAAACCCTAATTGCTTGTAAATGACAAATGTAAATGCTCCAAATCAAGATGTAGAGTGATCTAAAGTATGAATACAAATGATGTAAGGAAGCTTATGCAAAGACATGAAAACAACATGAAATCATACCCAACCCCAAGGGGGGGGTACAAGCCAATCTTCAGTCAGTGATCCCTTATTGCTCTTCAATGCCTTCAAAGCCCTAAATGGATGAATGAAATTGATGGATGCTTGATGGATGGATGTTGAATGTTGTTGAAGTCTTCAAAGATCTGCTCTTTCGTTGCATAGAAGGTCCTGAAAACAAAATTTCGATCCTTTCCAATGAAGAAAGAGAGCTCTTATGTATGAAACCCTAGGTCTTAAATCCAACTTTTGGCCGGCCTAGAGATTGAATATCCCGCCAATTTCTTGGAGTTAAGCTTTATTTTGTGATTGGATCGCGCTCCTAAAATTTTGGGAAAAATGTTCGGGACCGTGTGCACTCCGGGCGCCATGGTCCCGACAACTTTTCACCAAATTTTCAGGGTCGTCGGATATGATGATTTTAAAGAGAATCCCAAAGTTACAGGTGATTTCGAGATGTTTTGACCCCCGAAATCAAGCCCCCAAGTTCAAAATAGGACCTAATTAGGGTTTTTGATTAAATGATGTATTGGAGGAATAAAATGAAAGGGGCACACTTTAATGAAAGGGCCCAACTTTATGATGTGGAGGACGATGAAATAGGACCTTAGACCTAATTAATTTGATTAATTAAGTGCTAAAGGAGAAATGCAATGCAAAACGCAAACGGCGCCAAGGCGGGTGCTAAACTAGGTGTGAAATTGTACTGCTTTAGCAAGTGCGTACAATTTATGACGCTACACCCTTTATAGATGTATGTGTAAGAGAGAAGTTGTATGTGGAAGAGTGCGAGTGCAGACAATGTTGCAGTAATCCCTCACTAGATCTACAACAAGAAGTTGAATTGATAGAGTGCAAATAGTGTTGCAGTAATCCCTTACTAGATATGCGATAGGTAGTTGTGGACAAGTTGGAGAGATCCCTTACCAAATCTACTGTGAGTTGTTGTCTGAGCTTATCTTAGAACTGACCTCATGCATTTGGAGATGTAATTTTCCTCAATTAATTTATTTCTATTGCAGTGAGCATTTCGGCTGTGAGCCGCATTGTAATCATGAAGTGAGTCACCCCTTTTGTAAACACAATATAACTAGTTATATTATCTTGAGAGTTATCTCTCTGTGGTTTTCTCATTTGGTTTTTTCATGTATAAAAATTTGGTGTTCATTTTGTGGTTATGTTGTTTACTTATTCTACATTTGTTGATTCATGTTGATGAGATTATTTGCTAAGGTTTAAATATTAGAAAAGTTTTGTGTTGTGGGAATACTGATTCACCCCCCGTCTCAGTATTTTGGTCCATTCAACCATTCAAGAATTTGTATCAGAGCTTGGTCCCTTGTTTTCTAGGTTAATCGATTGAGTGAAATCCTTGTTGGTTGAATTATGGCACCGATAAGTATGACCAAAGAATATCATTTGGATGAAGAATTGAAGACAACTCTTGAAGATTTGGAAAGTGTAGAATCTGGGAATGAAGAATTGAAAGAAAATGTGAAGGTAGCAAATGAATGTGTGTAGAAGCTGAGAAAACAAATCTGAAAGTTCAAGTTGAGACATATGGAATTTAATAATTAGTTAAAACAGGTGAATGAAACTGTTAAATATTTGATGTTAAAAATTGAGGAGAAGAACAAGATAGAAGAAACCCTAAAAGATTCAATTAAGTTAAAGACTAAATAATGTGAGAAGTTGGAACAAGAAGTGAAGAAGCTGAAGGTAGAAACTAAAGTTCTTGAAAACAACAAACTACTAGATGATTTGATTAACATGCGGAAAGCTCATGTAGACAAGATTGGACTAGGATTTCAGACCAGTGTATGTTCAAATTAAAATGACAAAGATAAAGGCAAGGAAGTTAAGGTAGAAGCATAGAAGAAACCTGAAGATGCAAGCAAAATCTGGAATCATAGATCTACTACAAGAAGACCACCTGTTTGTCAACCAAATGCACAAAGGTACCCATCATTTAATGGTTATTGTTTTCAATGCAATAAGTTTGGTCATAAGGTTGTATATTGTAGAAGCATTCAATGTTACAATTGCAAGGAGTTTGGTCATAAAACAAATTACTATAGAAATCATGCAGTGAGTCAGAACCATTATTCGATTGGAATGAATAGTATGAACAATAACTTTCATGTATATTTTAACCTATGCAATGGCTATGGTTACGAAGTTAATTAGTGCAGATCTAGAACACATTTAGAAAATTCAGTGCAGAGGAACATCAAATGTTATAAGTGCAAGCAATATAGATATTTGTTAATAAGTAAAAAAATGAGGTTGGTATGGAGAATTCTATGGAGAAGAATGTGGTCAAGTCTAGTCAATCGAAGAAAAAGGAAGTTATGGTATGGAGAAAGGAGGTAAACAATGAAAGCAATCTTGATATACCATAATCCGATGTAGGCACCTCTTCCTTCGATAACTAAGCTTATTGCTTTAGCTCAGGGGGAGCTATCAAGGAAAATCTTTCATCCCCCCTTTCCAAAGTAGTTCATGTCTTGGGTCGAGCATATGACTATGGTGGATATGTAATCTAGTAATTGAATATGCTGACATCATTGACAAGACACTTTTTGGTCGCAAAACCCTAGAAGTAATTGGCAAGATAAATATGAGAATTTGAGATTGTTTTCTACATTATGTAAAGAAAAGAGTTTAAGGATTGAAGCAACAGTTGAAGAGAAGAGAAGCAGAGAAGGAGTTCACATCACAAAATAAAAGATAATCATCGAGTAATTGAGCAACAAAAAATTTTAAACTTTGGAAAAGGTACAACTAGATGAATTTGATACTGAAAAGGTCAAAAAGAAGGAAAGTAGTTTAAGTGAAGTAGATTTGCAAAAGGTCAAGGAGTTAGGTTAGAAAGGATTGGATTTATGGAGTGAATTCCCTTGGTTTGATAATGAATATCGGATCAAGCTTATCCTAAGTTGAGTAGAGAATTATTGCATCATATTGGATAAATCCTATATGATTTCTAATGATATCATTTAGCTATTACTAGTTTATGTGACAAAGGGAATGTATTGATTAAAAAGACTGTAAAGAATAAGGAAGTTGAAACTCTAACTAGAGTAACATGAGACCCCGAGAGAACAATTGATTGACAAAGCCATCAATCCCATGGTGAGATATGTTACATACAATATCTCATATAAAATTTACTTCAGAAATAGTGAAGGTTATACCTCAGCCATTTATGTGTATGTTGCACATATGCTTGCTATGGAAGATGTAGTTTTTGATTTGTGTGAATTTTTGAAGAATCAACTATTAGAAAATATCAAAATGACAAAATATTAGGGTTACCCCTTCCAGTTTGGATCATTGCTTGTATGTTTGAAAATGTATTTTTTGGGATCTTTACCGATGAAGGAAAATGTGTTGTGGGAGCCTCAAGTCTCAGTTGCAAGAGATTTTTTGATCTCTAAATGGTTTGTAAAAGAGATTTGAAGCATGTGATGATTATTTTAAGATATTTCAGGAGGTTTGGTGTATCAATTCGGTATCCCCTACTACCGGTTCTGCTAAGGAGAGTCTAGCCTCAAGAAAGAGGAAGTTGAAGGATATAATGTTTTATGGTTCTTCGAAACTTGAGAACACGAAGAAAGAACTAAAACAGGAAGATGTAATTGAGTTAGATGATTCAAAGTCTCCATTGGCTGAAGAAGAGTTGGAGGTTGCAGAGAAAGAAAAAGATGTTTCAGAGGCAGAGGCAAATGATGTGCAAAATATGATGGAGAAATGTGATGATGTTAAGAGGACTTTATCAAAATGCATTAGTGAAACGAAGGAATGTATCAATAGTGCCAACAAAGTGTACATGTATTGTCTCCAATGATCGACAACTATGGCGAATTTCAAAGAAAAAGTCGAATCTGTTGAAGAAGAGTTGAATTCTATTAGTAAGACATTTAATTTTCAGAGTGATAAAGATGGTGATCAAAGGAAGAAGGTAAATTCCCCATAGTCTGAGTTGTTATCTTTGCAAAGGCAGAAGGAAAATTATGTGAGCATTTTCTAGAGAGTTAAAAAAATTGTTGAGGCTAAACTGGAACGCTTCTCAACATTGATTGATGATGTATTTGAGTATGAGTAGAATCTGTCCATTCTAGATAGTTTAACTAATGCCATAGATTTATTAGTTGAAACCATAAGTTTATCACTAAGTATCAAACTGGTTGTGCATTCTTGGAAGGTTCTCCTTCCGAAGCCAAAAGAAGAGCAATTAAGAAATCTTTTTGGTATACAATTTTGACATTCTTTTTGTTTGTTGATTGAAGGTACCCTTTGTCCTTGATGTCAAAGGGGGAGAAAGGTAAAGGAAAGGGAGAGAGGTAAAGGAAAAGGAGAAAGGTAAATGGAGATATATGGGTGATATTAGTACAAGGGGGTGTTATATGCATATATTCATGCGGACATGCTTTTGAGATTGGTTTTTTTAGATGTTTTGCCATCAACAACAAAGGGGGAGACTATTAATCTGTGTGAATGTTATCATTTATGTCAAACCCGGTGATCTGGTTAAGATTGGATGTAGCATATTTAGTAGAGTAGTGATAATGTATGTAGTAAGCATAGCAGTGATATTGAACAAATACTAAGCAGCTAAGTATGTATGATCTACTGGAGTTATTTTTGGAAGATCCTCTTCTCCTAGAACTTGTGTTTTGCTTATCATGGTTTGTATCAAGTTTTGGTATCATTTGTGTCTATTGTATTATCGAATATTTATATTAAATTATGATTTATGCTCTAGAATCAGTGGCATCTAAATCTTGAAGATAAGAGTTGTTATGCTTGGAATTTGTGCTTATGGGTTTGTATCTTTGGATTTGATATACCCTTGTTTTGCTTCAGTAATTGAGGCATGTGTTTCAGTAATTGAAGCATGTAAAAGATCTATGAAGGCCGACTTGGTTACCCTTTTCTTTGATCAAAACATATTTTGGTAATGTGTTGATCCGAGCAATGTATTATTATGTAATTCATTTTTGCTTGGCTGACATATTATCTTTGTGTATGTGCTTACTGGTATATATATAAGATATGTGGATGTGTGATATACATAGCAGAGTATGAAGTGTGTGAGAGATAGAGTAGTGGCATGCAAGGTATGAGAGTAAGGAGAGAAGTAGTAGTATGCGAGCAATGTGTAGTGTGAATAGTAGAGTATGATGTATGTGTAAGAGTGAAGGTGTATTTGGAAGAGTGCGAGTGAAGACAATGTTGCAGTAATCCCTCACCGGATTTACTACAAGCAGTTGAATTGACAGAGTGTAGATAGTGTTGTAGTAATCCCTTACTAGATTTGTTGCAGGTAGTTGTGGACAAGTTGGAGAGATCCCCTATCAGATCTGTTGTGAGTTGTTATCTGAGCTTATCTTGGAATTGACCTCATGCATTTGGAGATGCAATTTTGCTCAATTCATTTATTTCTATTGAAGTGAGCATTCCAATAGTGAGTCACATTGTAATCAGGCAGTGAGTGACCCCTTTTATAAACACCATGTAACTAGTTATATTATATTGAGAGTTAACCCTCTCTATGGTTTTTCCCATTTGGGTTTTCCACATATAAAAATCTAGTGTTCATTTTGTGGTTATGTTGTTTACTTATTTTGCATTTGTTGATTCATGTTGATGAGATTATTTTCTAAGTTTTAAATATCAAAAAAAAATTATGTGATGTGGGAATACCAATTCACCCCCCCCCCCCTCTCAATATTACGGTCCATTCAACCATTCAACACTTATTTCATGTAAAAAAGTTACCGTTAAAGGATGATGAATACCTAGTTTGAGTGGGAGGAGGTCTCCTGAAAATCTTCTTGTTCTGAATTGGAGTGAATATCCTTTGATATTAATTAGGTTTCATCAATTCATCCTTGACCTTTTCCTTGCCTTTATCTTCTTTACTAGGAGTCTTAGAGTTTTCACCTTTTCCAAAACCAAGTTCACTTTTATCTTGTGTTTTCTTTTGAGCACTCAACATCACATCAGGCATTTCATTGCCACCTTTAAACTTCAAGCCCCTGTTAATTTGTTCTTTATCTTATTTCAGCTCTTTCCTCAATATGTTCACTTCTTCTTCAAGTTTGATGCATTCTCCATTTTTTTCATGCAACTTTGTTTCAAGGTCATCAATGGTCTTCCTTCCTTCATCAAGTAGATTTCTCAGATAGGAAATTTTCTCTTCTGCTTTCTTTCACTTATCTTTTCTTTCATCTAGATCTGATACAATTCTCCATCCATATTCACTACAACATCAATGCCCAACTCATGTTGTTCAACCACATCCAAGTCTTTTTTAGGTCCAATCATAGTGTTTAGATCCCGAATTTACCCTAGTCAGACTGTTTCTTTAGGAGCCAAGCTCTAATACCAATTGTTGAACACAAGTGGATGCTAGGGGGGGGTTAAATCGACATGTATCAAAACTTAACTAATTTAAATACTCAATTACCATTCATTGCATTTACCACATGTGCAGAAGTAAAGAACCAAAAAACACAAATGCAATCACACATGAACACCAATATTTTATGTGGAAACCCTAATAAGGGAAAAAAACATGATGAGAATTATCTCACGATATAAAAGAGTAGGTTATAATGTTTAGGCTTATGGCCAAGGAGCTCACTACCCCTAATGTAGACTTACAAAACTAAGGTGCACAACCTGAGGGTAAGATACAAAGACTTGCAGACACTAAAGATTATTTCTTCAAGGCATACATACGAAAGAGACATAAAAGTGATTGAACTGTAGACAACCACATCCACTAATATGTTGATTACAATTCTTTATTAAAAAACATCTGAAACTGTCTTCATTGTTGTTCTACTATACCTGTGCATCTTTAAATAACTTCAAAAATGCTTTGCATAACACTCACAACTTATGCCTCCATCTATAATTTTTTTTCATTTGTATACCATTTGCAACCAAAACAACATCAATTAGGTCAACCTAATTAAATGTAACGTGTAGAATCAAAATAATCGACCCAAAAATAGAATTCAATACATTGCAAAAGGAAAAATGAAACATGCAAGGCATCACACCATGTCAACACACCTTCTTGTCCATCCCAAATCATCACCTATAGATCCACATGCTACTACATAGACCAAAACATTATAGGCCACCTCCAAATGATAAAGCAGTTAAGACACACCAACACAACTTGCTCAGGCAATAATGTGGACCTCCAACCACACTTACAAATGCTCAACATAGAATTAATTGATATATACAAACACAAATCAACAAACCACATCACCAAATATGTGAAGACATAGGAATGCAACACATTCTTGTATGCTATTGGTTTATCATTGTACACCTGAACTCATAAGGACATAAATCCATATGTAGATCATGAAGATAATCTCTAAATCTCTGAAAAAGATATATTACCACTTGATATACCGTTGGAAGTGATTACAATCAATCAACAACCATCTGCATGACAACTTAACAATTCCCCTGTTAGTGTACTACTACCTGCTCCAAACACATCTGAACCAAGGATATCACCAAGTTACCTATCTAGATCAACAAGTTTGACATCAATAACAACAAGAACTCATATTTGCAATAGTACCAACCTCAATCAGAAGAGTGATAAAACCTATAGTAGGACAAGTGAAACCATCATGCACCTTGATCATAACATCGGATTTATCATATGTTTCATTACGAAATTGTTGAGTAAAGAGATGTTCTTTAGTGATACCATTCACGATACATACTGGGTCAATGAGCACTCCACGCGAGAGGTTTCCATTAATCTTCACAATAATGTATAATGGTCCATCGAGTGCCTTAATAGTCTCCCTAGAATCAAAGGTGATGCAAGGTTAAGGTTTAGGTTTGGGTTTTTCAATAAGGTTCACAACATTGTTAGATTATATGCCTAAATAATTAAAAGTAAAGCTAAGTTTTTTAAACTCAACCACATTTCCAGAATAGGAAGGCAAAGGATTAGTAAAGATTTGTAGATTTTGATTAGGAGGTGCTACGGTCTTGTTTCCTTTATCATTCACGTCTCCCATAGATATGGTATTGTTATTAATAAAGTCTTGGATCTTATTCCTTAACTTGTAACACTTTTATATATTATGATTGGCTTGATTATGGTATTAAAAATAGGATTTGTGGTCAAAGGAAGGTGGTAGAGGATTAGAGGTATCTATAGTTTTGATGGGGAGGAAGTTGCAACACATTTGCATTCATCAATCTAAGCATTATACTAAGAAATGATTCTGAAAGAGTAGTCAATTATTTTCTAAAGCATTTAGATAAAGGGGCCACAACTGATGTTGTGGTTGCCACTTGTGTGTTTATATGATTGGAAGGGTTGTCATTGATCTTGATGAAGACTTCAATTTTCTTTTGAGAATTTTTGAATGATTGTTGAGCGCTCTCATTCTTATCAACCAGAGTCATTGAAGAAGAGTATTAAAATTGGCTCACTTGAAGCTAATAGTTATGAAGAACTACACACAATTGCATGAAAGATTAATTCAAAAAATAGAAGCTTATCTAGATAATATCCTTTTGTAAATTAGTAATGAAAATTATTTGAACATCACCATGAGGCACATGATAAGCAATTTGTCAATGTAAATGTTTATATCTACCAATGAAATCAACCACTTTTTCTTTAAGTTCTTGTTTACAATGAATCAAATTAGTCCAATTAATTTGAGGACCAATGTTATTTTGAAATTGTTGAATGGACACATTATCCAATTGTAAAAAAGAAGTGATAGAATAAGGAGGCAAAGATAAATACCATTGCAAGGCTTTATCTCTAAAAGTGCAAGGAAGTATTTTTGACATGAGTCTATGATCATGAGAGAAATCACTACACAAGGTTTGGAATGTTTTCACACAAGTCAAGGGGTCACCTTTTCCATTATATAACTCCTTTTGGGTAATTTCTACATTCTTAGGAGCAACCACATGAACCACATTATTGGATAGTGGGCTAGCTACATCATATGCAGGGACATCGAACTTAGATTGGGTTAAAGAAGCCAATTGTTGTTGTAAGGATGAGACACTTTGAGATAGATTATTGATAGTAGCTTCAATGGATGAATTGGAATTTGACATTGTTGGATTGTGATGGAGGTGTAATATTGTGATCAGTAGGTAGAGGTTGAGAATAAGGAGGTGGAACATTATGATATGTGGGTATATGATATGATTGGGAAATAAATGGAAGGCTCACAAAAGGAGGTATGTAAGAGTATTGATTAATAGGATTTCCCCCATGACTAACACATGTGTAGGATTAAGATTTTGTGTAGAGGTAGCTAGGATAGAAGATGTATATGTATACATATTAGGAAAGGATGTAGGTGTAAGAATGGAATGCTCAATTTGATTTATAGGATCAAAGTAACCAAGAGATTTGACACAATTTTTTATTGGCATAATATTGGTATCAATAATATGAGCAATGCCACGTAACACTTCCACACCTATCACATCACTTTGAACCATTCTCTTTAACCCTTCAATCAAGGAGATTGCCTCACTATTCAGATTTTCTTGACCCATCCATTGTTGAAGCTTATCCAACTCATTGTCAAGCTTCCCCAATTGGTGACTAGTAACCCTAGTTAGTGAATCATCCTCATCATGAGAAGAATGAGGGGAATTGTTCTCCATAATGTTAGGTATGTCTTGTATGGGATTAGAAGAAGTACCAACACTCATATGGAATAGTGAGTCAACTTGGGCTCCACATTCTTGGTATTTAAACTTTGGAAAGCCCTTAGTCTATAACTTCTTCTCATTGGAATATTGGATATATGTAGGTGAAAGGGTAATAAAAATCATGCACAACTTGAAGGAAATATTGAATTATGCAAATGTTTGAACTCATAATATTTTTGGTAATACAATATATATGTATGATTAAATAATGTAATTTCTTTGGAAAATGATTGATCACCGAATGAATAAAGCAAATTGATTTATTGATTGTGTTAACTTCTTTCTGAAATTGCCCACCCAGCCTTATTCTAGCCCCCTACCATTCTAAAGGGCTAGCGAGCTGATTTCTAGTTATGCTTGGTCTCTTTCTCGCTGTACTAATTAGAAGAAGCTTAGAGTGACCACCATTGACTGAAGCGTGCGAGGGTATCATCTAAAAACTGTAGATGGGTGAGACAACTGAAGAGGAGAGACCAGCCAAAGAAAACCCTTCCTGGTTGGTTGTCCAGCAACAAAGTGAGGACGAATTGTGAAGCAGCGCAGTCGTCGAATGATTATTAATAGAAAAGGCGGGTGTTGGTCGTAAATGGAATGAAACAGTGGTTGGGGCATAGGGGGACGGGGCCCTCGCCCTGGGTGATTATCACCCCCATAGTCTGGATAGGTCATTTATAGGGCGAGTGGTTCGAACTATTTGCTTTCTAAATAAGCACCCTTCTTTTGAACGAAGAGAACTTGCTGCTATTATGGGGTCCTGAAGCACAAGGAGATTTTACTCGTTGGTGTCAATTAGGTGGTCTATGTACTTTCGTTGCTAGTTTAGTTGTTGGTCACTTCCCAGACCTTTCTCCTGGTAGCTGGACTGAGGGAGATTAATGTGGAATTCATTAGCTTGCTAGAATACGCTAGAACATTTTAGGGCTTGACTGAAGTGCCTATAGAATTGTAGGGGCGAATGGTAGGGGCGCTAAAATAGATCTAGAATCGCCCCATAGAATTGTAGGGGAAAATGACAGATAAAATCTGTATTCTTAGCTTCCTGGGGTTGGGTGTGGTTCCTTGATTCCGTTCGTGCCGGTTGGAGCCCCGGGGGTGGGTGGGAGGACAAAAGGGTCTTCCGAGGGTTTGCCGCTCCGCCGGGGCCTTCATTCAATGCGCTATTTCTGATCTTACAGAGGGGGGGTGAGACTGAAGCATTCAATGCATTTCATAGACCCGGGGCCTATCATTCAATGCGCGGTGAGAAAGCCTTGCCTAAATATGCGACAAAAGGAGAGAGAGCCGTTTCGATCCCATTCCATTTCATAGACTCGGGGCCTTCATTCAATACGCTTTCTCGGCCTAAAGATGCAATGAAAGGAGAGTTGTGATGCGACGAAAGAAAAGTCGAGCCGTATCGTTCGTAGTTTAATATCGTATCAAAAGTCGAACCATTCCCGCCATTCTATTCCCCCTTTCTCTCCATTCTATATGGGGCTTTTCGGACCCCGTCAATATACAACAGTGGCCAACTAGAGGATCAACCCCAAGGACAAAGGGGTTAGTCCGGAAGCCCCGGTGGGAAATTTATATCCCAACCCCAGGTTGCGGATTGGGCCTAATCTGGATATACCCAATCTGGGGCCATTGTTGATAGAATGGGTGGGAGGAGATGCCCACCCCTTTCAAGTAGTAGGGGTGGTGGAAGGAAGAGAAATGGTTGTGGGCGCTCTGGTGCTGGATCTACTGAATCACTTGCATCATCAACAGGTACTAGGTCTTTGGATATCGATCTCAATCAACTGCTTCAACTACTGGATCCTTTGTAAGCTGATGCTTGTGTTGAGAAAAAGTTTAGGTCATATGGGTCTTTAGACACTTGACTGCGTCTATATCTCCCACCCAACCCCGGGGTGGGAGGGAGCCCTTTAGCCCCCCACCCATCCCCACACACGTGGAGGTAGATTAATTGTGGGGGGATAAAGCCTCCCACCCACGCCACCCTGCATAGCCTATAGATAGTAGGGCGATCCAACCACCCGGATCGATGCTATTGAAAAAGTTGAGATCATATGACTACCCCCCCTTGCATGGAGGTAGATTATTGTCATGGGTCAACTAAACTATTCTTTCCTTTGCTTAGAGGGTTCTATATCTTGTTAATTCGAGTTGGGGACACTATCGACTTTGGCGACGGATCGCGGTTCTATTTCGTTGAGGCACTCGATCAACTACCTTTCTAGTTGATGAAAGGGTGGCCGAGTATTAGCTCCAGCAGTTCAGGATAGAGAAGGAGAGTGGGGTTTGGCTCCTGCGACAGCTTGGTTTCACACCAAGAATTGATTTGTCCATAGGGCTTCTCTTCCTAGGTGCCCAAGGATCCGCTTTCCTTCGTCTTCGTTAGTTAAGTCTCCCCTAAGGGAGATACTTAACAAAAGAAATTTAAAGAAACAAAATGAACCTAAACCTTCGTGTAGTCACTCCCAATTGAGCAACTCCACTATTATAAGAGGGGCCCTCCCACCCTGCAAAGTGAATCGGCTAGCGGGATGGCCGACATCGTGGTTCGTAGCCACGTGCTCCAATCCTCTGGAGGAGATTGTCTCGGGAGGGAATAGTCTATTTCAACTAGAGCATGTTCCGTATATAATATGTTTCCGGACCTAACTACTTCTATTTTTTTTTACCTTCCTTCGGCTGATTGAATAGGTGGCAGGAACTAACTAGGATTTAGGTACCAATTCGAAGAGCATTTGTTTACCTCTCCTTAGGCGTCGATACGAGATCTATTGGAGTTGAGTGCTCGACCTAAAACCCCTCATCCTAGACCGAGCCATCATATTACGCCCCCCATAGAATTGTAGGGTGACGCTAGATTAGGAGAGCATAATCAAAATATAGTGTTGAACAAGTAGGTGTAACTGTTGAAAAGTTAGTGCGAGAATAGTATACATGGATTGTCTCCCCCAGCTATCTCGACTGGGTGATATCCAGAGAAGCCATCTAAATTAAATTCCCAGTTAGGTGGAGGGAGTTTTACTGATGATGTTGTTGGTGGGTCCGCTCAAACCCTATCGAGTTATCGTGGCCAGGCTATGGCCTACTACATCGGTAAGGACCCTTGCCTCATCGCCCCGGCACGTTCGGGCCTCGTCTCTCTCCCGCTCGAGTCCGATCAACAGGTTGAGCAACTAAATAGTAAGGAATAAGTATTTGAATCAATGGGAGTGTCAAAAGCAGAGGACTTAGGAGCAAATGAATCGAATCTTTCGGAACAGTAAATAAGATAGGGGACCCAGCTCCTGTTGGGTTAACTGCAGGATGTTGGGCCATCGTTGAAGGACCAAAACCTGCTGCCTTACCGCTTGGCCACGCCCCATTGTTGCTTGATTTTGGGCTCCCACCCACCCCCCCCTTCCATGGCAATAGGCGTATAGAATCTGGCCTTAATTAATGCACGCCTGCCAAAAGAGTGAATAAAGAAAATTGATTTATTGATTTATGAAATGCCTCTAAATCTAAAAATGATATGCAATAACAATCAGACCTAAACATATAAATCATAAATTATGTGACCCGCAAGTCAATTTTATTAAAACAAAATATGGTTTTTGTGAATTGAAACTCTTAACTTGATGTAAATTAAGTGCATATAGTACTGAAAATATGATTTGATTAATTGCATACAAATAAGATTTGACAATAAAAAAGCAGAATTAATGCAAGTAGAATGTAAACTTCACCAAAATGTAATGGATGGAAATGGAGTAAGAACATTTACAAGATAAGAAAATGTAAACTAGGAAACCCCACTTATTTCCATGCAAAACATTAAAAGGAGATTAGACTTAATATATCCAACCTCAATTATGTTAATAAGAGGGTTGAATGTAGATTGAGTTTTGTTCCCTTTTATTGAGTTGAAGATGCAACTGAGAGAGTGTAATTTGGAAGCTAGATCTAGGGTAAATGATGGAAAATTGACATAAAATAGCAGGAACAACAACTTATAGACATAGAGATAAGTCTAAGTAGAACAAACATAAGAACACCTATGATAGCAAATTTGGCCCGAAAGTTCAGGATCGTGTGACAATAAGTAACTTGGTCCCTGATGTTAGATGCAAACAAACACGAATCTTTTGAAATTAAGATGTAGCTCAAAATATTTTCCTAGAAGATTGTCAAAAATTATCGAGACGATGTGGCAATTAGTGACCTAGTCTTTTGATTTTTGCCTTTGTAAATGCCAACATTGATCGTCATTGTCAACTCTGTCAAAATCTTTGTTCATGGCTCATGGATTTATCACTTGCACATAGAAAGAAGGAAAATGGTGTTGTTGATGGGGGTTTGCCTTACTTCAATCCTCAGGTTCAGAATTAACCATTAAATTGAATTAAAATTAAACTTGATAATGGAATTGACTAAATTAAAAATCTTGTATTTTGAGGACAAAGCTAGATCTAAATTTAAAATGCTTGAATTCAAACTCGATACCTTGATGAATCTTACAGTAAAGTATTCATGCCAAGGTTGATAATGTCATGTAGGATGTCTTCATAAAGTCTTGATCATTGATTCCATCATGAATGCTTGAAATCTAAACTTTGACCTCACCTTCATTGGCTTGAAGATGTTTGATTCCTTTCTCAGTTGAATTTGCAAAAGTGCAATTGAGTTCCAACTTGAGAGATCTTGTCTCTCAAAATGAGGGGGCTAAGATTTATTTTTATACCTAACTGCACTAAATATGTTTCAAAATTTGAGGTAGGTTGACACAAAGAATGGTTTCTCGCCTCCAAAGTGTGACCGTCGTGGGGTCCAAATTTGGGCCCCTTTTGGGAGGACCATGGCACCTAGAACATCCTAGTCTTGGGACCATGATGCCTAGAGCATCCAAGTCCTACCAATCAGGACTCAAATTTGAATAGGGTCCCACAAAAGTACAGAGGATGATAAATTTAGGTGGGTATTGGCAAAATCAAAATAGATTCAGGGCACAAGAGGCTGGAACACAAAAGCAAGGCCTAGATAAGGACAAAATTGTGTAGGGATATAATTTATGATTCTACATCTATAAATTACATAAATCCTATAGTTATTGTTATTTTGTATTACTATTTGCTTGGTAGTGTTGTATACTTGACACATGGTTCTCTTAATATTTCCTATATAGTTTAACTTGAATTTCATTTCTCTCAAGAGTCTCATCAGAGTTATTGGAGGGTTCAAATATGTGTGTGTATATAGATGTATATATGCACACACATATATATATGCATATATGTAGAAATGTACATGTGTGTATGTATGTGTGTGTACGAGTGTGTGTGTGGGTGTGGGTGTGGGAGTGTATGCATGTGTGCATGTGTGTGTATGCTAATGCAGAAATAGACTTCTAATAATCAATTTCACAAGACTAGTCTAAGAAATTTAAGACGCTACTGAGGTGTATATATATTTGACACACCTCAAGAGCCTCTTAAATTGTGGGCTTCATCAACTTGGACTAGTCGTGTGACATTGATTGATTAGAAGTCTATTTCTAGTTTAGTATTTTTACTTGATTATACTATGATTGCATTCTCATAAGATGCAAAAGAAATACATTATAATTAATAGAGATTGAGTAAGAATTTGTAATTTTGGCTAGCTAGGAAATTCTTTGACATTGCAAGTTAATGGTCAAGTTTGGACTTCCTATTGATAGTCCCATTACTATTAGGATTGAAAATCAAAATGTCATTCACATTTAACACAAACAAGTAGAAAATAAATGGGCTTAAGGACATCAACATCCACATGCGCTTCAATAAGATGTTGATCTAGAATGGCGCTTTTAACTTGGAGTAGCTTCCTACTAAGGAGTAAATTGTTGCTATCCTTACTAAGCCTTTGTCATTGCCTTGCTATCTTCAATTATGATAAATAAACAGGGTGAAGGAATTATTATTTGGGGGGTCTTCTTGAGTCCTCCTTCCTTCACTCTTGAAACTTTTATTTACATCTTTTCTATGTTTGAAAGAAATCTTTCCTATGGTTTATCTCATTTTTTCATCTGTGGGATATTGTTTATACACGAGTACCTTATTAGATATTGTTGTTGGGACCCATATTTACATCTTTGCATTTGTTTGTACCTCTCTAAGTTGCACTTAAGAGTGGGTGTTGATGGGAGTGGGGCTATTTCCTAAGTAACTTCACTTAAGTGGATCCTATTCACACCTAGTTTGTCAACTTTACTTAAGGAATTCTTTGGACACACTTAGGGTAGTTATCTCTTTGTTTCTCAATTCACATGATTACAAAACTTGTAATAATGTTGTGTTACAGTCCTATTTGTCACCTTGTATATATAATCTAGGCTTCATTTGCATGTATTACACATCTTGGACCTTGCATCCTTTCATATACAAGTGTATTATTATATTATAATAATTTAAAATTATTTTTTGCTTCTCTCATGTGTTGAAGGTTATTTGGTGTTGTAGAATATTCTTGCTCAGATGTGTCCTTATGGTGAATTCAACATGAAGTTTCATAAAATCTTAGTAATTTTTTTTTTTTTTTGTTGTTGTTGTTGTATGTGCCCTCATAGATGTGAATTAAAAATTTAGAAGTATAAGAGAGGTGCATGAGATGTGTTCTCATGGAGTACAATGACTATAAGACATGTGAAAATTGGTTCTAATGCAACTTAGGCCTTGCAAACTTAAAAAAAAAGACAATTGGCAAGTGTAAGACCTAACATTAAAACTTTTCACAACATCATCTTAGCTAATGCAAAAAAGGAAGGTTTATAAGTGGGTATTCAAATGCATCAAAACACAATCCAAAGTGTATTTTTATTAGATATTCTAGTTGCATGTGTTCTAATAGACATACATTTGGCAAGTGTAAGGCCTAACACTACAACCTTTGACAACATCATCATTTTTTTCTTGTGGAAACAAATTATGTTTATAGTGGTAAATTGGAATCAAAAAAATGTAACTTAAGGAATTATTGAAAAATTTTCTTGGTGCATTGTTGTAACTCAATGAAGGTACATTGTGGATCTAATTTTATTTGCCTAAAATTTCTAACAAATTGGTTTCATTGAGGATAAAAAAAAGTCATATAATCACATTCATTTTAGTTTAATTTTGGAAGGGACCTCTATTATTTTATAGTTTCATTTGATGTAGAGGAGTTTACTATGTTGCAATGGTGCATTGTCGTATTTTATGGTTAACTGGGTTGTAATAGTTTTAATTTCCTAATTCCTTCAATAGTTCATTTCTTAAATTGCAAGTTAGTAACACTACTTTTTTTAAAAAGTAGATTGTAATGCATATTCAAGGAATGCATTGCAATCTTAAGTATGGACCATCAATCTTATAGTGCCTTTCTAGGCTAATAGGTTATAATCAAGGACTTTTTATTTTATTTTGGTGAATTGGTGAAGTGTTTGTACTTATTCTTGAACAACATTAACTAGACATGTAATCAAATTGTATAAGTTTGATGTTTGTGAAGTGTACTTATCGTTAGATGAGAAAATTCCTAATTAATTTGACATGTTCAAGAGCCAATTTTAAACATGAACATATACTCAAATGATACAATTTAGATGATACCGCATCTTCTTCTATTTTTTTCATCTATAACAAATTTAATTCTTTACAATTTATATTTTGAGTGACTATATAATAGTTAATTAATCTATTCATATGAGATTAAGTGTCTATTTTGAAATATAACAATTATTAATTATTTAATAGAATACTATTGAATATTATTTTAAAAAATAAATATTTATTTTTACATATAAAAAATATTAAATATATTTAATTTTTTTAATAAATATTAGTTCGAAAAAACCCCAAGTATATTTCTCTTTTACTAAATTTAAGTAGATACTCCATTGAAAAAATCTTAAAATTAGAAAACAAAGTACTGTTTATTTTGGAAGAGAATAGATTTTTTATGAGGGCTCCAACGTCACTGGACTGCCAGTCGTCGATGAGGGCAAATAAACGGTTTGGATGCAATGGCCGTTGCTTTCTGTTTTGATTTCTGCCTTCTTTTTAGAAAAGTACCGTTGATTTCTGTTTTTTTTAATAGAAGTGCCGTTGATTTCACTAACATATATAGGCACCTTTGGATCATTTTCATTTGTATTTTTGGTTCCTCTTCCTCTGATTCCTCTAATTTTCAGTTTTCTCTTTTTTATTTTTATTTTCTTTGGCATGGCCATGCATTTTCTTGTTTTCTGTGACTTCTTGTGTTCTGTGTTTTGTATGGATTTTATGTTTGTATTATGTGTTTTATTTGTAAACTGTATTTTGTTTTAGGTTGAGGAGCAGGGGTAGGGTAACATGACTTGACGAATGCCAAGAATCCGACCAGAGCTATTTTGCCAGGAATACTGTGTGACCTTTTCCAGGTACGAGGCTTTTCATTCCTCTGCTCTTTCAAATGTCGTCATTTTTACCTGCTTTTATGCTGCATCTGCTATATTGTTGGTAAAGGTTCTACTTTATTTGATATTGAGTAATTTTCATTTAGTACATTATTCCGTGGCGTATTTATTTTCATTTGTCTATTCTTTCCTGAATTACATTTTGGTAAAGAAATTTTAATTTCAATCTGAATTGATATTATTTATAGCAATTATTTTGATTAAGGTAATTTCTAGCTGAATTGATATTTTTATGGCAATTGTCAATTGGTGAAATCCTTAGTGCGGCATTGGTACTTTTTTATATCCAATAATGCCGGTAGTTGTTGCAGTAGGTTTAGCAGGCCATTATAATCTAAATGGATTAGGAAGCAAATGATCATTATAATATAAACGGATTAAGAAGCAAATGGTCATGTATTAAATGTTTTAGGAAAAAGATCATTTACTAACTATGGCTTCCAAGGTGTATGAGATTTTGATTGCTGTGTTGGTAGGATCTCACATAGAAATACCATGTGCACTCTCTTGAAAACGGGCACTTTACTTTATATACTAAAATGCAGAGTCAAGAGGCAAATGATCATTTAAATTTCTAAATTGTAAAGTTTGAAAATAACAAGGGCAGGTCATTTTAATCTTTATATTTTGAAGTGTAGAAGTAAGAAGTAGAGGATCGGTTATCTTTCTATGGTTTTAATTGCATAACTGAGAAGCAAACTTTATCATCCAAATTGGATGAGTTTTTCAGTTTCGAATCACTTACACAACAATCTTTACGTATTCATAGCATTCCCCCTAGCAAATTTGGAGTTCTTCTGAACAAATTTGATGTATAATACCACATATGGTCGGCTGCGAATTCTTCTTTATCAAACAATTTTGATGTATTATCCTAAGAATTTATACCTTGTATGTTCATTGCAAAGGGTGTGTGTGCTGACTTCTTTTGTTTTTAGTGTTCATATTTCTTATACAGTAAACAGTACTAATGGGATTGCATGAATTAGTTGCCTCTATGTAGATCACGTTCTTTCATTATCCGATATGATATATTGCATTCGCTATTGAGTAGGTGCATTAAAAATGTTGATGTTTCAAGGAAATCCATCTTTGCTCAAGATCCACTGCCTGTAAGTTATTCTATATTAAAGATATATGGGATCAAATGTTACAAATAATAGCCATCCCTTAAGTATGATATTTTCCATTGCCATGTGATAGTCTCTAATCTTTTAATTAGTTAAACAAGATGCACAAGTTTAAACTCTTTCGAGTCCTTAAATCATAGTTCTTGTAAAAAGTAGCACTGATGGAATCGCAGAATTTAATCACTCTTAAATTTATCAAAATCCTTATTATATGAAATTATATATTATATTTGCTATTAAGTAGATGCATTAATTATGTTGAGCATTTCAATGCTTATAATTTGGAAAGAAGTCTATAAAACTTAATCTAAAGGTGTTATAAATAAGAAGCCAGAAGTCTCTAATCTTTTAATTAGCTAAACAAGATGCACAAGTTTAAACTCTTTCGAGTCCTTAAATCATAGTTCTCGTAAAAAGTAGCACTGATGGAATTGCAGAATTTAATCACTCTTAAATTTATCAAAATCCTTATTATATGACATTATATATTATATTTGCTATTAAGAAGATGCATTAATTATGTTGAGCATTTCAATGCTTCGAATTTGGAAAGAAGTCTATAAAACTTAATCTAAAGGTGTTATGAATAAGAAGTCAGCCCTACTAGTACAATCTTATTTCTAATATTGTGTTTGTAAAAAATATCATATGTTTTATATCTAAACCTTAAGAATGGCACCAAATGCACTTTAGGTGAAAAATGGAGGAGCATATGTGAGTAATCACCATAGTATATTGTACAATGCTTTCAAGCCTTAGAAAATGTTTACAAAACTTGAATGGATTTTAGATGTTGCATAAAGTTATAAAAAATATAGGTAAAATAGATATTCTATTGTTTTCACTTTTCCCTTATACAATGTTTGAAGGGATTGATATTAGAAGTTGATTGTATTATTCTAAAATTGCAGAGTATAGATACAGTGGAGAAAAATTTAATCTAGGTCTAAATACACAATGGTGTCCAGCATATGTTAGCATATTGCATAAGTAATTTTGGGTCCTCATTGAAAGTGCTAAGAAATGTTAATGTAAATGGAGGGTGAAGTTTGAAGAGATTTTAAGAATGTAAGATGTAAATTGATCTATTGTTTAAAAGAAGGATTTTTAATTGGAAGGGGTCAAATTGTCCCTTCTTATGGCTGAGGGGGATGTCTTTTAAGTTTAAAAGGAAGTTTAAATCATTAGAAGATTTTCTATCTAATGTTATTTTGGAAGAGATTTTGTTAGAATGTTTGGTGTGTATAGTTTGTTTTCTCCCAATGGGTGTAACACAATATCAAGATGTAATTTCTGTTTTTTCATTATTTCATAAGGTTAGGATTTAATTTAAGTAGATATCAATGAAATTTCCCAGGTACAGTAGGATTAAAATGATCTTTTAAGTTTGAAAGGAAGATCAAGTCATTCGTATATTTGCTATCTAGCGTTTTGTATACGACTCCAAAAGTATTTTTTTTTCAGTTCACATTTTTCACAAGTACTCTACTCCTTTTTGGAAGAAATTTTGTTAGAATGTTTGTTGGATAGATTGGCTTCTCCCAATGGGTGTAATACGATATCAAGATGCACTTTCTGTTTTTCATTATTTGATAAAAGTTGGGATTTATTTAAGTAGACATCAATGAACTTTCCCTGGTACAGTTGGATTAAAATGATTTTCATTCTCTTGAAGATGGCTAGGGACAGTGTTGGGCCAAGGATCATTTAGCAGTTCATAATGTCCATCTTTTACTGGAAGGGCTATTTTCTTAATAACTATTGGATTCTTTTTTGTAATATTAATAAAATTAGCCAATTTACTAATTTGATTAAATCTAATTTTCGATCATTCTTGCCTAGATATGAACATTTATTTTAGATGGTGCCTATTTAAAGCTCTATATGAGTATCCTTAAAAACCTGTTGGAAGTTACAGCCAGAAATAGAACACGATAGGAGTAGAATTCAAACAGCCTTCTCCTTTCTAATTTTGAGGAGTAGCAGTCATCTAGTAAGTCACCTTGCCAGCTTTTCTTTTTGTTTTAGAGCATATATTAGACAGATGTCCCACACCAAAAATAGCTCTAGCATTTAAATACCTACTTCTTATAATCTAGCGGTTGCTTCCAAATTTCATTTTAAGGCATGGTTAGTCAAGAGTCATGATTTACAAAAGCACCAAGTCTTTTAGGAGTCTTAGGCATGAAAATTGGAAAAGGGGAGTAAAATAAACTTTAATTTTGTCAATTTCCAACGCCAAAGTGAGAGAAGGTCTAAATTTAATCTTCCTTTCAAAGTTTGAGGTAACTCTACTCACGTAGCATGAGAGGTCATGTTGGCATTAAAGGAATCTTCAGAGGATTGTAGGAGGTTCATGACTCATTGCATATTCAAGGAGAGAAGTATGGCGTGATGAATGGGGATTGCAGTTTTTCATGGCGCTTATTTACTTCATCCACACATAGCAGGCCCTAGATTTTGTCTCCAGATTGTGACAGGTATGCAACGAAACTCTCAGGATACATGTATAATACCATGCATCTTTGTTTGATATCATGTACACGTGGAGATACTTGTGGATATTTGTTTGATAAAATCTTGAAGGAAGAAACCTGTGTATTGTGAGGAATATGGAGTGTAACAACTATTCATAAATGGTCGTGTGTTAACCATCACTCTAAGGTGTCATAACATTGAAAATAAAAGAATCCTTTAAGTCCATGACACTAAAGAATGATTTGACAATGCTGGTCAAAATGGGTTATGGGAAGGAAGGGTTTCAATGGTAAAGGATATTGAGCAGAGGAAAGACCATAGGGCCTGTCAAGTGTTTATAAGCATCATTTTGCAAAGGCAGAGTATATAAATGCAACAAGTAGATGTGAAGGATTTCTTTTTTACCCTTGATTCAGTCACTTATAATGGAGGCACAAGAACTATTTGTTTTAGACACAAGTACAAAGGTTTATGCATGTTTGTTAGTAGATGGTCACAAGAACACCCTGTCCATAACATGAGGACAGTCATGATAGCACATGCATAATTAGTGTTACCATTTTCCAAGTGTATGAAATGCATCAAGCTCCTTACTGTAGGTGCAGGTGACAGACATGACACTGAAATAAGTAGCGTGTGACAATCCACAGGGTATAAGGTCTGGAAGAGATTCATGACAGTAAACAGAAGACTAAAAATTATTGTCATCACAAAGATATGACCATCAAAAGGCAGTGTGACAGTGGTTCAATATGAAGGTTATTGTTTCAAATATGATGGAATTCTAAGAGATGTTTAAGCATGAAAAGGTCATAAGACGTGGACCTCATGAGATCTGATATTGGTAGAATGACATGTGATGTCAAGGGGTCACTAAATTGTTAACGGACAGTATGATAGTATATAAGACACCTACAAGGAGGAATAGATAAATGGTGCATTAGGATAATTACAGGCCATAAATGGGTGACCAAGACTGAAAGGACAGTTTTCTACTATGATAGAAAAGTCATTGCCTTTGATAAACATCACAAAGTACTTCCAACACTCACTACGTTACATAACCTGCATTCATGCCATAGGGATATTTAACATTGCCCAAGGCTAAGTTTGCAGTAACAGATGTTTAGAGATGATGAAGCCCTCTGATTTTAAATCTTTCAAGATTGCAAATGAATATGGGCAAAGACAATTAAATCTGTTACAATGCAATTAAATCTGTTACAATGCTTGGTGTATAGTTCTTATTATCCCCCTTTTTAAAGAAATTTTGTTATCCCCCTTTTGAAAGAAATTTTGTTAGAATGTTTGGTGTATTGTTCTTATTATATCCCCCTTTTTAAGGAATTTTTTTTAGAATGTTTGGTGTATAGTTTGGCTTTTCCTAATTGGTTGTAACAGAATATGAAGATGTACATTCTATTTTTCTTTATTTGATAAAGATAGGATATAATTGAGTAAACAACATTGAATTTTCCCAGTTACAGTTAGATAAAAATGATCTGGTAGTTGGTTAGGCCGTCTAATTTTGAATCAGTCCTGCTTAGATATGAACATTTTTTTTTCACATGGTGCATAATTCAGTTTTATATCCTTAAAATATGTGGAAGATACAACTAGAAATGAAATGCAATAAACAGTATATACCAGAGTCACAAGACATGGCTGAAGTCAAGTCTAATCAGTGAGGTAAGAAAGTAAAGTTTTCTTGTTACTTGTCACTTCGCCAAACTTGAACAGGCTTAGCTTCAAGATGGTTTGTTGAAAATCCAAAGTGCCATTGATTTCATTAATATATATAGGCAACTTTTTATCGTTTTCATTTGTCTTTTTTTTTGTTCTTCTTTTCTGATCGATTTTCAGTTTTTTGTTTTTGTTTTCTTTGGCATGGCCATGCATTTTCTTGTTTTCTGTTACTTCTTGTGTTCTGTGTTTTGTATTATCATAATCTGGATTTTATGTTTGTATTATGTGTTTTGTTTGTAAACTGTATTTTGTTTGAGGTTGAGGATGGTGTCGGGACAACATGACTTTACTGCATGCAATTCGCAAGTTGCAGGGTGTTGGGATGCATGCCAAAAATATTGAGTAACTTTCATTTAGTACATTATCTGTGGCTTATTTGTTTTCATTTTTCTGTTCTTTCCTGGATTATATTTTGGTAAAGAATTTTAATTTCAATTTATGGTAGTTGTCAATTGGTGAAATCCTTCTGCAGTATTGGTACTTCTTTAGATCCAATAATGCTAGTAGTTGTTGCAGTAGGTTTAGCAGGTCATTAGAGTATGAATGAATTAAGAAGAAAATGGTCATGTATTAAATGTTTCAGGCAAAATGTCATTTACTAACCGTGGCTTCCAAGATGAATGAGATTTTGTGGCTTATTTGTTTTCATTTTTCTGTTCTTTCCTGGATTATATTTTGGTAAAGAATTTTAATTTCAATTTATGGCAGTTGTCAATTGGTGAAATCCTTCGTGCAGTATTGGTACTTCTTTAGATCCAATAATGCTGGTAGTTGTTGCAGTAGGTTTAGCAGGTCATTAGAGTATGAATGAATTAAGAAGAAAATGGTCATGTATTAAATGTTTCAGGCAAAAGGTCATTTACTAACCGTGGCTTCCAAGGTGAATGAGATTTTGATGGCTGTGCTAGTAGGATCTCACATGGATATCTCATATGCACTCGATTAAAAAATGCTGGTAGTTGTTGCAGTAGGTTAAGCAGGTCATTAGAGTATTGGTGAAATCCTTCGTGCAGTATTGGTACTTCTTTAGATCCAATAATGCTGGTAGTTGTTGCAGTAGGTTTAGCAGGTCATTAGAGTATGAATGAATTAAGAAGAAAATGGTCATGTATTAAATGTTTCAGGCAAAAGGTCATTTACTAACCGTGGCTTCCAAGGTGAATGAGATTTTAATGGCTGTGCTAGTAGGATCTCACATGGATATCTCATATGCACTCGATTAAAAAATGCTGGTAGTTGTTGCAGTAGGTTAAGCAGGTCATTAGAGTATTAATGAATTAAGAAGCAAATGGTCATTTATTAAATGTCTCAGGCAAAAGGTCATTTACTAACCATGGCTTCCAAGGTGAATGAGATTTTGATGGCTTGTGCTGGCTTGTGCTGGTAGGATCTCACATGGATATCTCATATGCACTCTATTAAAAAATGCTGGTAGTTGTTGCAGTAGGTTAAGCAGGCCATTAGAATATTAATGAATTAAGAAGCAAATGGTCATGTATTAAATGTTTCAGGCAAAAGGTCATTTACTAACCATGGCTTCCAAGGTGAATGAGATTTTGATGGCTTGTGCTGGTAGGATCTCGCATGGATATCTCATATGCAGTCTATTAAAAAATGCTGATGGTTGTTGCAGTAGGTTTAGCAGGTCATTAGAGTATGAATCAATTAAGAAGCAAATGGTCATGTATTAAATGTCTCAGGCAAAAGGTTTTACTAACCGTGGCTTCCAAGGTGAATGAGATTTTGATGGCTGTTTTGGTAGGATCTCACATGGATATCTCATATGCACTCTATTAAAAAATGTCACTTTACATTATATATTAGATGCAGAGTCAAGAGGGAAGTGATCATTTAAATTTCTATATTGTAAAGTTTGAAAATAATAAGGGTAGGGTCATTTTAATATCTATATATCCCATATGCACTCTATTAAAAAATACACTTTACATTATATACTAAATGCAGAGTCAAGAGGGAAGTGATCATTTAAATTTTCTATATTGCAAGTAGGGTCACTTTAATCTCTATATTTTAAGTTATCTTCTCTATGGTTTTAATTGCATTACTGAGAAGAAAATTTTGTCATCCAAATTGGATTAGTGTTTCAGTTCTCAAAACAATCTTAAGTATTCATAACAATTGCCCTAGCAAATTGGGAGTTCTTCTCAACACTTTTGATGTATGGTCGGCTGGGATTTCTTCTTCATCATACAATTTTGATGTATTATCCTAAGAATCTTAAATTCATTGGCAAAGGTGTTTGCTGACTTTTATTGTTTTTTAGTGTTCATATATCTTAGTTGCTTCTATGTGGATCACATTCTCTCTTTATCTGATATGATATGTTACATTTATCATTGATTTGATATAGGGCAATTAAAAATGTTGATTGTTTTACTGAACTGCCTGTAACTTTTCTATGCCAAAGATATATGGGATCAGATGTTACAAATAATAGGCCATCCCTCAAGTACGATATTTTTGGACAGTGAAGATTGAATGTGGTTCATGATATAAAAAATACACTTAGTCAAATCCAGAAATTACTCAGCGATATTTCCATTGCCATATGATAGTACCTAATCTCTTAATTAGTTGAACAAGATGCATTATTTTAAACTCTCTGGTTTTGAGTCTATACGGAACCTTAAATCATGGTTCTTGTAATAAGTAGCACTGATGGATTTGCAAAAATTAATCCCTCTTAAATGTATCAAGAATGGCAGCAATCTAGAACCAAAAGTACTTTAGATGAAAAATGGTGGAGTATATGTGAGTAATCACCATAGTTACTTTTAAGTTGCCTTAAAAAAATGTTTACAAACCTTGAACGAATTGTAGGCATAAAGTTCTTAAAAATGTAGGGAAAATAAAACGATTTTTTTGTTTTTGGAGGCCAAATTGCTCCTTCTTATGGCTGAGGGGAATGAATGTTTATCAGCTCATTTTCCAAGATGGGGATGTCTTTTAAGTTTGAAAGGGAGTTCAATCATTTGAAGATTTGCTATCTGGTGTTATTAGTTTTGTATATGATTTCAGAAGTCTTTTTTTAGTGCACATTGACCCAAATACTCTCACCATTTCTGGAAGGAATTTTGTTAAATGTATGGTGTATAAGTTTGGTTTCTCATAAGGATGTAACACAATATCAAGATGTACTTTTTATTTTTCTTTATTTTGATGAAGGTAGGGTGTAATTAAGTAGACAGCAATAAACTTTCCCAGGTTCATTTGGATTAAAATGATCTTTATTATCATAATGTCCATCTATTACTGGAGGGGTTGTTTTCTTAACTATTGGATTCTTTCTTGTAGTCTACACAATTATGGATCATTCGTACCTAATATGAACATTTATTTCAGATGGTGCATAATTAAAGCTTTTATATCCTTAAAAAACAGTTGGTAGATACAGCCCGTAATAGAGTGTAATAGGAGTAGAATTCAAAAAGCCTTCCTCCACCAAGTCCATATATTTAGAGCATTTATTAGACAAAGGTCCCACACGAAAATAAACCTAACGTTTAAATACCTACTTATTATCTAGCGGTTGCTTCCAAATTTCAAGCAGGATATGCGTGCATTAGTTGAGCCTTCCTCCACCAAGTCATCTTGCCAGCTTTTGTTTTTGGTTTTATTTAGAGCATATATTAGACAAATGTCCCACACCAAAATAAATCTAGCATTTAAATACCTACTTATTATCTAGAGGTTGCTTCCAAATTTCCAGCAGGATATGAGTGCATTATTTGAGGGTTTTCGGGGAAATAACTTTAGCATTTAAATACCTATTTCTTATAATGTAGAGGCAGATTTGGCAATCTGTCCCATATGAATACCTTCTTGTGGATTGAGTCTTGAGGCTTCGTAAAAGGCAGGGGATTATCTCAAGACCAGGGACCCCTATCCAAAATCACTATAAGATCCACAAGGATAAAACTAAGTTTTACCCATTTGAATAACTTTGGAAGGCTTGGTCAATAATTGTTGAATTGACAAATCAGTGCCATCATGAATAAGCTTCATCTCTTCTTGAACCTCCTCTCCCAGTTCCAGAATCAACATTTTTGCTGTAGATTTTCCCCACTTTTGCTTCAGCCTTTGCATTAGTGATAGAGGTCTTAATCTCTCTCACCGACCACTATAGAGAAAAGGAATGTGCACAAGGGAAAGTCTCCATCTTCTGCCTCCAAAACGACCTTTTTCTCTTCTTGCTAATAACTCTTCCACCAAAGCTTCTAAGCGTATCTCCTATCAGCAAAAGCACAAAACTAGATATAGGAAGCATTGTCTAGGATAACTATAGTTCTTTGTGCCTTTCAATTGGATTAAGTTGCTTGAGTCTGTCAGTGGAATAAGAAAATGTGTCTTCAGTTAGTGAAGGGGGTTGCTGGGTTGCTGGGGTGACAATTTAATCCCTATAATCAAGAGAGTTATTATTCATTTAGCTAACTCTGATTGAGGGAATTAGTGGGTAGTTAATGCCACCATCTGTTGACTAATTTTCCATGATTGGGGAACACTGGGAGTCGGGCTTATTAAGCAGCTGCTCGGTGGTGCTTGAGGATGAAACCCTTTAGGTGTAAAACTTGGTCCTTTGTCCTCTTGGTTACAAAAATCCTCAGGATGCTTCAGGATTTAGAACCGTATGCTTGGTTCTTTTCTATTTAGATGTGTTAGTGACTTGCGACTTGCCCTCTATTTGCATGTATGCATCTCGGGAAAATAACTTAACAAAATCGCTGTATTTAGAGGCTTTCTGGGTGTGATTAATTTATATGCATTTAGTTTATCACAGCGTTCCAAACCCAATAACGGATCCTGTTTAGTCTCCTGAAAGCTAAATGGAACAGTGCGTTGCTCTGGTTAGGATAAGTAGTAGGTTTCGTTGTAGTCAAAGTTCTCTAATTAGTCTATTCAGTTAGGATTTGATCTAATAGTGATTGCTTAGCATTTGAAATTTCATTTTTTTATTTATTTTTATTTGGGAAGAAGTAGGTTCCAAAATAAACAAAAAGTTTTAAAGAAGATTATTCCTAAATTGTTAGGATTCCTTTTTAGTCATTAAAGTTACAAATATCTAAAATATGTAAAACCTAACCAATTTTAATAATGGCTTGAAGGCCCTAGATCCCTCTAATTTGAAGAATCTAAATCCAAACATCAAACACCAAACTTACAATCAAAATCCTAGATCCTTCTAACACCTCCCAAGACTCCCAATCCAAACACCAAATACCAAACTTACATGCAAAATCTTAGATTTTAGGCTTTTATTATTTTTTATCTTTTTTGTTGTTTTCTTATTTAATATTTTAATTGTGCCTATTATTATTTATTTATGCTGCATTATTACCATTGTTTTGTTTTATTTTTACACATTATTTAGTTGCTTTATATTTTGTTTATTTGTCTCCATTTTCTTTAGTCATCTCAATTGTTTTGTTCATTCTTGTTGCTCTAGATCTACTTCTTATAATTATCTCCTTGTTTTATACATATATAAAATAACCCATCCACAACCGAGGCAGAAGCACCATCGACACCCATGCGAGGGGGAAGAGGACCCGATCCACCTAGTATAGAGGGTGGCGTGCTTACAAAAGGAACAGTGGATGAGACTTGCAATGTAGAAGCAACGTCTGAGCTTGAACGGGCGGGAGGGGGAGTAAATCTTGTGATTCTTGTTTTGATATTTGCTTTGTATTTGGCGTATTAATTTGTCTTCTATTTTACTTTTGGGGGTTTTGGGTTGTTTGATCCAACCTTCCATCGACAACCACGTGAGGGGGAAGAGGATCATGTCCACCTAGTACAAAGGGTGTGCCTACAGAAGGAACGACAACTTAGACTCAAGCAATGTAGAAGCAACGTTCGAGCTTGAACGGGCGGGAGAGGGAGTAAATCTTGTGATTCTTCTTTGGTTATTTGCTTTGTAATTTGGTGTATTAATTTGTCTTTTATTTTACTTTTTAGTGGTCTTGAAAACCTAGCCATTTTTTATTTTTCCTACTTGTTTTATGTGCTTGGGTCTTTCTCTCTACCCAATCTTTCAAATTCACCTTTGAGCTTGTCTTAGTCAACAATTTACCTTCTCTTCATATCTTGATGATGGATCACAGAGTGTGATCCGAAACATTGATGCAAAAAAGTCACACAATCAAATCTAGAAGCAGCTATAGATATTTTTGTGAATTGTGTATGTGCTTGGGTCTTTCTCTCTACCCAATCTTTCAAATTCACCTTCGAGCTTGTCTTAGTCAACAATTTACCTTCTCTTCATTGATCTTGATGATGGATCACAGAGTGTGATCCGAAACATTGATGCAAAAAAGTCACACAATCAAATCTAGAAGCAACTATAGATATTATTATGGATTGTGTAAATCTGATAATTTTAAACTCAATAACTTTCAACCTTAAAATCAAAATCTACAAAATTACCAGAATCTTGAAAAGGATCCTTAAAGTCATAAAAGAGCCTAACTTTGAAAAGCCTTAAATCATCCCAAATTTTAAAACCTCAAAAAATCCCAAATTTTAAAACCTCAAAAGATTCCGAACTCTTCAAACTCAAAAATATCTCGACTATTAAAATCCCTTACAAACCAATGTCTCTTAAAAACCTAATAAAACAAGTAAAGATTACAACCCCTTAAAACCATCTAATGCAAAACTCATACCCCAACATAAATCTAAAGAACCCAATAAGAATCCGCACCCCATTAAAACCATAAAATCTAAACCTTATATCCCAACGTATCTAAAAATCTCACAATCATCTTCTTGTATACTATTAAAATCCCTAGTAACAAACTCAAATTTTTTTAAATCATGAAACCCTCAAAACCTTCAACCTTAAAACCCCAAAATCTCTAAAACTCTATAAGGCTACCAACCCTCAAACCCCAAATCATTTGAAATGTAAACCTCAAATCTCAAACTTGATTTGGAAACCCATAATATCCCCATCAAACACTTGAAAGCTACACCAAAATTATAAACCCAACCATAATTTCCCAATGTAAAAACACAAAAAATTACAAGCAATGATGCCCTTAGATTCTAAACTCCTAAAACATCAATTGTCAAGCACAAAATGTAAGCCCTTAAAACTCCATCCCATAAAAAGTGCTATTTATTACCCAAATTCACAACCCCAAACCTCTAAACACTAAACCAAAATATCTAACTCCAAAAAACCCTTAAAAATCTCAAAACATTTTAAAATATTGAAATGATCCCAAACCTTTAACCTCAACCCTTAAAGCCCAATGATACATTGATGCAGCCATAACTGGTGAAACCTTCAAAAGAGAATTGACCAACTTATGCAGCAAGAGTAACACAACGAAAACAACCAGAAAACATAGCAAGATTACATAAACAGATCATATTATTGCCTTAGAACTTCTAGCGACCATTCGGTTATCACCTTATAATCATCAAAGAACATCCGGTAGTCAATCGGTTATTACATAAACAGATCATATTATTGCCTTAGAACTTCCAATGACCATCCGGTTATCACCTTATAATCATCAAAGAACATTTGGTAGTCAACCGGTTACATGCAGGCTTCAAGCCAAATACAATCCAACCAGGATTCTTAGAATCAATCGGACCACTAAATGCAAATCTAAATCCTTGTTCTCAATTCTACTTTCTCTGCCCTTACAAATGATTACATAATATCATATTTATATCCATCAAAACATATCTGGGTCGGCCTCATAAGATTACATTTACCAATGTAGGAAAATGAAACGTGTAATTAGGTCGGTCCTAAGAATTAAAGAAATCTTTTTGGAAAATAATAACCAAGAGGTGTTGTGGTTTAGCAGGAAGGTCAACCAAACACCGAAGAATACCGGACGAGATCCCAAATCCACATGCCAAGAATCGCTCTGATAATGAAGGAAAACCAACCGATAAGCACAAGAACTGTCCCGGAACCTAGGAATAGTTAGTCGGAAGCGATGACTAATCGAAAAAGAACCCAAATGAACTGAAAATATGAAATTAAACACACAAACCAACCTGGAAACCGAAAATAAGATCTACCACGAAAAACAAGCAACTATCAGTAAGAACACAGAAAACTGCACAATGAACTAAACAAGAACAAAACTGAAGGAAATATGTTTGGTTGATGCAAGATTGCTCATCGACCGGGGATGCTCCTACATCAGACACCCCAGGTAGAAAGAAGATGTTCCATGAGAGGCAACTCATGAACATCTAAAAGGATTTGGGATAAAAAAACCATGCTCATTTCTGATCCAAGCATCCTCCTTATCTGCCAACCTCTTCTTTAGCTCCTCCAGACTCTCAACCGGCTTCTCTAATCCATGACTCTCTTTGTTTATCTTCCTTTGCTTCAGATCTGCACATTGTCTTCGTTTATTGCCTTCCTTCTTCTGCAACTCTAATTTGCTTCTGCCACAAGACTTTATTTGGTTTGTCTCCATAAGCTTTTTGTCATCCAGTTCCATCTGTCCATCTGGTTTATCTGTTAGGTCCTTCTGCAAACTCATGTCACCCTCCAGTATAACCTCTGCAACCGGTTCTATCAGATCTTTTTGCAAACTCAAGTCACCCTCCGGTATAACCTCTGCAACCATTTCTATCAGATCTTTCTGCAAACTCAAGTCACTTTCTGGTATAACCTCAGCAACTGGCTTTATCAGATCTTTCTGCAAACCTTCTGGTATAACCTCTGCAATTGGCTTTTCAGTACTGCAACTTCTCCCAAGGTTCAGATTCTTCACCGCATTTTCTTTCTCCTTCAAAGAGGTCAATGTGAACTTATGCCCATCTTTCTCAATAGTGATTAGGTTTCTTCTACAGTCATAAATAGCTCCTCTATCAAATTGCCAAGGTCTTCCCAAGAAGACATGACAAACACTCATAGATACAACATCACACAAAACCTCATCCCTGAAAGGCCCAATATTAAAATTCACCAAACGCTGCTCCTTTACTTCTATCTTTTGATCATAATGTAACCAACTTACCTCATACGGACAAGGATGCTCAAGCCTCTTCAATCCAAGCTTCATAACCATCTCCTTAGATACCAAATTGTCAGTACTCCCACTATCCACAATAACCTTGCAACACTTACCACCTGATTTACATACAGTCTAGAAAAGACTCTTCCTTTGAGTAGGTCTAGTATCCTTTCTTCTGAACATAAGAGATTCTCCTTGCTCCGGTGCATAGTCAGATCCGGTACCTTCACCTTCTAGTTCCTCATTTGCCACACAACTTTTTGCCATTCCCTGCTTACATTCATAAAATCTATGTCTGGTTTCTCCACACTTGAAACATTTACTGGGGAATTCTCTACCAGTATTGCTATTGCCTTTCCTCTGTGTTTTTGGTTTTGGTTCTTTACTCCACTTAGGTTTTGTTTCATCCTCAACATTCTGCTTCTTTGTACTCATCTGCCCCTTGAATTTCTCCTTCCCTCTAGGGTTATTTGGTTGTCTTCTTCTCACCTTCTCCTCAGCCTTCAAAGCATACTGATAAGCTTCTTCAACTGTGGAAACTCTCAACATACTCATCTCATCCTGAATGTTAAATGCAAGTCCATTTATGTACCTCGCCACCTTTTCTATGTCCATCTCTCTATGTTTAGATCTAATCATCACCTTGTAGAATTCCTCAGTATATCCTTTCACATACATGTTTCTTTGTTTCAGGTTCTGCAACTTCTTAAACAATTCCAACTCATAGTCTCTCGATATGAACTTGGCCTTGAATCTTGCAACCATCTGTCTCCATCGGGTTATCTTCAATACACCATTCTCCACTCTGTCTTTCTACAATTCTTTCCACCACAAGGCAACATGCCCTTTCAACTTAGTATGTGCCAACCAGACTCTCTGTGGGTCCTTGACATCCTCAAACTCGAAGTAATCCTCCAACTCTTCGATCCAGTCGATCAGATCGTTCGGGTTCAGTGTTCCAGAAAAGTTGGAAACTTCAACTTTATGAGCGTTACTCGCATGCGCCACTGCTCTCAGGAATCTTTCCTCTCTTTCATCTTTTGGTCCTTCAGCTTCTTCAAGCTCTTCACCGACTTCTTCATACTCATCCTCAGATTCAAGGTTCCCTCACAAACCAGCCAAAGCGTTCCTGATTTCGTTCCTCACTTCATTCTTGAAGCCCTCCATCATCTGCTCTACCCTTTGAGGGTTTATCCTTCTAGGCGACATCTCCTCTTCCACTCCGGTGAACTACCTCAACTTGGCGATCTGACTAATAGTTTCAATTGCCTCTCCTCGATGATCTATTGAACACACACGCAACTTGCCTCCAATTGACGATATGTGCACCCAAAGGAATTCCTCAAGGTTCGCAAACAACTCTTCCATCAGCCAGTTCATAACCAGCTTTGATACCATTTGATGCAACCATAACCAGTGAAACCCTCAAAAGAGAGTTGACCGACTTATGCAGCAAGAGCAACACAACAAAAGCAACCAAAAAACATAGCAAGATTACATAAACAGATCATATTATTGCCTTAGAACTTCTGGCGACCATCTGGTTATCATCTTATAATCATCAAAGAACATCTGGTAGTTAACCGGTTACATGTTGTTAGCCATTTGGTGGAATTGATTATGTGTTGCATTGATGTTTTGTCATTGATGTCAACACTAGTTGTTTGGATGCTTTACCGACACCCTTTTGTTCCCGGTAGGATGAGTGGTTTCTGGTTGGTTTGGATTCGGCATGATCTGATAGACTCCAGTATAGTTTGGTTATGGAATTGGTTTATTCATTATACTCATGTTCATATTTAGTAAGTTGGTTTTGGTCTGGTGATCAGATGCTATCTTGTTTGCTTAGAAGTTTGGCTTCTGGTTCCAACGAGGGTTTCATCGACAGAGATTTTGATGAAGATCTTTGATGAATTGCATAAGTGGTGTTGGTGCAACTTTTGGTAGAGTTTAAAAATGCTGATGGTGATCTTGTTCGAGACTTGGTGGATGGAGATCATTGTTGTAGCGTGTGACCTATACTGGGTCCTAGTTGATCTAGGTTATGGACCGATTTTAACGTAACGTGTGGATTGGACCTCTTGATGTGTTTTCGGGATGTCTTATGTGTTGGATATTATTTGTTTGGTCTAAGGCTGACATGTTTTGTAATTATGTAATTGGTTTATTATTTGGTGGCTAATCTGATTGTTTATGGTCGAGGGTTTGTATATATAGATGTAAGATCTCATTGTAGATAATATGGATATGATAGAGATATAATCATGATTATGGGAAAGAGATGTAATGTGCGAATAATGTAACATCATTCAGGCAGAGGATCTGGTCGATCACTGGAGATTGAATTGGGTTTATGTAAGAGGATTTAGTTCTCCGGTATTGAGTTTAACCGAAATTGTACTCAGGCATAGGAGATGCTATCTTTTGCAGTTCAACACTTCTTCGGATTGTAGTGTGGATTTCTATGTAGTCAGTGAGGCTCTTTTTGTGATGAGCAGTGTGCTCTAGGTTGTTGGCCTCCCTGGAAGTGCAGGCCCCTCAATTGTAATTCACATATTTACTACAGAAGTATTATTTGACTGTGGGTAGGCTTCCTACCGTGGTTTTTCCCTTTACCGAGTTTTCCACGTATAAATCTTGGTGTCATGTGGATGGTATTTATTATATGATTATTGTTTATGCTCAATTGGTTTAACTGCTATTCCGGTATTGATGTTTTAAGTTCTGGTATTAATGTTTTAATTGCTAATGGTTCCGGTAATTTCTGACAATTAATTCAACCCCCCTTTTAGTTGTCTTCTGGTTATTTGAACTGTCTAAAAATTAGTATCAGAGCTTTGGTCTTCTTTGTAGAAAGCTTAACCACTTGAGGAAGATCCTATGACATCTAATAATTCAAGTTCATCCAATTCATTTGGAGCTATCTTTCAGAGAGATATTCCTAGGCTTGATGGAACAAATTACACAGTATGGAAGATTTAGATGGAGAATCATCTGAGATGTCTTGGTAAGGAGATTTGGGAGATCACACATAATGGTGTCGCACTTTATAATCCGCCATCTAACAATCCTCCTCCGACAAACTTGGATAAGGAGCTTGAGAATGATTGTAGAGCAAGAGAAGCCCTCTTGTGTGCACTTTTTGATCAACAAATAATGGGATTAACTGACAAATCATCTGGAAATGCTATATGGGACAAGTTGGAGACTTTTAATGAAGGTGACCCTACAGTGAATATTGTTAAACTTGATGGTTACTGGGTGAGATATGAAAATTTGAAGATGGAAGAAGATGAAAGGATTACTGTATTCATGGAAAGGGTAAATGAGATTGTTATGGGAATTCAATGTTGTGGTGGAACTCTGAGCGAAGATGAAATTGTTTCTAAAGTTCTGAGAGCCCTACCACCGGCTTACAAAATGAAGGCTACTGCTATTAATGAGTTGAGAACAATGGCTAATACATCTGTCAACAGAGCTACCTTGGTTGGGAAACTCTCTGCTTTTGAGCTTGAAGAATTTGGACCCTCTGGAGCTGTGAAGACTGAATTTGCTTTTCATGCATCTACATTTGCAACTGGTAAGCAAGATTGGAAAAATTTGTATGCAAAAGAATTGAAAGATATGAAGAGAGAAGATGATGAGTATGAGCAACTCGAAGCACTATTTGCTAGAAGAGTACCTAAAGGACCGGTAGGAAGTAAGTATGAAAGAAAAACACCTTTTAAATGTTTTGCATGTAATAAGATTGGTCATTTTGCATCTATATGTCCTGAAAGGAATTCAAGATTTGAAGAAAGAGTTAGAAGATCTTTTAAGCCTAACCCTGGATATTAGAACAAGTATAAGTACAGGAAAAACAGAGACAAATCATGCTACATAGCGGATGAGGAACGCATTACTGATTCTGATGATGAATCGACAGAAGACTTTGCTAGTGGTTTTGACAATGGGAAGGAATGGGTGTTCCTGGCTATCAAGGAAGATGTTCCGACACTAGAAGAGAATGCACCCGAAGAGAAGGCACTCGTTGCTAAAATTGAAGACAAGGTTGAATGGATAATTGACAGTGGTTGTTCACATCATATGACTGGAGATAAAGGGAAGTTTCTATCTTTGCAAGAATTTGATGGCGGCCTGATTAGATTTGGAGATGACAAAGCATGTATGATCAAAGGAAAATGAACTATATCATTGGATGGTAAGAACAATATTGACAATATTTATTATGTTGAAGGTTTAAAGCATAATCTTTTGACTGTAGGACAATTGGTGGATAAAGGATTTCAATTACAGTTCAAGGATGGAAAATGCAAAATCATTAACATATCTGGCTTGGAGATTGCAACCTGTACACAGACAAAAGGTAATATATTTCATTTGAACTCCGGTGAGAAGACATGTTTGATTACACAGATTGATGAGAGTTGACTATGGCATAAAAGATTGTGTTATGTGAATTTTGATTACATTGTGAAGATCAGTTCAACTAAGGCAGTTAGAGATATACCTAAGATTATGAAGCCCTATAATCCGGTATGTAAAGAATGTCAAATGGGTAAATATGTCAGAACCTCTTTTAGGAGTATACAAGATAAATCTAATGATGTTCTTGATCTTATTCATACTGATTTGTGTGGCCTTGCTAGAGTTAAAAGTTTTCAAGGTGATAAATATTTCATGCTAATCATTGATGATTATTCTAAAATGATGTGGGTTACTTTTCTAAAGGAAAAATCTGAAGCATTTGAAAAGTTTAAAATCTTTAAAGCTAAAGTGGAAACTGAGACATGATTGAAGATTAAATGTTTGAGGTTAGATCATGGTGGAGAATTCACATCTAGTGAGCTTAATAACTTTTGTGAGAAGCATGGCATAAGAAGACAATTTTTTGCTTCCTGGACTCCTCAACAGAATGGAGTTGTGGAAATGAAGAACATAACTATCTTGGATGCTACTAGAACAATGATGATGGAAGCTAGTCTACCTCATATCTACTGGAGAGAAGCAGTGAACACAACCGTTTATACATTCAATAGAGTACATATCAAAGGAGAAACTGGTAAGACACCTTATGAATTATGGTTTGACAATACACCTACAGTTAAGTATTTCAGAATATTTGGTAGTAAATGTTATATCAGGAGAGATGATATCATTGGCAAATTTGATCCTAGATGTGATGAAGGCATATTTACTGGTTATTCTAATGAAAGCAAGGCATATAGATGTTATAACAAGAGATTGTAGAGAATTGTGGAGAGTGCTAATGTCAAAGTAGATGACCTGAATAGAGGTCAAATCAAAGTTTATGAGAAGGAACCAATAGTGAAAATGATTATATCTGAACTGGTAGCACCTTTATCGGAACAAAGTGTTGAACCAGTTACTCCAGCAGTATCAGAAAATTCTACAGTAACTGAAGAACAGGGAAGAGGAATAGAGAGTCAAAGGACTCCTAGGTATGTGAGATTGAATCATTCAGAAGATCAGATAATTGGGTATAAGAACAATGCAGTAATGACAAAAATAAGACTGACAACTAATGAGGTATGTTTAATTTCACAAGTTGAACCGGTATCAGTAATTGAAACATGTAAAGATGAATATTGGTTGAAAGCTATGGAAGAAAAATTAGATCAGATTGAGAAAAATAACACATGGATTTTGGTTCCCTGGTCTAAAAATAAGAATGTTATTGGAACTAAATGGGTTTTTAGGAATAAATTGAATGAGGATGGTCAAGTTATAAGAAATAAGGCTAAATTGGTTTGTACAAGATATTCTCAAAAGGAAAGAATTGATTATGGAGAGACTTTTGCACCTGTAGCTAGGATTGACGCTATAAGATTATTTCTTGCCTATGCTGCTTATAAAAACTACAAGGTTTATTAGATGGATGTTAAATGTGCATGTTTGAATGAGGATCTTGATAAGAAAGTTTATATTAAGCAATCTGATGGTTTTTTACTATCAGATGATACAAACATGGTTTGCAGGTTAAGGAAAGCTTTATATGGATTGAAACAAGCACCTAGAGCTTAGTATGCAAGGTTGGATAAATATATTTTGAAGCTTGGTTTTACGAAGGGTAATACTGACAATAATTTATATTATAAGATCGTTGATGATGATATATTGATTATTGAAGTATTTGTTGTTGACATTATTTTTGGAGGTGAAGATAAGTTATGCATAGAATTTTTTAAGAATATGGAAAAAGAATTTGAAATGACTATGATTGGGGAAATGAATTTTTTCCTAGGTTTGCAAATTATTCAAACTAACAAAGGTATTTTGATCTGTCAAACTAAGTATGCTAAGGAATTGTTGAAGAAATTTGGTATGTGAGATTCTAAACCGGTAAGTACTCCCATGGTTACAAGTGAGAAATTGACAAGAAAAGATGTTTGTGCACTGATAAATCCTACAAGATACAAATCTATGATTGGAGGTTTGCTTTATTTGACTCAGACTGTGCTTGACATAATGAATGATGTTTGTATTGTTTCAAGATTTCAGAGTGATCCTAGAGAAAATCATAAGAGTGCGGTGAAAAAGATTTTTAGATACTTGCAAGGTACATCAAAATATGGTTTGTGGTACCCTAAGGATGATAACTTTACTTTATGTCCATATACAGATGTTGATTGGGCTGGAGATGTTGACGACCAGAAAAGTACTTACGGTGGAGCTTTCTTTCTTGGAAAGAAGTTGGTTTCATGGATCAGCAAGAAACAATCATGTACTTCTTTATCTACTGTTGAAGCTGAGTATGTTGTTGTTGCTACTAACTGTACACAGGTTTTATGGATGAAACAAATGTTGAAGGATATAAAGGTGGATTGTAATGCACCGATAGTTATTCACTGTGATAACTCTGTTGCTATTGATATATCAAAGAATCCGATATTTCATTCTAAGACAAAGCACATTTCTATTAAGTATAATTTTTTGAAGGAAAAGGTGGAAGCAAATGAAGTTAGATTGGTTTATGTGAACACTATAGAGAAGATTGCAAATATTTTCACTAAACCTTTGCCTAAGGAATCATTTGAGTACCTGAGAGGCAGATTGAGAGTTTCTGCCACTTCGGTAGAGACTTGATTGATGCGATTTGACATCAGTCCGGTATGCATTATAAAAAATACTATTCATTCCAGCACTTATGTGGGGATGCTACTACTCAAGGGGAGTAGTCAACTTTGTGATTAATGGGTTTATGTTTTTGTCAGATTTCTGGCATTAATGTCAAAGGGGAAGAGATATTGATGTGAAAAAGAAAAAGAAAGGGGGAGAGATATATGTATAATTCAAAGCTTTACAAAGATATTATTCATAGAGGGAATTTGGTATTTGTTTTAGAACTTCATTGCTACATCTGTATGTTGGAGATTGTTGGTTGTCTTCCATTGGGGGAGACTTATTTGGCATTTCTTGGTACTTAGATGTTTTTCACATCTAGTGTTGCCATCAATGCCAAAGGGGGAGATTGTTGGCCATTTGGTGGAATTGATTATGTGTTGCATTGATATTTGTCATTGATGTCAACACTAACTGTTTGGATGCTTTACTAGCACTCTTCTGGTCCCGGTAGGATGAGTGATTTATGGTTGGTTTGGATCCGACATGATCCGGTCTAGTTTGGTTATGGAATTGGTTTATTTACGATACTGATGTTCATATTCAGTAAGTTGGTATTGGTCTAGTGATCGGATGCTATCATGTTTGCTTAGAAGCTTGACTTTTGGTTTCGGTGAGGGTTTCACCAGTAGAACTTTTGATAAGATCTTTGATGAATTGCATAAGTGGTATTGGTGCAACTTCTGGTGAAGTTTCAAAATGTTGATGGTGATCTTGTTCAAGACTTGGTGGATGGAGATCATTGCTGTAACGTGTGGACCTATATCGGGTCTCGGTTAATCTAGGTTATGAACCGACTTTAATGCAACGTGTGGATTGGACTTCTCGATGTGTTTCCGGGATGTCTTATGTGTTGGATATTATTTGTTTGGTCTAAGGCCGACATGTTTTGTAATTATGCAATTGGTTTATTGTCTATATCCGACCTGATTGTTTATGGTCGAGGCTTTGTTATAGATGTAAGATCTCATTGTAGATCATATGGATATGGTAGAGATATAATAATTATGATTATGGGAAAGGGATGTAATGTGCGAATAATGTAATATCATTCAAGCAAAGGATTTGGTCGATCATTGGAGATCGAATTGGGTTTATGTAAGAGGATTTAGTCCTCCGGTATTGAGCTTAACCGAAACTGTACTCAGGCATATGAAGATGCTATCTTTTGCAGTTCAACACTTCTTCGAATTGTAGTCTGGATTTCTATGTAGTCAGTGAGGCTCCTTTTGTGATGAGCAATGCACTTTAGGCTATTGGCCTTCTTGGAAGTGCAGGCCCCTCAATTGTAATTCACATACTTACTGCAGAAGTATTAGCTGACTATGGGTAGGCTTCCCACCATGGTTTTTCCCTTTACTGGGTTTTCCACGTATAAATCTTGGTCTCATGTGGATGGTATTTATTCTGTGATTATTGTTTATGCTTAATTGGTCTAACTGCTATTTTGGTATTAATGTTTTAAGTTCTGGTATTAATCTTTTAATTGCTAATGGTTCCGGTAATCTGTGACAATTGATTCACCCCCCCCTCTTAGTTGTCTTCCGATTATTTGAACTGTCTAACACATGCAGGCTTCAAACCAGATACAATCCAACCAGGATTTTGAGAATCAACCGAATCACTAAATGCGAATCTAAATCCTCGTTCTCAATTCTACTTTCTCTGTACTTACAAATGATTACATAATATCATATTTATACCCAGCGGAACATATCCGGGTCGGCCTCATAAGATAACATTTACCAATGCAGGAAAATGAAACGTGTAACTAGGTCGGCCCTAAGAATTAAAGAAATCTTTTTGGAAAATAACAACTAAGAGGTGCGGTTTAGCAGGAAGGTCGGCCAAATGACGAAAAACATCGGACGAGATCTCAAATAGGTCCACACGCCAAGAATTGCTCTGATAATGAAGGAAAACCAATTGGTAAGCACAAGAATTGTCCCAAAACCTAGAAACAATCAACCGGAAGCGATGACTGATCGGAAAAGAACCCAAATGAACTGAAAATATGGAATTCAGCACACGGACCAGTCTGAAAACCGAAAATAAGATCTTCCACGAAAAGAAAACAACTACTGATACCAACTGATAAGAACACAAAAGATTGCACAATGAACTAAACAAGAACAAAACTGAAAGGAAATATTTTGGGTTGATGCAAGATTTCTCATTGACCGGGGATGCTCCTGCATCAATCATCAACTTCAAACATTTAAAACCTACGCTACAAATTGTAAAGTACTAAAATTCCAAATCTTAAACCCCAAAAGCCAAACCTTTAAAAATTTCAAAAGACCCCTAACCGCAAACACCTTAAAAACCTCAAACCCCAAAAGACTCCGAATATTAATACCCATAATTCCCTAAAACTTAAATGGAGTCACTTGCCTCCACTATCTCCACTTAATTTTTCATCATCACTATTCACTGAGGTAGGCAACAAGACTACCTAAAAGGTCATTGATTCACTAAGAACATCTCTATACTTTTAAAAAAAGGGGCTTAGAGAAATTTATCACAATTTTATTTTTGTTAGGATTGATAAGGATTTTTTTTTTACTTCTTTAAGGGTCAAACCTTCATCCTCAATTGTTGGTGGAAGATCCTAAGAATATATTATAGGGGTTATTAATTTAATAATAGGGCAATATCTAATCCTATGATAAAATCTTGGAACCTAAAATAAAAAACTCCATTCCATAAAAAAATGTTATTTATTACCCAAATTCACAATATGAAACCTCTTAACACTAAACCAAAATATCTAACTCCAAATAACCCTTAAAAATCTCAAAACATTCTAAAACATTGAAATGATCTCAAACCTCTAACCTCAATCCCTAAAATCCATTATCATCACCTTCAAACATTTAAATCCTATGCTACAAATTGTAAAGTATTAAAATTCTAAACCTTAAACCCCAAATGCCAAAACATTAAAAATTCCAAAAGACCCCCTAGCCACAAACACCTTAAAAACCTCAAACCCCAAAAGGCTCCCAATATTAGAATTCCCTAAAACTTAAATGGAGTCACTTGCCTCATCTATCTCCACTCAATGTTTCATCATCACTGGCAGGCAATAAAACCACCTAAAAGGTCATTGATTCACTAAGAACATCTCTACACTTCAAAAGAAACGGGCTTAGAGAAATGGTAAGTTTATCACAATTTTTTGTTTGTTAGGATTGATGAGGATTTCTTTTTTACTTCTTTAAGGGTCAAACCCTTATCCTCAATAGTTAGTGCAAGATCCCAAGAATATATTATAAGGGTTATTAATGTCATAATAGGGCAATATCTAATCCTATGATAAAATCTTGGAACCTAAAATAAGTGTTAGGTAGGTTAATGGAGACCACTTTCTATGAAGAGTGAAGGGAACACATTTGAAACTCAAAAGATTTTTTTAAAAATTAGGGGTGAGGTCCACCATAATAAAAATCATCTTGTTCATATATAGCTATGAAAATATAAATCTATCTAATTCATGGCATATAAAATGATTGAACAATTAAATATTTTTCTCAAAGAAATGCCAAGGGTGAGTGAGTTTGCACACCTAAGATCTCATCTTGGACAAATAACTTACGCCAATATTTCCTTGAGACTTCAAAATCAAGGGTCTAGTGGGATAACACAAAATGATGTTGTATGTGAATATAAATTTAGAATATTTTAAAAGATCATATTAATCCATTATAGCTCCTTGAGAGAAATTATTAAAATCAACTTGTTCATATATAGCTATAAAAATATAAATCTATCTAATTCATGTCATATAGAATGATTCAACAATTAAATATTTTCTCAAGGAAATGTTAAGGATGAATGTGCATACCTAAGATCTAAACTTGGATGAATACCTTAAGCCAATATTTCCTTGAGACTCCAAATCAAGGGTCTGGTGGATAACACAAAATGATGTTGCATGTGAATATAAATTTAGAACATTTTGAAAGATCGTATTAAGCCAGTATTTCACAATTCTTCTTCCTAATTTTGATGCTACTTAACCTTTGCAAATATTACATTGTCAAGCTAAAGGATATCTTATTTCTTTCTTGGTTCAAAAGACGATACCCTTTATGCCATTATTTATAATTGATATAGATACACGCCTTTACTTCATAGGTCAACTTAGTTTTCTTTTATTTTTGAGAAAGCACATAATAATGAAGCCCAAAAAATATAATAGGTTAGGGATGTGGTTTATTATAAATTAATTCCACTTAAAAAGTATTATGTTGATAAAGGTAAACTCAAGAAGCATTCAGTCCCATATATAGAGAACAACTTGAGCTAAAAGTTGAAAAACAACCTAAACATAAAAAATAATTAAAAAATGCTTTTGACTTGAGCATGGAATTGAAAGAAGCCCTTAAATATTAAGAGAACAAAAATGACCAGTGAAAGCCTCTCAAGGTAGTTTGAATTCCATTTTTACCCAAGGCCTCCAAATAGTGGGGTCAGGGATGGAAAGTCTTTTCACTTTTTGAAGGAGGGAACTCAGTTAGAGTACTCAAAGAAATCAACAAGTTTTCTCTTGAACTTACATGTGTATTTTGTGTGGTCATTCACTTTGAGTTGCTAAGTATCTTGTCCTTATGAAGATGAGTGCCAAGGGTAGTCATAACCAAGTTCATTTCCATCATCTCATCATTTTGATGGGATTGAGGAAACTTCACATTAGACACGATGGAGAAACACCTAACTCTATTAGGCACTTATGAACTAATAACATCCAAACTTAGAGTAGATTTTAACACTATTAGGTAAATCTAAACTAATATCAACCAAGACACAAAATTTAGTATAAAGAAAAAATGTTCTATATTTAGTGACATTATTGAGAACGATAATGAAGGCGACGCGCATTAGGGAGTTTCAATTGATTTAATTCATTGTTTAATTTTCACACTTTCATTGATTTATGTTTGATTTCATTATTTATATTGGGCTTTTCATGATTTCCCTTGATTCTAACTAACTCAACTTTTTATGATTTCGAGCGTAAAATAGAAAGCATGAAAGTGGATGCAAAATGGATGAAAGATGAGGATTCAAAATGGCATTATAATGATATGAAAAGTGAAAGTGGATGGATTTTGAATAAAAATGAGGGGATTAAATATGCCAAGCTGGGATATGAGGAAGCATGAAAATGAGACACTTGTCCCTAAGAAGGGTCAGTATCATGGATGGAAAGGACATGTGTCCTTAAGAAGGACAAGTGGCATGGAGAGAAATGACATGTGTCCCTTAGGACACATGCCTATTTGGTAAATAGACACCCAAATAGGAAGTTTATATTCCAAATATGAAGATATTCCTACATATTAGGATATTTGAGATATTTCCCCAAATTTTAGGAATTTTTTCCAAATTCTTGGAAATGGAGGATATTTTGGAATGTGCACACATATGGTGAGGTAAAGAGGATAAAGTTGACTAAAACCTATGGTCAGCTAGGTGGGTAAGGTTTAGAGGAAGGGTTAGAAGAGAGTTAGAGTTAGGAGACATGAAAAATAGAATTAATTAATTTTATAAGGGAAATTAGGAGGAAAGGAAAAAATGAATTAAATAATCAAATTGTGCATTTAATATATTTAATAGAAGAAGGGATAAAACTTAATTAATTAATTGATTTATGATTATCAAATAATTAATTAAAGGACTATAACATAATCAATGCAATTAATTAGCTAAAAAAAGGGAACACTAATAATTAAATGATGTGTAATTATTTAATTAAAGGTGCTAGAGATTAATAAATTCAATTAATTAAATTAATCAAATTTAGATGTTTACATACACATAGAAAATAAGTGCAAAAGTAGAATGATATGGAATGGGTATGTGAATACAAATTATGGTAAAAAAGTTCAATCATTCAATGAATATTGTTATGCATACAAAAAATTTGGGCACAAGGGTTTTGATTGCAAATCTAATATTAGAAGAAGTGGAAATGGTCTACAACAAGGTTCGGCTTGTTATAACTACAATAAATCAAGACACATTGCTAAGTTCTGCAAGGGAATGAATGAGAAGACTACTAGTCCGGTAGAGAAAAATGATATCAATGAAGAAAAGGAGAAGATGAATGTGACATTGGTTAAGAAATCAAATGAGGTGGTGGAAGAAAAGATTAAGGATGGGTCTACACCTATTGATGGTGCAGATTCATCTTCTAGTAACTAGATTGCATACATTTTTTGAGGGGGAGAACTGATTGAAGATCTTATGGACCCCCTTGTGGTTTAGATGCTAAGTTGTTTTTAAAATGGTAGAGGTTGTGAAGGTGTTTCTGAAGGTTTCTAGATGTCTATGGAAATTTTGCAGTATTTGTTATGGATTCTGATAAAAACATATTATCAGATTTTTGAAGTTACAACGATAAAATACATTTATGTTAGATTAACCCTAAGTTGGTGGATGTAATAGTTAAATTAGCTTTTTGAGTTCATTTTGATCACTTGTGATATTGTGAATTTAAAGATCTCTTTTGTGCGAATGAATTCTTTGTGCGACGAGTGCATTTAAAGGCTTTCTAGCATACCCTAGGTTTTCATTTTCATCTAGGAAAGTGAAAAATGGCTACACCCATCATTGTTGATCTTGGCTTAAAGCCTCAACCTATTATCAAGGCTTATCTTTATGTCACAATGGTAAAATATAAATAATGAGCATTTAAGGGTTTTGATTGATGTGGTTTACATAAAGGAAGTGAGGGTATATATGCATGCAACTATTGCACATATTAGTCATCTAAAATTTTATGATATATGGAAGAAACTTACTAAATCTGATTATTCAAGGAGTACAAGATGATTCTAGTAGAGATGGGTTTGAATATTTACAAGGAATTTCCTAATTTTAGCTATGAGGAAGCATGGGTTTGAATCATTCTTAGTTGGATTCATGATGATGTGATGTATTTAGAATAACCATACAAAATCATGAAGGATTTCATTAGGGATTTGAATGGTTTACATTCCATCGGTATCCTTCCAGTGAAGAAGTTGGTGAAAAATGATACTGTTATGTAGCTTACCGGTTTGGTGTATGATGGGTGTATGATGGACGAGCTATGACTATGGAAGATATTGTTGATCTAGGAGTTCAATATGTGATAAAGTGTTTGGCGTACAAAGTCTACTTCTAGAATTGTGAGAGTTTTGCCACCGCGATAAAAGTTCACATTGCACATCAAATGGTGGTTGCTAGAGAAAGGATTGACCTTTGTAAACTTTTGAGGCAACAACTCTTGGAGAACTCAAAAATAATGAAGAAGAAGAAATATTAATTTAGGTATGGATCCTTGATTATCTTTTTGGCTTTCATTTTCATGAATGAACTTCTAGGAGTAAAGGATAAAGTGTGGGATAAGTTTTCCTCGATTGTAGTTCAAATTAGATAGCATATTAGGTATTTTGGGACTGGAGATTCATAAAATACCCAATACTCAAGGTGGTTCAAGAAATTTAAAGACAAAATACAAGAAAGGGATATTTTTCTAGCTGATATGGCCTTGAAGTACAAGGGTGTGTTTATGTTCTTGGTAAGTACAAATCATTGCTACATTGAGGTTGTTGAGTCGAGAATTGCTTGGGTATCAATGTTACCCTCTGAAGTATTTGCAAAAGAAGTTGAGAGGCACATTGATACAATTCAAAAGATGTTGATTGTTTCGAATGAATGTAGGTTTGGGACTACAAAATAGATATTTGCTAAGATCAGGCAAGAGAAATTTGATAAAGGGCATGATAAAAGAATGGAGAAGCTATATCTGAATATCGGTATGTGCATTGTATTTAAAGTCTTTGAAGTGAATCTGAATGAGGGGTCTTTAACGCATGCACAAAGGAGGAACAGGTTTGTCTCTACCTCTCCTCTAGTGAAGATAGGGTCCTTCAAAACCCCTACTAGATTGAATACAAGTAAGAAGAAAGAACCAGGACATACACAAAAAACAACAAGGGAGAAGGAAGGCCTGGAACTTGAAATTGAAGGAGTGGAAATTGATAGTATTGTTGAGGAAGCTCAAAAGGAATAGTTTGTGATTTGGATGAGATCAAAGAAAACAAATTTTGAAGCAGTAGTAGTAGTAGAAGAAGACGAAGAACATACAATAACACTAATTAGAAGGAAAAGATCATTGGTCACTCCAAAAGTGACTCCTACCAAGAAGAGAAAAGAGGTTAAGAAGAAAGTGCCTACCAACTAGCCAAATGAACAAAAAATTGAAAATGATCCAAACTATCATCCTTTGGATCTTAACAATTTGGTGAATGTAGTGTGTGAGCATGAATCGTTGAATTTCTCTATTGGGATGTATCCAGATGCACTTCTAGTAGACAAAGAGAAGATTGAGGTGGTAATTAAATATATGATTACCTTTAACAAATATAGAGATGAAATTGAAGATAAACTACCTAAAAAGAGTTTAGTAGTGTTGACAGAGAAGAGAAAGGCTACAACAATCAAGGATTCAAATTTGAGAACTCAAGCATTGGATATGGTAACTAGTCCATTATCAAAGGCAGAAAGGAAAATAATTAAACATACCCTAAACACAAGATTCAGAACAAAGGAAATGGTAAACTTGATCATGGGAGGAGAGTTGGAAGATATCAAGAAGATAACAAAGCAAACAAAAGATTACACCATGAAGGTTGTGGAACTACTAAACGTTACTTTGTCTTCTCTTACAGAGAAGATAAACATAGGATTTGGTTTGGGAGAGACAAGTAGTCTGACAAATCTAGAAAGGAGAACAAATGAGCAAAAAAAGGAGAATGTTGATTTGGATATTATTCTAGATGATCAAATGAATGAAAAACAAAATGTGATGGATATTGTTGAGGAGATTCTAGAAGATAATAGAGAAGAAAAAGAGAAAGATGATGCAAAGAAGGACATAATATAGGAAGTAAAGGAGGATGAGAAGACAAAGAAAGAGCATAAGAAGAGATAGGAGGTAAGAAGGATATCCATATGAAGGAGAAGGAAAAGGATGCAAAAGGTGAAAATAAAAAGTTGTCTATGGAGAATATTCTAAATACTCTAGAGATTCATCATCAGACTTGTTACAGTTGCAAATGAAGTTCCAACCGATTGTCACTATAGAGGTACTACAGGTACCCACGTCTCAAGGTCAAATTGACATTACTAGTCTTGAAAATTAAATAAAGAATAAAGAATGTGGCTTACTCCAATTCTTCAGAGGCACAAATGCTCTTCTTATTCAAGACTTTTCGTATAACTAGATTATCACGTATTCATTTATTGCATTTGAGTGATGTCATCCATCATAATGTGAGGAAGAAAAATATTATATCTCAGGTGGAGAGCATTAGTTTGGTAAATGATATGCTAAAGTTTCTCCATGAGAGACTTCCAGAGGTTACTTTAGATGAATCACTAAGTGATGCGGAGAAGCTATAGGTGTTTCTTTATAAATTAAAAAGATCATGATTTTGATTTGGAAGCTACAATTTTGAAGGACGTTGAGAAGAAGATATATGAGAAAAGATTAGAAGAGTTAGTAAACAAGTGTGTAGATATCCACATTTGACTATAAGAGAGTATAAGTGTTTTTGAGAAGAGTGTAGATAGTATTGTAGAATTATATCGATTTTGTCACAAGTGGTCTAAGTCAACTCAAGAGATATAAAATTAGATAAAACAATTTGAGACTCAAATTGTAGAGTTGCCTAAGTGAATGAACTGTAAGGAAGATGAAGATGGTAAATGAAGAGTTCAGTTAGAGAACTTGTACATAAAGCTTAATTTGTTGATAAATCAAAAGGAGAAAATCAAGAAGGATTTCTATTGGCTAAGAGATATTATATATATGCACCTCACCAGTATGGTAAATATTCTTAAAGACTCTTAGGTGTTAAGTAAGACAATGAAAGTTTTAGAAAGTTCCGAAGTGGCAAAGAATCTTCTTTTGAAGATCGAGAGTTAGTGTAACCTTTTGGTCTTCATAAGAGTTGATTGGAGTATTGTCTGGGCTTATCAAATTTTGTCCATTAGAATATCCCTAACTCAGAAAAGTGGTTGATTTTTTTTTTGCTAAGATAATTTTTTTATTTTGTACATACATAGACATGCTGGAACATACTTTTGGGTTCTAGTTTTGAAGACATATTGTAGATAGGGGGAGCTGTATATAGTTTATTGAATTTTTTTGTAAGAAGACACCCTTTGTCTTTGACGTCAAAGGGGGAGTGTTTTTGTCGTTAGAAAAAGTGTTGCCATTAATGACAAATGGGGAGATTGTTGCAAATATGAGTTCTTGTTCTCATTAAGGTCAAATTTGTTAATCCAGATGTGTAGCTTGTTAGCATTCTTTGGTCCAGATGTGGTCTAGTGTAATACAAATACAGTGGGTTTTCTCTATGATTGCGCAAATGTGTGGAATCTATTTGTGGATGCTTCAGAAGTCTTGTAAAGATGTATCATGAAGTTTCCAGAGCTTTAGTGTTAATTTTTGGGTTTTGTAGTTGATGTTAAGTCATGCGTTATTAATCTGGTGTCTATACACAGGAATAGGTTGCATTCCTATGCCTACTAGTATTGTGGTGATGTGGCTTGATTATTTAGTGTTCTGGATATTTTTTTATGCTATCTTGGGCATCTGCAAGTACTCTTGGTGGTCCGCATTGGAGTTTGAGCAAGTTGTGTATGTGTGCATTAACACATGTTATGTTTTGCACCTTACCTATTATGTTTTGATCCGTGTAGTGGCATGAAGATATTTGGGTGTTGTTTTTTGACTAATAGGAAGGTGTACCAAACTTGTGTGATGGCTCACACGTCATTTTTCCTTCTGCATTGTATTGGAGTTTGTTTTTGGCTGACTATTTTGTGTTTTCATGTTACATCTAATTAGGCTGACCTAATTGATGTTGCTGAGGTAGCAGATGATATATAAAGGATGAAATCATTGTATAAATATATAAAAAAGTTATGAGAGTTGTGCAAAGTGAATGTGGAGAAATACAAAAGGTTTGAAAGTATATCAGAGAAATAATGAAGATAGTTTTTGATATGTTTTGAGTAGTGAACTATGATCAACATTTTTAGTAGACATAATTCTTTGCAGTTCAATCTTATTAATGTTATTCTATCTGAATTTTCATACCTTGCCCTGAAGAACTGATCTTCAGTTGTTGCAAGTCCTTATTGTATCTTTTCCTAAGGTTATACACCTTAAGCCCCTTATCCTTTGGCTTGAACATTGTAATTTGTTTGTCATATAGTGAGAAAATTCTCACAATGGTTTTTCCCAATTTGGGTTTTCCACATAAAAATCTTGGTGTTCTTATGTGGTTGTTTTTGTGATTTTAGCTATTTATTTGCATGCATATGTTATATGAAATAAATGTTGAGTAGAAGGTCAAATCTAATTAAGTTTTAGTTTATGTTGATTTGCCCCCCCTCTCAACATCTGGTAGTGTTCAACAACCTACCCTTATGACTATTCTCTAGGTGAACTTTTTTGAACTATATATATACATGTACATGTTAAATGAATTTGTGAAATTTATTTTATTGAAAAAATTATTGTAAAATATTTTGTGTATACGTGCATGAACATTTAATTATGTATGAATGTTAAAAGTAAATTTTATCATTGCAAGGTGTTAGAATTAGAGCTTCAACAACTTGAGTGGTAATAAATGTTGAATATTCCACTCAACTAAGAGGGGGGTGAATCGGTTGTACATTAAAAATTAAAATTCAATTCCCACATAAATGGATCCGGTATAGATTAACACATATTACTTAGCCAAGAACATATATGAACGTGAAAGAAAACACACAAAGAACACTAGATATGATATGGAAAACCCAAGAAGGGAAAAACCATGAAGAATTTTAGTTCTTAATGTGAAAACACCCATTACGGTGATACCGATTAAGGTGATTTTTACAAGTTGGATCACTACCAAAATTGCTCACTACATCTGGGCTCATTAGCCAGCTAAAACTGCTAGAAAAAGGAGGGCTCACTTCTTGAAGGAAGAATGAAAGAATCCACCACAAAGGCACAACTGCCACTCTATTGCAATGCCAGAAGAAACCTTAGGATCATTGCCATTTGTACCAAACAATATGATAAAACAACCATGCCAATCAACCACTTCGCATCACCAAAGATATATCTTCCTTTTACAATCAACTTCCTTCTACAAATCATTCTCTATATTATTTCATTACAACCATTCCTTATATATACTGATCTCTAAAATATATTTTTCAAGTCGTCCAAGGAGATAATAAAACATAATTCAAAATAGGTCTTCACTAAGCATTCCTGCCGTGGAAAGGAATGAGAAGTGGACCACACCATAATACAACATGTTATCCAAATGTCGCAATCAGCGGACCAAGAAGATAGATAACCTAGGATTAGACAGATAGGGTAAGAACAATTATAGAGTACAACACATGCCAAATCAAAACAACAAAGATGCATGCATGAGAAGCATAAATCTAGAAACACGACAAAAGAACTGAAGATGCAGAGCAATGTGGAGCTCTGCAAACTCTGTCAGACAAACATCATCAACACAACATAGACTTCTGGAGAACACTTTTTGGAGCACCAAAACATGAGAGAAGAATCTCAAGACAATATCCAACAATGTGCCAACACATCATGAATATATATGCAATAAGTCAGAACATCTAGAACAAAAAAGAACACTGAAACAAAATCAATATGTTGGCTTCAATGACAACCATACTGAAACATCAATAAACTTCACATTTACAACAATCTCCCCCTTTTTCATTGATGGTAACATTCATCAATGACAAAAAATTTCTCCAAAAACATGTCTCAAAAAAGACTTCTCCCCCTTATAAAAAAAACTATATGCTTCCAAACTTCTTCGAACTTCTCAAGTACAAACTTCTCAAACTTCTCAAGCATAAAATTCTTAAAATTATCCTTTGACACCAAGGACAAAGGTAGACAACAACACAAATTAAAAACCACACATCTCCCCCTAAGAGGAAGCCCCAAACATTAGCCTAGACAGAAATATGCATGAATTATCCTCGACTAATGCACTGTCAAATGCACTTAGTTCAAACTAGGAAGTGGAATAACCCCCAACAACTACCAGAGATACTTGAAAGTATCTTTGCACAATGCCTTTTTAAAAATATCTGCAATTTTCTCTTTTGTAGGTACATATTCAAGTTTCACTTCACTATCTAAATTTTTTGTCTCAAGAAATGATACCGAATAGAACTATGTTTTGTTCTAGAATACAATACCAGGTTCTTAGAGATATTGATTGCACTTGTATTATCACACATGATCGAGATAGGTTCATTAAATAGTATGCCAATATCAAGTAAAGTCTATTTCATCCAAAGTACTTGAGTGCAACATGAAGCAGATGCAATGCACTTAGCTTCTATGGTTGATAAAGATAAAGAATCCTACTTCTTACTTAACCAAGAAACTAAACACGAGCCAAGGAAAAATGATCCACAACTTGTACTCTTCCTATCATCAACAGTTCCTGCCCATTCTGCATTAGTATAATCTTTCAGACTAAAGCCCGATCCTCTGGGATACCATAGTCCAAAATCCTCTATTCCTTTCAACTATCTGAATATCCTTTTTACTACAACAACATGAGACTCTTTCAATTCTTGCTAGAATTTGGTTGCAAGACAAACAATATACATGATATTTGGTCTTGTAGCAATCAAATGTAACAATTCTCCAATCATTGATCTGTACTTGCTTGCATCAGTCTTAGAAGATTTATCATTGTTAGTCACTTTCATCTGGTAGTCATGGGAGTACATATTAGTTTGGAATTCTCTAATCCAAGCTTCTTCAATAGTTTTTTAACATACTTTGACTAAGAAATGAAAATACCTTTACTGTTCTAATTTACTTGCAATCCAAGAAATAAATTCAACTCACAAGTCATAAACATTTCAAACTCCTTTTGCATTTCAATAGAAAATTACTTGCACATATCATCATTGCCATGAAAGATTATGTCATCCACATATACAACAACAATTAAGATCTTACTTGATTCAAATTTGAAGTAGAACCTTGATTCAGTAGATACTTATCTAACCTTCCATACCAAGTTCCAAGTGCTTGCTTCAATCCATACAATGTCTTCCTCAATTTGCAAACAATATCCGAATCGTATGATAACTTGAACCCTTCTGATTGTTCAATGTAGAATTCTTCTTTCAATTCTCCATTTAGAAATGTTGACTTCACATCCATTTGATGGACTTTGAAATCCTTATATGTTGCAAAAGCCAAAAACATCCCGATAAGCTCTATTTTAGCAACAAGAGCATAAGTCTCCTCAAAGTCAACGCCTTTCATTGAGTGTAACCTTTGCATACCAATATCGCTTTGTTTCTTACAACTTGACCATCTTCATCCAGCTTATTCTGGAATACCCACTTAGTTCCAATGGCATTCTTATCTGTTGATCTAGGTACCAATTCCCAAGTCTGATTTTTCTCAATTTGATCTAGTTCTTCCTTCATTTCTTTCATCCAATTCTGATCTTTGTAGGCTTATTCAACTATCTTAGGTTCAGACTCAGAAAGTAAACACAGAGGAAATTGATCTTTAGTAGCTTTGCTTCTTGTAATGATTCCTTTGTTTTTATCTCCTATGATTTGATTCTTAAAATAATTTTTCTGCACATACCTCGGGTTTTTTGATACAGTTGTCGAAGCAACCTGAGTTTCTTTCAACTTTTCTTCATTTATGTTCTTATCTTCTGCTTCATCAAATTCATTTCCTGCTTGAATAACAATTCTTTTGAAATGTTCTCATCAACCTTCACATTTGCACTTTCAAAAATCTTATTCAATCTCTTGTTATAACATCTGTAAGCCTTGTCTTTGTAGAATAACCAAGAAATATACCTTCATCTGCTCTACTATCAAACTTTCCAAGGTTTCCTTCATCTCTCCGGATATAGCATGTACTTCCAAAAACTTTGAAATACTTCACAGATGGAATTCTTTTGTACCATAACTCATATGATGTCTTCCCAGACTTCTTCATGAATAGAACTCTATTAAGGCTATACACAATAGTGTCTATAGCTTCTCTCTAGTAAACTTCTAGTAGGTTTACTTCCTTGATCATAGTTCTTTCCGCCTCTTGAATAGTCATGTTCATCCTTTCAACTACGTCATTCTACTGAGGTGTTATAGGAGCTGACAAATGTCTTCTAATTCCATATTTCACACAACATCAAATTCATCAGAAATAAACTCTCCTCCTCTATCAGATCTCATACATTTAATTATTCTATCAACTTCATTCTCAACTCTAGCTTTAAATATCTTGAATTTTTCTAATGCTTTTAAATTTTATCTTAGAAATGCAACCCAAGTCATTCTAGAATGATCATCAATTAAGAGCATGAAATACATTTCACCTTGTAAACTCCTTGTTCTAGTCGGACCACATAGGTCTATGTGTATGAGATCCAACAATCCGGTAGATTATTGTTATTTTCCTCTGAATGTTCCTTTTGTTTGCTTTCCTACTTGACACTCTTTGCAAATACTGTTATCTGGTTTAGTCAATCTTGGAAAATCTCTCATAGCTTTTATCATACTGATCTTCACCAAATTGTCAAAATTGATATGACACACCCTTCGGTGTCGTAGCCAACTTTCATTGATCTGTGATAATAAGCAGTTATATAGCAACTTCCAATTGATACATATTCCACCTATCTTTTTCTCTGCAACAATAACAGTTTTGGATCTCACATCCACCATCATGAAAGACAAAATTATAAGCATTTATGCACATATATCCAACACTCAAGAGATTATGATGTAATCCTTTCACATAAAAAATATTGCCAATGTTATGCTTTCCATCAAAAGTAATAGAACCAATTCCAACAATCTAAGTAGTCTAATCATCCCCAAATCTAATAGTACCACCGTCATATTTTTCAAGCTTTACAAACTTAATTTTGTCACCGATCATATGATTTGAACAACCACTATCAATCAACCATTCATTTCTATCTTTCCTAATATGAAATGTTGAAGCAATAGTCTCAACAATCTTTGAATTATTAGGTTTAGGTCCATCTTTCTCTATCATGAAAAAACAATCACAATCCCCATAATCTGATTCATCATCTGAAATACCAACATCATCTCTAACATAGTAGGATTTCTTATTAAATTTTTGTTTGTTACCCTTAAACTTCTATTTTGATCCTCTTTCCAGACATTTAGATGCATAATGGCCAATCTTCCACATTTAATACATTTAAGGGGTAACATACCTTTATACTTGTCGATTCGTCTCTTCAACTTTCTCACAAAGTTTGCTTCCATTTCATCCAAGATTTCTTTATCATTTGAATCTTCATCTGTAGCTTTTGATGCTTTAAAGGTTGTTTTTTATTTTTCTTTGTCTTTGCCAAACTTCCTCATCTAAAATGCAGTCAAGGTGCCAAACAACTATTCTCTAGTGAATTTTGATTGATCATAGGTTTCTTCAATAGCTAGAATCTTGTCATTGTAACTTTCTGGTAAAGTTCTCATGATCTTTTGTATCACATTGTTCTTATCCAAGACACCACCAAGATCTTTGATCTCAATCACAACACTATTAATCTTCTGAAAATAGCTTGCAACTCCTCCACCTTCTTCCATCCTCAAATTCTCATATGTGCTCTTAGTAATCTGCATCTTAGATAGCTTGACTCTTTCTTTTCCTTCATTAATACTTTTCAATCTTTCCCAAACTTTATAAGCATTATCCAATGTAACAACCTTCGCCAATTCAGTTCTAGATAAAGCACTGAAGATAGCATAACTTGCTCGCTCATTTTCTTCATAGGCTTCAATCTCATCTGGTGCAGTAGGTACATTTTTCAATGCTAACTACTTAGTCTCCACAACTTTCTAGGTCTTGTAACTTAAAGAAATAAAATATCCTCGCATCTTCACTTTCCAGAAACTATATTTGCATCCTTCAAAGTTAGGAATTGTCAATTTATATTCCATTAGATCTCCTTAAGCGATTAGTCTCACTTTTTAAGAACCGAAGCTTTGATACCAATTGTTGAATGTTTTACAAAACTGAGAGGGGGGGTGAATCAGTTGTACATTAAAAATTATAATGCAATTCCCATAGAAATGGATTTGGTATAGATTACTTAACCAAGAACAGATATGGACATGAAAGAACACACACCAAGAACACCAGATATGACATGGAAAACCCAAGAAGGGAAAAATCACATAGAATTTTAGTTCTCAATATAAAAACACCTATTACAATGACACTGATTAAGGTGATTTTTATAAGGTGGCTCACTGCCGAAATTTCTCACTACAGGTGGGCTTACTGCCCAGTTAAAACCACTAGAAAAAGGAGGGCTCATTTCTCGAAGGAAGAAACAAAGAATCCACCACAAAGGCACAACTAGCACTCTACTGCAATGCCAGAAGAAACCTTAGGCTCATAGCCATCAATACCAGAAAACATCAGCAAACAACCACATTGATCAACCACTTCTCATAACCAAAGATAGATCTTCCTTTTACAATCAACTTCCTTCTACAAATCCTTCTATATATTATTTCATTACAACCATTCCTTATATATACTAATCTCCAAAATAGATTTTTCAAGTTGGCCAAGGAGATAATAAAACATAATTCAAAATAGGTCTTCACTAAGAATTCACATGGTGGAAAAGAATGAGAAGTGGACCACACTACAATGCAACAACACGTTATCCAAATGCCACAATCACTAGACCAAAAAGATAGAGCATTAGGGGTTAACCAGATTAGGTAAGAACAATTCTAGAGTACACAACATGTGCCGAATTAGAATAACAAAGATGCATGCATGAGAAGCATAAATCCAAAAATGCAACAGAAGAACCGAAGATGCGAAACAATGCGAAGCTCTACAAATTCTATTAGACAAACATCATCAACACAACATATACTTTTAGAGAACACTTTTCGAACCACCAAAACATGAGAAAAGAATCTCAAGACAATATCCAACAACGTGCCGACACATCATGAATATATATGCAATAAGTCAAAACATCTGGTGTAGTGTCCCTCCTAGACTTGCAGTTTGATTTGCGTACTGGTAGACTTTTTTAGACTTATGATGGTTACTTGGATGGTTGTTTATGACTCTTCTGCTACTTTGGATGGTATCTCTGATACTAGGACTTTATGTGGATTCATGTTATCTGTTATGACTCTTTATGATTGGAGACTTTTATGATTGATGATGTGAGACTTATTATATGGCATATGATTCTTGTGGATGTTGATATATAGTATCACCTTGATGGATGAATTTATATGACTCGTGGATTTACATATGATCATTGTTTACATGAATTATGTGACTTATGATGATACTAACCCTATTTTATGATGATGATTCTATGCAATGTTTTGTTATCATATTGTGTGTTTGTCTCCATGAGTAGAGACGATTCCATATCACTCATTGCGAGCGGGATATGTCATCATGATTCTCTATCAGTTGTCTGTTTATATATATGTATCGTATATGTTGCATTGGTCTTTGATGCAGGTTTGCAGATACTAGACATCGACTCCACCTGACTCCACAGGTCTAAGCGTGTCTTTATCCCAATGGCAAGTTGTCGAAGACGACATAGTTTCCCTCACACACTCTAGGTCTAAGATGTCTACTTTTTCGATTGCGCCACGATGCAAGAGTCTTGTGTTATGTTGTTCCCCTGGCATAAGTGGATTAGAGTCTATGTTTATGTGGTTATGTTTGATTGTTTAATTATTAGATTGCAAGTATTTATTTGATTGATTAATTGATTTAATCATGGTGTATTTCTAATCATTAATTATCTATTTATCGATGGATATTTATGATTGGTGAGATTTAATTATTTTAATGATTGGTTTATTTATTATTTGATGGTTTATGCATTATGGAATTATTATTTATTTGTATTGTTTTATTGTTGAATATCTATTTATTTATTGTTGTTGAGCCTTATTTAATTATTAATTATTATTGATTTTTGGATTAGTTGACTTTATCAATTATTTATTATTATTTGAGATTTGATTTTATATTTTTAAGTGGGTTCCTATTTCTAAGGCTTTAAGCTTTTAATTTATTAATTGATGAATTATTATTATTTAATGTGTTATTATAAATTGTGTTTGTTGGTAATTGCAAAATGAATATATTTACCTAACCTTGCATATGATTGGTGGAATTTTAATTGGAAGGTAAATTATATTGAGAATAGTATTTGCCTTGAAATTATACAAGACAGGTAAATAATATAGTTTTTGAGAATATTTTCATTGGTCGGCTTCCAATATAGTTTTTGAATTAATTTTTGTATTTATCAGGCTTCCTATGCATTCATGAGGGCTAGAAAATTTTGGAAGCTTTGAAGATCTGGATTCTTAAGGATTTTCTTGTTGTTTGGGATTGAGATTGTTGAAGATTTTTGCTAGAATTGGATTGCGCTTTCAGATTTCTCCTTGTTTCATCTTTTTCCAAATTGGTTCCATTTGCCGACACTTTGCATTTTTGGTTTTAGAAAGATTGTTTGCATTGTTTGGAAAAGATTGTCTGAGGGGAAAATGATTTCATGTTTTGCAATAGATTGATTGCTAATTGGTAGTGTATGGTTTTGAGGAAATATGCATTTCTTTGATTCTCTTTTCTGGAAATTGCATTTGCTGGGAGCTCAAGTGTATTCTCTGTGTTTGATTGTGCTTCTGAGAAATTGTTGAATCATGTTTGTAATTTCATTTTTTTATTCTGTTGAGTATTTTGTAAAATCCCCTTTGGATTGAGCTTGTTTTGGTGTCTTATCTCTGTTGTATGCCTGGGTATACTCTGTTATTGCACTGTAAATGTGTAGACACAATTAATCCTCTTACATTGGCTTCAATTTGACCCTATCTAGCTTTCTTGAGCCTCTCTTGAGTGTTTGCAACCAATTCTTGTTCTTCCTTGACCAATTTGGCTCCCTAAACCTCAGTTTTTTCTCTATGGGAGAAAGATTTCTTGATGCAACTTTTTGTAGTGACTGTGCATTTGTTATGTTTGATAATCATGTTAGTAATTGGATGTCCCAAACCTTCTATGTGCAGTATGAAGTTTGTCTTGGACCCTTGAGTCTTCTTGAGACCCCTCCTAAGCCTTATGTCTCAGTATTGGGTTGTTTTCTGCAAATTTACCAAAAACACCATGTAATCACTCAAAAACACTGTCAAAAAGACTAGGGGTGGTACCTTTCATACCAGAGGCACCAATCTACACCCCAAAAGCATCATTCTTTGTACCAAGAGCGCTAACAAACATACTAAGGGTGTTGGAGGTCCTAATTTGCAGATGCAAGCATATGGAGCAAGAACGCCATCTCAGAGACCAAAAACATTGTGCAATGAACCAAAAACACTATGGTAAGTACCAAAAGTGCTGAAAAACATACCAAGGGTGCTAACCTAGGAACCAGGGGTGTTGAACTGTCCCGAGGGTCTCCAAAAGTTAGTTTTAAGCCTGTGTTTGTGCATTTTTGGATTGTGGTTTTACTCCATATGATTGTGTAGTCTGTGTTGAATTTATCAGAGTTGTATATGATATATTTTTATCCTTTATGATGTTTAATGTTCTCCAGTAAGAGGGTTCATGCCTTACCGTTGAGGTGTTTTATGTGCGATATGTGGCTCCGGCGAGAGGGAGAATGCCTCATTGTTGAGGGATTGTTAGTATGGATCTAGTGGGATGAGTTATGCCTGACTATTGAGGATTTGATGTTATCTTTATCTATTTTATGGTTTGCATCCATGATTGTCTTATCTTTATGGTGGTTCTGGTGAAGGCTTATTTCTATGAGCTTTGTTTATGAGTCTGTTTTGCTCAGTTTGGCATTCAGTTTTTGGTATTTGTTTTTATATCTCTTTTGAGACTTGGTGATGTTGTTTTATGTTCTATGGATTTATATTTATCTTATGGCCTTGGTTCATGGATTGGGGAGTGGGCTCTTGCATGTGTTGGACCTAGGTTATGTGTACTAGATCTCTAGGAAGGGGGTTTAAACCTATGGAACCACATGAAGAGTTGATGGTATAATTGCAAGTGATAACATACTAATAATTGATTAGTGGATTGGGTATTTAGGAATACACCTAATCAAGATAAAGAATATGAGATTGTATGCCCCAATTGGACAGACAAAGGGAGGTGTTTTTGGGATCCTAGATTGGGAAGACTGTTGGAGCGGTATACCTGATCTCCCTTGAGTAACTCCAATGTGGATGTTGGATCTCAAATCAATAGATTGGATAGGTTCTAAAGAAATTCCAACTCCTATGATCGAACCCTCCAATTGACTTGGCCAACTTATAGAGTGAACCTATTTGGTTACTAACTCTCTCACTTTAGGCTCTGCAAGACCTAGGCAGGTATACCTATTCACTAGTGACTTTCGATGACTAATGATTTTTATAGAAGATTGAGTATCTTGGTCTAAATTATTCCTTGCCTTAGAATGACATAGTTTCCTAGGAGAGGTTATTTTAGATGAGTTCAAGATTGTTTTTGTGGAAGCTATTCGATCTTTGTACTTGAAATTTATATGTATGTATACTATTGCTAATTGGTTCTATGAATTCTACTCACTTATCCTAGTTTTAATGCAAAGGTAATTAAAAGGTTGTGATTTGTGAATGACCAGTGTCTTTCCTGTTATTTGGGCTACAGAGTCTTATATTTCCCTAGGACTTAATGTATGATTTGTGAGAAAGTTTTTAAACCTACCCCCTTTGGTAAATCTGTCAGTTACTGTTTCTTATGAGATCTGCTAAATGCTTATATCATAAACCACCTGAATGAATTTAACACTAACCTTAAGGGACCATTCAAGGAAGAACTACAAGGAACAATTACAATCCACGAGTAGATCTTTTTAATCCAAATTTATAATATAGGAACATAGACTTCGCTGTAAAAATACGAATAACCTTATCTCCTTTAGATAATATCACAAACAACTGCCTATAGAAAATGAAATAACTCACAACACATATGCGAAGGAAAACAACTGATTGTATTAAAGGTTCAAAATAGTATAGTATTATCCAGAGTTTATATTATATTTCTTTTATTCTAATAATGTCTCCATTTTACAAAATTTGCTCATATAAATAAGTGAGAAACACCTATTCTATGAGAAGCTATGTCTCTTCATTATTAACAACCTAATTACAATTGCTTAACAAAGTGAAAGATAAAGAGATTAAGAATGCCAAGGTGATTAATATAACTGTCACTCTTATAGAATCTAATGACCACACTCTTTCTTTTCATATTTGTCTCCAATGAAAAGAGATCAAACACTGTCTGGTTGACATGTGGGGCTACATCTTCATCCTAGTTAAATCGGGCCATGACTTTCTCCTCAATCTGTTTTAATTTTCTTAGACCTAAGGCTTAACGCAGGACATTGGTTGATTAAGTCCTGGGCCAGAGAGAACCCTTCTTAGGTTTGTCTTCTGGGGGTTGGGTCTCTTTAACTTTCCTAGCCCTATTATTTTTAGAAGATGACCCCTCCATTATCACTACAGAGCTCTGAGAGTGAAAAAACTTACTTGAATTCTGGGTAGACCACTCGTGAGTTTGATCTCGAATCGTCTTGGCTCTCCAAGGATCACTGTGAATTCTTCAAGTGTTGCTTATAAGTGTTTCCTCTTTTATCAATTTATCGAGCATTCATGGTGATTTTTTATCAGTTACCATTACCAGTTGCACAATGGTCACAGAAGGCATTTATTTGAATTTATGATGAAGTGATTTTATTAAGATTTGTATTGATCATTGCAAAAGAAAGTAATCATTTGTCTAGCAGCAAATCATATCGTCCATCGATGCTCATCAATTTTATGGCCATACCGTTTTTCGATGGAATCATGTACTTCAGTGGCTTAACTTTATCTTCCCTCGAAATGTCATGTTTCATCGATATTTCCTTAGTTTTGATGAAACTACCATCATCATTAAGGAGCTTTGTGGCTTCATCGATCTCTTCACTTTCATCGAAAGGATCTACCTCACGTGTTTATGTCGATGTAATCCTCCATCGGCTCATCGAAACCCCATTTTTGGTGGGAATCCTTTCATCACCGTGTTTTGCAACCGTCTTATCGTTTTTGAGTATGTCGATAACGGTCACTCATTATCCAGTTTCTGCACGAGTCATTAATGAAATTTTTTTTATGTCGGCGAAAGAAGAATATCCTCCTTTGACTTTTCATTTTTTGATGAAATTGTGATTGTCGGCCAATAACTTTTGCACCTCTTCGATACCTTCCTTTTCTCCAAAAATTTTATCGATGAGACAACTCCCTTCGGTCAACATCTTTTGTGCCTCTTCGATATACTCTTTTCCTCGAAATAGCTTTGTCGATAAAACATCCATTGGTTCCTTCAATATTACTCTTTCGGCCAAACTTCTTTCCTCGGCGAGCTGTTCACATGTCTCATCGATATTGTAGTTTCATCGAAACTCTTTATTTCATCGGCGAGACCACTCCTGATTTCCTCAATGTACTTTATGTTGATGAAACCAATGTTTTCGGTGAATCCTTTTGGAAGTCCATCGCGACCAAGATTTGTTCGATAAGTAACTTTATCGATAGAATAATGGTAGGCTTCTTCGATAGAGTCATTTTGGTCAAACTGGGCGATAGAATAATGGTAGGCTTCTTCGATAGAGTCATTTTGGTCAAACTGGGCGTTTCGGTGAAGGATTAGTATGTATATCTGATGGCCTTGGTTTGAGTGATAATTTTTTAGGATTATGATGTCGATGGAAATGCCAAGGGTTCTATCGAAATTCTTAAGGGCATGCTTGATTTGATTTTTTTTTTAAGAAAACTTCTATAGCTTCAATTGAAACCACGAGATTCCATCGATTTAAATTCAATGCTTAACAGTGACTCTGACTAGGGATGGAGGTATACTATGGATGCCTTCAAGAATCTAGAATCTTTGGTTAATAAAAACATACTAATGGGAATTCGTGGTATACACAATGAGAAAGTAATCCTACTATACTGTACATGGAATCATATTGTTTCAAGAGAAAATTTTCTTTAGGAATTGTCCATGTACTGGCAAATCTCGACTCTCTTCTGTTGCACTTTGTATGAAATATGAGTCTTCTCCTGCCTTCTCCAGGATTATATATGGTCCTAGCGAGAGAGCCTCAAACTTCCCATGCTTGCCTTTCTCCTGATTTCATGCATCCCACATCAAGACCCAATCACCTATCTCAAATTTCTTATTTGTCGTTCTCTTGTCATACAATCTCTTCATTTGATTCTATAATTTAATATTTTGTTTTTGGGCATCTGGCTTGATTTCATCCAACTCTATTAATTTCACAAGCCTTTATTGCATAGGATCAATGATATCAATCTCTTCCTGTACTATGAATTTGTGAACAGGCAAGAGGTTATCGAGAGGGGGTCTAACTTTCTTTCCACAAACTAACTCAAATAGAGATCTTCCTGTGGGCTTCTTCACTGGTATCCTATCTGCCCAGATTGCCAGATTTAATTTAGAATCCCATGCTTTCTTATTCTGTCCTAACATCCTCTTAATAATCTTGAGAATATTTTTATTACTAGACTCAGCATGTCCATTACCTTGGGGATGATAGGGAGATGAATGAGATATCTTGATGCCATATTCTCCACAAAAGGTGTTGAATTCTTCAGATCTAAAACACATACCATTTTCTGTGATGATTCTTGCAGGGACACCAAATCTAACAATGATATTTTCCATCAAGAATTTGATCACTACTTTACTAGCAGCCTGTTTGGTAGGGATTGCTTCCACCCATTTAGTTAGATAGTCAGTGGCTACCAAGATCCATCTATGTCCTCCACTAGATTTATCACATATTTCCCCTATGAAATCCAATCCCCATTGTTGAAACGGTTCTTCAACTTGCATTGGTATTAATGGGAATGCTCCTTGGTATTTCATTTTTCCTAAGAATTTTTGGCACACTTCACACTTTCTACCATACTGATAGGAATCATTAAACACGTGTGGCCAATAAAACCCTACCCTTAATATCTTGTGAGTTTTAGTCTTGGCAGAAAAATGACCACTACACACTCCACCATGCATTTCTTGCAAGATTTTGTCTACCCGACATTCATCTAAACACAATAGTAATATTCCATCTCTGTTTTTCCAATACAAGTCACCATTAATGATTACATACTTTAATGATTTCAACTTGAAGGTCCTCTTTTGATTATCAGTCATATTGTCTGGACACTTCATATGTTTAAGATAATACACAACATTTGTGTACCATACTGTGTGCTCAATACTGAAACTGGCTTCCTCAAGCCCCACTTCATTTAATTGAAATCCTTCAGAATCTGCTCTTGCCATGAGTTTAGCTAATCCTTGACCCTTAATGACTTGTGAAATCTGGAGCTCAATGTTAAACTCTTGGATTTGATTGATCCATTTGCACCTTTTTCCAGTTACTTCTGTTTGTCTGAAAATAAGCTGTGATCTCTGCCCCTACCAGGTATGGTTTGAAGTGTTTTACCACTCTTACCAGAGAATAGGCATGTTTCTCATTTATATCATATTTGATCTCAGATGGGCACAATGATTTTTTGAAGTACGCAATGGGTTGCTCACAACCATTTTGGTTCTTCTGTAGTAATATTGTTGCTACCGTGTGACAAGGGGTAAAAGAGAAGATCAAAAATGGTTTACTAAAATCTGGTGATATTAGTACTGGTGCCTCAGATTTGCCCTTTTGATTATTACAAAGGAATCCAATGCTTCTGCATCCCAATCTATCTTGGCTCCCTTTTTCAACATATGCACTATAGGCTTTACAATGTCTGCAAAGTTTATGATAAATCTCTTGACAAAGTTGATTTGTCCCAAGAATGATTGAATGACTTTAACGGTTTTTGGAATGGGGACTTCACTAATTGCAGCCACTCTTTCAGGATCAATTTTTACTCCCTCCTTGGATACTATGTGTCCTAGGAGCTTTCCTTCCTCAACTCCAAAATGACATTTCTTTGGATTAAGAGAGATCCCATATTCTAAAGCCTTTTTGAATATCTTTTCAAGGTGATTGCAGTGGTCTTCAACCCTCTTTGAATAAGCGGTTAGACCATCCTGATATACCATCGTTATCACATCTATTAGCTCTGCAAATGCTACATTCATTGCTCTTTGGAAAGTTGATCCAACATTAGTTAGGCCAAATGACATCCTTGCACACACATACGTACCCCATGGTGTTGTAAAGGTTGTCTTGTATTGCTCAGCCTCCTTGACTTTTACTTGGTTGTAACCTGAGAATCCATCCATCATAGATAGTTCACATCCAGTTACCTTTTGCAACATGATATCCATATTTGGTAATGGGTAGTGATCTTTCAAAGATGATATATTCAAGTTCCTGAAGTCTACACAGAGTCTTGTATCTCCATTCTTTTTTCTGACAGGCTTTAGGTTTGAAACCCAAGTGGAATACCTACAAGGTTTGATTATCCCTACATCTTTCATTTTTATTATTTCTTCTTTCATCTTAGGTAGCAAGGTTAGATTTATAGGTCTTTGTTTCTGTCTAAATGGCTTGGCATCAGGTTTAAGGGGTATTTCATGCTGGAAAAGATCTTCTCTATAGGCTTTGAGGTCATCATATGACCATGAAAAATGTGCCTATACTTTCTGAGCAATATTATCAGTTGTTGCTTCATTTTAGGAGTTAATTTCTTTCCAACAAACACATGCCTTGTTGACTCCTCATTTCCCAAGTTCACTTGTTCAACACCACTTTCTCTAGCTGCAATCACTTTAGTTTCTATTTTGTCTAGTGCATTGAAAGTTCTTTTTAATGCAACCAAACCTCTTGGTATTTTGTTTGATTTCAGCTGTATGATTTCCTATCCAAAAAAGGTTTCTTTCCCATAAATCTCTTCCACAAAGTCATTAAAGTTAATAGCATGTGCCTGATAATGATCCACACATTGAAAGAAGTCTAGCAGGTGAGCATCACCTTGAAAAATTTGCCAGTTGTATAGGTTATCAGGGATAGAAGGTCTGACTTTTATCTCCACTTCTGATATCCCATTCAATGTCACATCATTTTCCTTTAATGCAATATTCGCCAGAAAGTTAGCTATTATGTTTTTTGACCTATCAACCCAATTTATTTGAAAGGCATCAAACAATTCGATAGTGTCCCACACTGCATTCCTATATTGCTTCAATCTGATATGTTTAGAGGCATATTTTTCCTTAATTTGGGACACTAACAGTTCTGAGTCCCCAAATACACTAAGTATTTTAATTCCATGCTTAACTGCTAGGTTCAGTCCTGTGATTAGAGCCTCATACTCAGCAATATTGTTGGTACATTCAAATATTAACTTGAAAGAATACTTAAATGTTTCTCCACTTGGTGAAATGAAGAGAATCCCAACCCCACTTCCTTCCTTACTGCACGAGCCATCAAAGTACATGCACCACACTTGATCATTTGTTTCTTTGATGCAAGACTCAATTGGAGACAGATCCTCAATCTTTGGCTTTGTCAATTGTACTTTAAAATTATCCATGTTGACTGAATAAAACATATTGGTTCAGGCATTTCCACATCCTCAATGATATATGAGGAATGAGGCTCTCTTTCAATTCTCACTTCATGTTTGTTCACTGGTATGGTTGTATATGACAAATCCAATTGGACATGTCCCCCTATTAGGTTTGACCACTATCTGGATAATAACATTTCATAATTTGGAGGGGCATTCACCACCGTGATGTCTATCTTGTAGGATGCTTCGGGGCATGCTGTTAGCTTGAACTCTACATCTTTCATAACACCCACCACTGGAATAGATCTATTATCCATAGCATAACACTTATCGAATGTCGTATCCACCCCCATTCCAAGATCTTTCATAACTCCCACAGGCATAACAATTATTGCTGCTCTTGAATCAATCATGAAGTTTTTAATCATTTTATTATTGATCACTAGAGTCAGGTAAAAGGGATCTACTTGGGAAGGATATTTTGTTATTGTCGACCCCAAATAAATGGTTGGAGCTGGATCATGTTCACCATTATTATCCTAACCATCCTGCTTGTGTTCTTTCACTTTATCTCCCGAGACATCTGTGATCATCTTTAGAGTCTTCTCTCTGTATTATAAGAACTTCATCATCTCAAGTAATGGCACAGAGACCTTCATTTGTATCAAAGCATTGGCAATGTCAAACGATGTGGCAACGGGTATTGGGGAAGTAGCTGTCATATTCTCCCTCTCTCCCTTTTGTAGTTTTGTCATCTAAACCTCTTTATCTTTGGTTTTGCCTAGGTCCTTATCTTGGATATTACTCATTCTATTCATTGGTTTAGATATTTTATTGACTTCTTTTATGAACATTCCAAAGGGCTTTCCTTGCTCAGGGTTTATGGTTCTGTTTCTAAGAGCATAGGTTCTTTTGGCTTGTTCCACTGCAGCCGCTATGATTCTTTCCCTTTCTTCCTCAATGGGGACCCTGAGTTTGTTCTCTTCTTCCTCATTTGAGAATATTTGTTGCATACAACATTGCTGATTGATCCATCTGGAACTTACATCACCATCCCCTTCTTCCTCAGATGAGTTATATTCTTCGAATGATAGAAAATTTATGGTGTGGTCATCTGTATACCCTTTACATTCTTCTTCTTATTCTTGTAGCTTCTTTGCCACTATACATTGGTAAGGAGAATGTGGATGTCATAGGGAAAGCACCACAGGTTATCATCTGACACTTGATTAACAGTTCTTTTTAGAGGATCTGGTGTTTGCATATTATCCTTTTGACTCTTCTCTACTGGTTTCCCATCCCTCTAGGTAGCGTTGTAAGGCATATCGTGTAGTATGGGTCTATCATGATGGAAGAACTGTTGTTTTTTCTGTTTTACTTACCTTCATAGATAAATCTTTTAGAACATTTAATACCTTGTCCAATTTATCTTCATCTTTAGTTTGTTTGGGAGCTTTTGGGTTGAACAACCTAGTATCTTCTCTTTTCCCAATTCTCCCAGCAACTTTTCTACTGTTTTCTATAGTTATGGCAGCTTTCATAACTCCTTGAAGAGTTGTAGGGTTTTTTGTTTTGAGTTCATAATTTTTCTTGCTGTCAAAGGCATTTATGTAGTACAAGATGCTTACCTCTAGGACTGGTTTTATCCTATTAGGAATTTTGTTTATAACTTTGTTAAATCTTTTATTGAAATCGACTAGTGTCTCATTAGGTCATTTTTTGATACTTATGATTTCATGTAGTGCAAACTCAGGGCTATTTTGATCTCCATATTGTTCGAGAAAAAGTCTCCTAAACTCTGCAAGGCTACTTATTGAAGCATCAGGTAATGTTCTGAACCAATCTCGTGCATCTTCTGTTAAACACTACATGAATAACTTCATTTTAACATCTTCATATGGGAGGCAAAAATCTTCCATGACTATATCAAAAGCTTTGCAATGTGCTTCTCCTGTGATAGCATTACTCCCAGTGAATTTTGGTACTGCAGTTCTGATTTCATTTGGGATGGGATGAGGATACACCATCATTCTTGAAAAGTCAAATTGTCTGATACGCTTTGTATTCATCAATCCATATCCTCCCTGGAAGAAATTCCCATGGTTATGACTGTTGGTAATTTGGTATGGTTTTGTCATTGATGTCAACACCTACTAAACACTTATCAACTTTGACACTTTGGAGAATCAGCAACATTCACCGGCAAGCAAGTGACTCATGCACAACCACCAGTATCTGGTACACTGACAAGATGAAATGATCACCGGCACTTGGAATGATATGGAAAACACTTGGTAATGTCGAAGACATCGTTTGGACATCTTGGACATCTTGTCCTGGAGTTTTGTTTATTGGTATATTCATATTTGTATATTTGTTGTTACCGACAAATAGGTCCAGGATTACACCGGCAGGTTTATCTTTTCCCGATCAACATGGTACGCTATGGAGATGATTAATTATTGTTGTAAATGCATTAAGCCGACATGTTCAATCGGTTATTGCATCGGCTATTGTATTGTTTGTAAAATATTTTTATTGTAATATCTTGTAGAGAAGACCTACTAAAATTGGTCTTAGGTTATGGTATAAATGTAATATCTTATTTGTAAGATCAGATGTGGAATGCGAAAAAGGATTGTGTGAAGGTATATGCGAGAATAAGCAGAGCTATACACACAGACATCATTTGAAGATTGAAGGAAGGTTTTTTTGTGAAGACAATCAGAACTACACTGGTACTGAATCCAACATATGAAGATGCTATTTTGTGCAGTACATTCTTATTAGATTTAAATATCCAACTGTAGTCAGTGTGACTCCCATTTTGTGATTGAGCAGTGAGCTTTAGGCGCTTGGCCTTTTTGCATGTGCAGACCCCATTTATGTACACTTACTATCTGCAGTAGTATCATCTAATTGTGGGTAGGGTTTCCCACCATGGTTTTTCCCCTTACAGGGTTTCCACATACAAATATTAGTGTTATGTGTTGTGGATGACTTTGTGTTTATGTTTCATGCACTAATCCTTACCGGTATAGCAATTAACTATTAAAACTGTCTACCGATATATTGAACTAGTTTACCGGTATTAAGCATTAAATTGGTTAAGTTGTTTTTGGTTTGAATTTATTTGACAACTGATTCACCTCCCCCCCCTCTTAGTTGTCTCCAGGACCTAACAATGAAATATATTATTATAATGGGGAAATTGGTTTTGGAGTTGGAATTAAGTTTGGTATGCAAAGTTGTTATAATGATTGTACTGATGTTCAGGAGGTACATGGGTGTATGCACAGTTACCATTCCCACGATCATATAAGGGGTTTCTTGTTATCTTATAGGTATTGTTCTTTACATTGGTTTCATCTTTATAATTTCTTCCCTTGTCTGACCCTTGGGTTGCATGTTCACATCTTTCTTTATACTTATTCAGGTAATGATCAATATCATTTTCATTAACATTGATATCCAGCCTAGCACATAATTCCACACACTCCCTTGTTCTTCCAGTATCTTTCATTTCGGTGGCCACATCTAACATTTGTTTCATCAAATTTTCAAAACGGTCTAATGCATCCATCCTGCTTGAACCTAAGGAACTTGATGTATTTGCTCTCCAATTTGGGTGATGATTTTCAAAACCAGGAGGGAATTTTCCTTTCCATGCTTTATCTACAACTGCCAAGTCCTCATTTATTGGGCATGAAGGAATTGTATGGTTCTATTTATTCCAAGCTGACTGTGAGTTATTTTTAGAGTAGTACTAGTTATACCTCTCATTCATGAAATCATTCATATGTTCCATTGGATTGTCTATCAGTTCTTTGTTTGGTTTTTTCTTGTTACTTTTCTAATCAAAGTTCAATTGTATTATTGGATGGCCTTGTGTTATTGACCTCCTTCCGTACATAAAACTTCTTATGTTTTCTTTAGATTCGCCACCTCTCCCTAAAGAGGAAATTTGTTTATTTTTTTTATATGATTTCTCTCCCACAACGAAGTCTTTTTAAATGAATATTGTCCCCATCAGAGTTCCCAATCTGTTGGATCTCAAATCAACAAATTGGATAGGTTCTAAGGAAACACCAACTCCTATGATAAAACCCTCTAATTAACTTGGCCAACTTATAGAGTGAACCTATTTGGTTACTAACTCCCTCACTTTAGGCTCTGCAAGACCTAAGCGGGTATACCTATTCACTAGTGGCTTTCGATGACTAATGCTTTTTATAGTAGATTGAGTATCTTGGTCTAAATTCTTCCTTGCCTCAGAAAGGCATAGTTTCCTAAGAGAGGTGATTTTAGATGATTTCAAGATTGTTGTTGTGGAAGCTATTCGATCTTTGTACTTGAAATTTATATGTATGTATACTATTGCGAATTGGTTCTATGAATCCTACTCACTTATCCTATAGTTTTAATGCAAAGGTAATTAAAAGGTTGTGATTTGTGAATGACCAATGTCTTTCCTGTTATTTGGGCTATGAAGTCTTATATTTCCCTAGGATTTAATGTATGATTTGCGAGACAATTTTTAAACCTACCCCCTTTGGTAAATCTGTCAGTTACTATTTCTTATGAGATCTGCTAAATGTATATATCATAAACCGTTTGAATGAATTTAACCCTAACCTTAAGAGACCATTCAAGGAAGAACTACAAGGAACAATTACAATCCATGAGTAGATCTTTTTAATCCAAATTTATAATATAGAAACATAGACTTCGTTGTAAGAATATGAATAACCTTATCTCCTTTAGATAATCTCACAAATAACTGCCTATAGAAAATGAAATAACTCACAACACATATGCGAAGGAAAACAACTGATTGTATTAAAGGTTCAAAAAAGTATAGTATTATCCAGAGTTTATATTATATTTCTTTTATTCTAATAATGTCTCCATTTTACAAAATTTTCTCATATAAATAAGTGAGCAACACCTATTCTATGAGAAGCTGTGTCTCTTCATCATTAACAACCTGATTACAATTGCTTAACAAAGTGAAAGATAAAGAGATTGGGCATGCCAAGATGATTAATATAACTGTCACTCTTATAGCATCTAATGGCCACACTCTTTCTTTTCATATCTGTCTCTAATGAAAAGAGATCAAACACTGCCTAGTTGACATGTGGGGCTACATCTTCATCCTATTTAAATCGGGCCACGACTTTCTCCTCAATATTTTTTAATTTTCTTAGACCTAAGGCTTGACGCAGGACATTGGTTGATTAAGTCCCGGGCCAGAGAGTGCCCTTCCTTTTTTTGCCTCTTAGGTTTGTCTTCCAAGGGCTGGGTCTCTTTAATTTTGCTAGCCCTATTCTTTTTAGAAGTTGATCCCTCTATTATCACTATAGAGCTTTGAGAGTGAAAAAACTTGAATTCTGGGTAGACCACTCGTGAATTTGATCTCAAATCATCTCGACTCTCCAAGGCTTGCTGCGAATTCTTCAAGTGTTGCTCAAAAGTGTTTCCTCTTTTGTCAATTTATCGAGCATTCATGGAAAATTTTTATTAGTTACCATTACCAGTTGTACAATGGTCACAGAAGGCATTTATTTGAATTTATGATGAAATGATTTTATTAAGATTTGTATTGATTCTCGCGGCAGAAAGTAATCATTCATCTAGTAGCACTTCATATTGTCCATCGATGCTCATCAATTTTATGGCCGCATCCTTTTTCGATGGGACCATGTACTTTGGTGGCTTAACTTTATCTTCCCTTGAAATGTCATGTTTCATCAATGTCTCATTTGTTTCGATGAAACTACCGTCATCATTAAGGAGCTTTGTGGCTTCATTGATCTCTTCACTTTCATCAAAAGACTCTACCTCACGTGTTTATGTCGATGTAATCATCCATCGGCTCATTGAAACCCCATTTTCAGTAGGAATCATTTCATCATTGTGTTTTGCAATCGTCTTATCATTTTTGAGTATGTCAATAATGGTCACTCATTATCTGGCTTTTGCATGAGTCATTGATGAAAAAAAATTTATGTCGACAAAAGAAGAATATCCTCCTTTGAATTTTTGTTTTTCGATGAAACTGTGATCATCGGGCAATAACTTTTGCACCTCTTCGATACCTTCCTTTTCTCAAAAAGTTTTATCGATGAGACAACTATCTTCGGTCAACATCTTTTGTGCCTCTTCGATACGCTCTTTTCCTTAAAATAGCTTCGTCGATAAAACATCCATTGGTTCCTTCGATATCACTCTTTCGGCCAAACTTCTTCCCTTGGCGAGCTATTCACATGTCTCATGGATACTATAGTTTCATCGAAACTCTTTATTTCATCGGCGGGATCAATCCTGATTTCCTCGATGTACTTTATGTCGATGGAACTAATGTTTTTGGTGAATCCTTTTGGAAGTCGATCACGACCAAGATTTGTTTGATAAGTCACTTTATCGATAAGATAATGGTAGGCTTCTTTAATAGAGTCATTTCGGTCAGACTGGGCATTTCGGTGAAGGATTAGTATGTATATCCAATGGCCTTGGTTTGAACGATAATTTTTTAGGATTCTGATGTCGATGGAAATGCCAAGGGTTCTATCAAAATTCTTAAGGGCATGCTTGATTTCATTTTTTTTTTAAAGAAAAATTATGTAGCTTCAATTGAAACCACGAGATTCCATCGATTTAAATTCAATGCTTAACAGTGGAGATGAATTCCACATGAGGTTAGCATGTAATGACACTCTACCCCACATGTATCCATTGTCCATATGCCTTATTTTATTGATTTTCCTTTGGAGGTTGATTGCATTGATTTAGCCATGTGTTGTACTTTGGTGTTGCATTCTTATATTTGAATCTTGTTGTATCCTTTGGTTGATAAGTTTCAGCTTAGGTCTTGAGTGTGAGTTGGAACTTTTTTCATCTCCTAGCATGGGGGGTGGTTCCTTGATTTGTTCCACATGGTCGGGTGGTTGAATGCCTTCTTCCATTGGGATAATCTCCTTGTTGTTGTGTATGTGGAATGGATTCTTCATGAGATTGCACTTCAGAGTTGATTTCTATATTCTTGGAAGAGAAGACATTATATCATAATAAAATGTATATATAAAACAAATGATGTGTCCTTGTACATGGTATTATCATGTATTTGATGAAAACAATTATAAAAGGACTTGATGTTGGGATTAGGTATAATTCTATTACTATTTCATGATGTAACAGATGTTTGATATGAGTTTAAAGAATCTATGTGAAAGGAATGGTTTATACGTATTTGAGTTGCATTACATTTATGAGATGGTTAGTATTATGTTATGTTGTAGAATGAATGGCAGTAGGAATGGATTAGATAGCATTGATCTTTACTTGAGTAGCTAGGTGATCATTATTATTAATGGTTAAATGATTTGTATAATGTTCTATTAGAGTTTACTATGTGAATGATCTATGCATAAATGGTAATGATGTTTAGATGCATACAAGTAAATGGTTAGAGGATGATAAATATGACCCTCTAGATAGATAAATGTTATAATGAGATGATGTCAGGTAGTGACATTAAGATACCTTAGGGAATGATTATGTTGCAAGAATAATATTGAGTATATGTTGAATTGAATTATTTTGCTTGTGTAATGTAGACTATGGTTTATACATGTACTTTTACGTGATCTTACAATTTAATGATGCTATGTTGATATATGTTAATGTTTTTGATTAAGGAAAAAACAGATTTTGAAGGGGCCCCAAAACCCTTTACAAACATAACTTAGATTACTTCTCTAAGGTATTAAAAAAGAAATTATTTTCATAGTGTTATAGATGGTTTAAAAAAAGAAGTTATTTACATTTGTTAGTAGAATTTAGATTACTTCTCTAGGGTATTTTGGCGGGCATTACATTCGGAACAAAAAACAAACACTAAAATAGAATCAATACGTTGAAATCAATGACAACCATATTGAAACATCAATAAACTTCACATTTGCAACAATAAAGCCACCGAATTCACTTTGAACTAACCTTAAATTAAGGGAAGTTGATTGTTCCAATCTTAAAAGGACTAAATTTAGATTAGGTTAATCCTTCCCTTGTTAGATTTAAAATTGAATTGTAATTAGGGTTGACATTAAGATACCTTAGGGAATGATTATGTTGCAAGAATAATATTGAATACATGTTGAATTAAATTATTTTTCTTGTGTAATGTAGACTAAGGCTTATACATGTACTTTTATGCGATCTTGCAATTTAATGATGCTATGTTAATATATATTAATGTTATCATAGTGTTATGGATGGTTTGAAAAAAAAAATTATTTCCATTTGTTTGTAGAATTTAGATTACTTCTCTAGGGTATTTTGGCAGGCATTACATCCGGAACAAAAAACAAACAATAAAATAGAATCAATACATTGAAATCAATGACAACCATATTGAAACATCAATAAACTTCACATTTGCAACAATAAAGCCACCAAATTCACTTTGAACTAACCTTAAATTAAGGGAAGTTGATTGTTCCAATCCTAAAAGGACTAAATTTAGATTAGGTTAATCCTTCCCTTGTTAGATTTAAAATTGAATTGTAATTAGGGTTGATTTGCAATGCTAGATCTAGGTCAAACAATGATAAATTGACATGAAACCATAGTAACAAAATATTCTAGATATCACATAGAGTTGTACACTAGGATTTGAGGATGAAAAATAAGTCAAAAATCATGGCAAAAATATTAGACTAAATTGTCAGGACCAAGAGGAGCAACTCTCCTTGTTTCTTCGAATATCAGGGGTAGATAGACAAGATATTTTACAGATCAAGATGACACATATAATCCACTATTAGAAGGTCAACAAAAAATTATGAGACCAAGGGGAGTTGGTTTCCTTTGTCCTCATCTTTTTGTGGCTTCAAAATCTGAAGCAGTCACCGATTAGGAGGGACCTCAAAGAGATCAATCCAGACCGATCAGCAAGAGTAAATATAATGGAAACACAAAGATATGATGGAGACAATATAGAACAGATTAAATTATCTCATGAAAACTGATTACAAACAACCGGTAACATCTGAGTTACAGAAACCGGCTCGTAGGCCTGCTAAAACATGCTCAAAGTAAAGAATATGTCACAACCAGGACCTTAAATCTCAAGATCTATCTTTTATGCTCAGTCTAACTAACTTTCTCTTCGATTGTTACATTATAATGCTCAATTACAATTATATATGCAATCCAAAGGGGATCCGACCGGCCCACAAAGGGATCAAAACTCGAAGAACAAGACCTAACGTGTAAAACCAAGAAGGTTGGCCTTTTCCATGAGATTCTTCCCGAAAATACAAATAATGAAGTGTAGATCATGGGAAAAGGTCAGCCACATGCCAAGGAACATCAGAATCAACGCTCAAAACTCTGGAAGCTTTGAAAGGGGGTCCGGTAGATCACCAAAATCGGTCAAAGCAACTGGTAACAAGAAATTGTCAACCGGTAACAAGAAACTATCAAGGAAACTGATAGCGATATCTTGCCGGAAAATTATCCAAATGCGATGTGGTTTGAAAATAAGAAAAATGATCAAGTATTCAAGTAGAATCTAACTCCACAGGATCTAGTGAGCCAAAATCGGTACACACAGAAAGAAATGGTGAAACTGCAAACAAAAAGAAAAAAAGAAAGAAAATGGTTTTGGTTGATGCAAGATTGCCATGAACCGGGGATGCTCCCGCATCAGACATTCAGAGTTATTGAAAAAGTGAGTCTCTCACTTTGTTGGGGTCAGAGGAAAACCAAGGTGGTCTACCTTTGCCTAAGAAATCCAAGATGAATCTTCAACTGCTCTATCCTTCCACTTCACAAGATACTCCTTATACTGATTGCTCTGGGTACTATGCCCAATCCTACTATCCAAAATGTCTTCAATATGATCTAGATCCTTCTGGGGCAACTATTTCTCCAAGTCTACAATACTATCTTCACTGATTTCTAGTTCAAGATACTCATGAAGATATACAATGTTAAACACAGGTGAAATACTCAGACTATCCGGTAACTCCACTTCATATGCATTTCCAGAACTGAACTTCCTCAAAATCTTGCAAGGTCAAAGCTTTCTCATTTGCAACTTGTTATAAGTTCCAACCGGGAATATCTCTTTTATCAGATATACCATCACTTCATCACCAGCTTCAAATTCCTTAAGTCTCCTCTTCTCATCTACCTTCTCCTTATACTTGTTGTTCGTATCCCCCAAATGCTGCTTATCTTGAATATGCAAGGCTGCCATGTGATCTACAAAGTCTTCTTCTTTTGAACTTCTCCAGTCTTCACTTCTAATATCTCTTAATTTCGATATACCTCTAGGATTCACTCCTGTAACAATCTCAAAAGGTGTTCTTTGGGTACTCCTATTTACTGAATTATTGTAGGCAAACTCTGCTTGTGCAAGAATCAAATCCCAACTTCCGGTTTTATCTCCAACTAGACATCTCAACAAATTTACCAAGCTCCGGCTAACTACTTCTGTCTGTCCATCAGTCTGTGGGTGAAAAGTAGAACTGAACTTCAAATTTATCTTCATCTTCTTCCAAAGTGTTCTCCAAAAATAGCCAACAAACTTAGTGTCTTTGTCTGAAACTATTCTCTTAGGTAATCCATGCAATCTTACCATGTCCTTGAAAAATAGGTCTGCTACATGTAATGCATCTGATGTCTTCTTACAAGGTATGAAATGAGCCATCTTCGAGAATCTATCCACTACCACAAATAGAGAATCATTCCCTCTCGGTGTTTTAGGTAATCCAAGTATGAAATCCATGCTTATATCCTCCCAAGGTCTTACCGGTACTATCAAAGTTTTATAAAATCCCACATTCTGACTACTACCCTTTGCTACTTGACAAACTCTACAACTTTGCACATATTTCTTAACATCCTTATGAATCTGGGGCCAAAAGTACTGCTCACTCACCAATGCTACTATTTTGTCAATACCAAAATGTCTAGCTAATCCTCCACTATGTTTCTCCTTTATCATATTCTCCCTCATAGAACTCTTAGGTATGAACAACTGAACTCCTCTGAATAACATCCCATCCTGAATGAAGTAATCCAACCACTTGCTTCTATCCACCATAACCGGTTCTCTACATGCTCTCCAAAGTTCTGCGAAATTCGGGTCATCATAATACAAGGTCTTCAATCCCTCAAATCCTAATATTGTCACTCTCATCTCCATTAGAAAATTCCTTCTCTTACTCAAGGCATCAATAAATTTGTTATATTTACCACTCCTATGCTTCAACACAAAGGTTTAACTCTGCAAAAATTCTACCCATCTCATATGTCTTTGATTCAACTTACTCTTACTGTTCAAATGCTGCAAAGCTTGATGATATGTATACAACACAAACTCATTAGGCAACAAGTAATTTCTCCACTTCTTCAAGGCTTCAACTATGGCATAAAACTCTTGATCATACACTAAATATCTCCTCCATGCATATTCAATTTCTCACTAAAATAGTCTACGACTCTCCCTTCCCGACTCAAGACTGCTCCTATTGTTGTTCCAATAGCATCACAATCCACTTGAAATACTTTATTGAAATCCGGTAAATCCAACACAGGCTGCTCAATCACCTTCTACTTCAATAACTCAAAACTTTTGTTTTCTCCAGTGGTCCACTTGAATTACTTCTTATCTCATCTCATGGTCTTAGTCATGGGGTTACAAACTGAATTGAACTGAAATTTCAAATGAACTTCAAGTAAAAACTAGCCAAACCATGAAATGATCTTACCTCTCCAATTCTTTCCGATGTAGGCCACTTAACAATTGCTTTCACTTTCTCAGGGTCCATCTTCAAACCATCTTCAGATATCACAAATCCTAAATAGACTAACTCATCCTTAATGAAAGTACACTTCTTGATATTTATCAGCAAATTTTCTTCTCTCAACCTCTGCAAAACTTGTCTCAAATGAAACAAATACTCCTTTTTTGTCTTACTAAAAATCAAAATGTCATCCAAATACAGAATATCAAACTTACCTAATAATTTCTTCAATACCTCAAACATCAGCCCCATGAAAGTGCTCAGTGCATTAGTTAACCCAAAATGCATCACCAACTATTCATACAGTCCTTCATTTGTCTTGAATGTTGTCTTCCACTCATCTCCTTCTCTGATCCCGATCTGATGATATCCACTCTTCAAATCTATCTTTGTAAAGTATTTTTCTCCACTCAAATAGTCCATTATGTCATCCATCCTAGGCAAAGGAAACTGGTATTTCACTATGATCTTGTTTATTGCTCTAGAATTAGTACACACACTCTATTCTCCATTCTTCTTAGGTGCTAAACTGCTAGTACTGCACAAGGGCTCAAACTTTCTCTGATCAAACCTTTCTTCAACAACTCCTGCACTTGTCTGTTTAGTTCTTCATTCTCTGTCGATGTCATCTGATGTGCAACTTTGTTAGGCAAACTAGCTCCGGGAACCAAGTCCATGCAATGACTAATACTTCTCACAGGTGGCAATCCATCAGGCACATTATCTTAAATGATGTCTTCATATTCTGTCAGCAAATCTCTTATCTCTTGTGGTTGTTCCTCTTCTAGTTCCAATTTTTCAGTTTTCTTAGGAATTAAGGCAAAACACACATTCTCATGTCTCAACCCATCCAAGAATTTCGTTCAATCTACCAAATAGATTCTAGCATTCATACAGACTTCATTATTCAAAGGTTCCTCCAAGGGCAACAAGGTTTGCTTCATCCCATTGGTTGCAATAGTGTATGTATTCTTGCTCCCAACATGTACTGCCTATCTATCAAACTGCCAAGGACTACCCAACAAAATATGACAAATATCCATAGGCATGATATCACACAAGACTTCATCGTGATAATTCCCAATTTTCAATTTCACCAAACATTGCTCACTTACTAACAACTTATGTTCATGTTGAATCCATGCTATCTGATAAGGCTTGGGGTGTTTCAATCTTTCCAAATTCAACTTATTCACCATCTCTTCTGAAACAAGATTATCTGAACTACCACTATCAATAACAACTTTACAAAACTTACCAAATACCTTACATCTAGTCTTGAACAAATTCTTCCTCTGCAAGGACTCTTCATCTATCCCGATATGACACAAATCTCTCCTTACCATCAACAATTCTCCATCTTCTAATTTATTATTTGATCTGGTGGCATTTTCTTCCACCACTGCTGCTCTTTTGGTATTCTTTGTCTTCTTACACTCAAAAGCACGATGTCCTTCTCCTCCATACTTGTAGAAAGTTCCTCTAAATGCTCTCTTGTCTTGTCTTTGAAAATTCTCATTCCGGTAGCCATCCAATTCTCTCCTTCGGTAGAAATTTGTATCATCTTTTTGGTATGAATTACCTTCTTTTCTCACTTCCTTGTCCTTGTTTCTAGATTTGTACAGGTACCTCTACCTTTGGTATATCCTCTTCCTCCTTGAAATATACCTTTGGTAAACCTTCCACCTCTTCCTCTCTGCTTCTGCTCATGTCTTTTGTTTAACTTCTCTTCAGCCTTTAGGGCATACTGGTAAGCCTCTTCAACACTCTCTAATTTGATCAAACTAAGTTCATCATGTATAGACATCTGCAATCAATTCAAATATCTTGCAACGTGTTCAACTTCATCATCAACATGTCAAAATCTGATATTCAACTTGTAAAATGCTTTGGTGTACTCCTTCACACTAGATTTCTTCTATCTCAAATTCTGCAACTTCCGGAACATATCCACTTGATAATTCGCTGGCATAAACTTTGACTTCAACTTAGCAACCATCTAATCCCATGTCTTGATCTTCTCTTTACCTCTCCTTTGTCTATCAACTTGCAAATGCTCCCACCAAAGAGATGCATGACCTTTCAACCGGGTACATGCATATTTCACCTTCCTTTCTTCTACAGTGTTCTCAAAATCAAAATATTTCTCCATCTCCAAGATCCAATCCAACTTTCCATCATATTCCAGTGGGGTAAAATGAGGTTTAGTATTCGCTCTACTCAAAACCCTCAAAAACATTTCCTCATCCGGATCAACCGCCGATGGGTTTACTTGTTCTACCAAGGCTTCTTCTCCTTCATCTTCACTTACATCTTCAATATGTCGGCCTCTTCTCTGGGTTGTCTCCACGACTTCCAACCGGGCTGCTATACCTTGCAATATTTCCATCGTGGTAGGGTCTGCATTCCAACACACTCCACCATTCTTAGTTCCTCTTCGCACCATCTTTTACATCAGTCCTCTGCAGTTGCAAGTTGGATCCTTAGTCCACCACCCTACAACAAAATTCTTCGGACATGCAATCTCTAGAATGAAGCTTGCTTTGATACCACTTGAAGTAGTCACTGGTTAGGAGGGATCTCAACGCGATTAATTTGGACCGGTCAGCAATAGTAAACACAACGAAAACACAAAGATATGATGGAGGAAATGTAGAACGGATTGAATTATCTCATGAAAACTAATTACAAACAACCTGTAACATCCGGGTTACAGAAATCGACTCACAAGCCTACTAAAACATGCTCAAAGTATAGAATAGGTCACAACCGCGACCTTAAATCTCAAGATCTATCTTCTACGCTCAGTCTAACTAACTTTATCTTTGATTGTTACATTCTAATGCTCAATTACAATTATATATGCGATCCAAGGGGATCTGGTCGGCCCAAAAAGGGATCAAAACCCGAAGAACAAGACCTAACATGTAAAACCAATAAGGTCGGCCTTGATCAAGAGATTCCTCCAAAAAATCCAAAAGATAAAATGTAGATCACGGGAAAAGGTCAGCCACACGCCAAGGAACATCAAAATGAATGCTCAAGGCTCTGCAAGCTTCAAAAGGGGTTTCGGTAGATCATCAAAATAGGTAAAGGCAACCAGTAACAAGAAACTATCAACCGGTAACAGGAAATTGTCAAGGAAACTGATAGCTATATCTTGTCGGAAAATGATCCAAATGCAATGCGGTTTGGAAATAAGAAAGATGATCAAGTCCTCAAGTAGAATCCAACTCCACAGGATCTGGTTAGCCAAAACCGGTATACACAGAAAGAAATGTTGAAACTGCAAACAAAAAGAAAAATAAAAAGAAAATGTTTTTGGTTGATTCAAGATTGCCATGAACCGGGGATGATCCTGCATCAAAATTTGAGTCTGATTATCATTGTGTACATTGTATAATTCCTCAATTGCATTTCCTGAGACAATTTTTTGCACAGAAAGAAATAGTGTTGTTGATGGAGATTTTCCTTAGGTCATTATTGTAGTTTTGAAATTATCCTTGAATTGAAATAGTAATTTAAATATTGAAGTAAACCCTATATCATAATGCCTTAGATTTTCAATAACTAATTGAAGTTGATGATATAATTTTCTTTAGAATTGATCACAAATGTTGATGCAATAACATGAACATGACCTAATCAAGCACACATGCTTGCATGATAATCAAAGTGTTTTTCTCCATGATTCTTGAAGAATATGGTGGGATGAAATGCTTGCTTGAATGTTTGAGAATTATTGATGATGATTGCTTGTAATGATCTCAATTATGCTAGGAATTCTTCTTAGAGTCTTAGATCTTAAATGAATTGAAAGGATGTCTTTATAAAGGGTTCCCTAGGTAAATTATTGATTAGGTCGACCTTAGATGATCACATCGAGGCATGAGGACCAAAACTCATTGGGGAAGGAAAGTGTTTCGTCCTATTTAAATTGGGACTTATTTAAGGGGGACCATGGCACCCAGGGTGCCCTATTCTAGACATGGGCACCCCAAGTTCCATTTTCCTCCCAAAATAGGGAAAACAAGTAGGAAAATGGGTTGGAAAGATCCAATGATGGAGTCCACTTAGCCATGCAGTAGGTTGACTTCAAATTTGGAGTAAAAAGGGCCAAAGTAGGCCTAGGGAAGAACTAGGATGAAACACACTAAAGTAGGAGCCAAAAATGAGGTGTGAATTGTACTGGTTACAACTTACAATGCTACAATCATGTACATGTGTGCACATGTATGTAAATAAATTTGTCAAAAGTATTTTAGTTATATACATATTTAATTGCATTTAAATATCTTGTTATTTATTCTTTTTAGATGTATGTGTACTTGTCATTATATTATATTTAAATTCAATTTATGGTTTAAGATTATAATTTAAATAAACAACCTAATTTATCCTTTAGGTACACCTATGGTCGATCCTACAACACCACATGTAGCTAACATTTTTGGACACACTAATACAAAGATCAATAAATTTAAGGATAGTACAGCTAACTTAGACAAATCTCATGGGGTGTACAAGAGTACATTTGAGACTATTTTATTGAGCTTAGTGCACCTTAGTGATGATTTAGGTCAAGTATGTTCATATACCTAAGGCTATAGAGTCTATTCTTTCCTAGATGAGGTGACATGTTACCGGATATATTTGTTTTGACTCTATTTGAAGTGTACTATGAGTAAGAAAACCATTAAAAGAGAATGAATTCCTTATTATGATGGTAAACATAGGGTGATGGGGTATCATGTTATGAGATGTGTGGATTGAGAAATGATAACTTTGATTTAACCTTGTTTTCTAGTAGCACATGGTTGTTATCCCAGCAACGACCAAATCCCATTATATTTTGCAGATTAGTTGTATGTTGAGGTTCATTTGGGCCTTAAGGTCAACTACTGTGATCTACTAGACTATTGTGGTCAGGATAGAAGATAAAGATTATTATCATGGAGATGATTGAGTGGTTCCAAATTACAGGGCCTTAGTTGGTCAGAGGATTCCTTCTTTCTACCAACCCTAGCCCCCATAGCAGATGAGGTTGTCATTGCTTCCCAGAAGAAATTAATTGATAATGTTGGAGATATTGCAACTGCTAGTGCTAGGATATCATTTGATCATGTGAGTTAGTATATGATGAGTCATCCATGATTGAGACCCTCTACAAGTGGTGCATCTAGTTCAGTTGATCCTTATTCTATTGTAGGTGCCTCTTCACCAATAGATACATATGGTTTGACATGAGATAGTATGCAGCAAGAGATGTCTCATTATTTGGTTGAGGACTTGTTGTAGACTTATGATTATATACCATCCCATCTTCACATCCCTTTATATGATGTTAAACTAAAGGTGGTGAGAGCTTATGGTCATATAGGATTGAGCCAAGGGTAATACTTTATGAGCATTCTCATCACTATGTCAACACTAGTGCACACCATGACCCACCTAAAATTATTCGATTGCTATAGAGGTGGATATATAGGGTATGAATCCTATATAGAGTCATTAGAAGATTCATGCATCCAAGGGCCTAGATTAATTTGAGGATAAACTATAAAGGATGGGGACCTCTAGTTATGTGGACATGTTTCTAGGTCCAGACTCCACATTGATGCTCACTTTCTTGCATAGTCCCCTTTACTCAGTTATTCAATATGGTCATAGACATAGATGTAGACATAGCTTCTATGGTGGATATGATAGTTGCAGATGATTCTATACCACCTAATACCTAGGTACATGTGTATACATACATGTAATTTGATTTAAATTTGAAACTAAATTTTTAGTTTTAATTTTATATAGTCTTAGTGTTGGATTTTTGGGTGATTGTTGCAAATATGTGCCTTAATGATATCTGAAAGATGTGTTGTCATTGTTGTCAACATATTTTCTCTATCTAGTGCAGTGTTGTGGTGAAGTTCAGTTAGTTGGTTTATGTTGTATATTGATGATCAGTGTTTTTGGATTAAAGGGTTTGTAGAGTGATATCTCTAGTTGATTCAGTGCAAGTGTCAGGGGTCCACATGAAGATTTGAGTGAGTTTTGAGTATATGTGTTGTGGCTAGTTTTTTTGTTGTTTAGTATTGCCAGTGTTCAGTATTTTGATATGCATTGCTCCGCATTGTAATATATTGATTTGTGGATCTTGGAATTATGTTTGGGATGTTGATGTGTGTCCTTAATTCAAGTGGTTCATGGTTTGGAGCTCCGCAAGTGATTTTTCCAAGTTGTCAATCAGTTCAATTAGTGTTCTTGAAATTCGGTTTGATAATAACATTGATTCTAGTAATTTGATTTGGTGTGGATGTTGCTGCAGTAATTCAAGATGCTTGTGGATGTTTCTAGATCATGTGTTATTCGTGTTGGTGGTCCGCATTGATCGGTGAGCGTGTTATTGATGATTTATTTGATTTGGTGGTGTTCTTCATGTTCTCGACCAACATGATACATGTAGTGTGTTGTAGATGCTTAATGCATAATTATTGTAGGTGTTTCATATTCAAGGTGGTGATTTAGGTCCATGCTATGTCTTCACCGACATTGTTTTGATCCTCATATGATATTGTAGCGTGTATGGTTATAATTTTGTAATTTTGTGATATGTGTTGAGCCGAACTTGATGATATTATTACAAGGTTGATATCATGTATAAATAAATGTAATAATCATTATAAGAGGAGTGTGTGCATGCGAATAATGTATTAATCATTCAGAAATAGAGCAGAAGTGTGGAGAGGTGTGAGAGATGTTATGTGTTTAATTGGAATTGTAACTAGGCATTGATGATGTTATTTCTCAGTTCATGATTTTTCAAAAGTGATCGGAATCTATTTGTAAGGCAATGAGCCTTCCCAGGTTTTTTGCCCTTTGTTGTTTTTGAGTAGTAAGCTCTAGGCAGTGTGCCTGAATGCATGTGCATTTCCCATTGTAATATTTCATATACTTTTAATAGGGTATCATCATATTCTAGGTAGGTTCCCACCGTGTTTTTTCCCTTGATTGGATTTTCCACATCAAAAATCTTGGCGTGATGTGTGTTCATGTTGTGTTGTTGATTTATGCTTTCACTATTAATTATCAGATCTGATTTTAAGGTAAGTTGTTGTAAAATTTGGTGACAACTGATTCACTCCCCCCCCCCCCCCCCCCCCCCTCAATTGTTTGCCCTATTTTCATCACTTACAACATATATGTACATGTTAACAAATTTGTATATATTTCTAGGTGCAGTTAGCTCATGTTACTCCTAGCCAGCTAGGGACAAAGTGTATACGTAGGCAATACTTAGTTGATGCTATCAATGGACATGTGGGTTTATATATATACATACATTATTTTTAATATATAAAATTTAACATGTACTTAATTTTACACGTGTGTGTGCGCGTGTGCGCACATGTGTGTGTGTGTGTGTTGTAATATTTCTAGGGCTTAGCACACCTATTAGATTAGGATTCTCACTCAGAGGGTTGCTTGAATTGCAGACGACATGATCACTCTACCACTTAGAGGCATTTGTGTGACCCACCTTTCTAGACATTATAGACATTTCCACATGTTTGATGATATACACTTGTATTATTTGTTGACATTTATGTTTGATGATACATTTAGTACTTGATTACCTATTTTCCATGATATGTTTATGGGTCTTGTGTATACATTTATAGCTAGATATGCGTGTTTGCATATTTTTATATGACCCACATGGGTTTATGGACATTTATATTTGAGATCATACATTTGTGGACTTGAGCTTACATGTTTGATAATATTTTTATGATTATGATACATGTATATATTCATAGATCTACATTTTTTCATTTTTGACATGATATACATTTATAGGTCCATTTACACATTTGATATATATAGATCATACAAATTTGTGTATGTGTAAAATGTGCTCGTGATTACATTCTTGCACTTATGTTAAACATGCTTCATGTAGATGTAGACATGACATTATGTTTATCAACTATATATATGGGTCCATGTTTATAGATTCTAGATATATAAACATCTAACTTATAGATCTCTTATACATATAGATTTAAGGTGGACTTAATTCATCAGATTATATAATTAGGTTAGGTTAATTCATCAAATATATAAGCCCACAACATCATAGAACCTAATCTATAAGCTCACAATATTAAGCTCAAAGTTACACTTGATATAACGATAGTAACCTAAATAAATTATAAGGTCACACATGATATCAACCCAAATATCAAGATGTACAAATTTTAGCAATGATCTATTTGATACATTGAATGCACAAGATACAATAATTAATATCATATAATCTAAAAGAAATTAAAATTTAGTTTAAAGCTAAAATAAAATTTATAATATTCTATTTTTTAAAAAGACCTACACCACCTCATGTATATAAGTTCACCCACACATGTATAACATGCTCTCAAATTTGTAGAAAATAAATAAATTTACTTTCAATCCAGGAGCATGTCCTCGACAATTTGTGTAAATTTTTCAAGGACAAGCATGCATATTATACTCAGACCATGTCAAGTGGGTCAGGTCACTCTTCACTAACATGTAATATTTTTTGGTGATTATCACTATTTAGTCTCCACTTATGTCATCCACGTGAACCTGAAACTGGATGAAGAGATAGGCCGATAGTAATTACTAGGTGGGTATATTGATGTACCTTGTTGTTAGGTTGATATTCAGTAAAATGAATCCCATGTTGAATGATTTTTAATTGTTTGAAATATGACCCTTGCACTACAACTGAACCTGCATAGGAAACAAAAATTCCAAGGTGAGAATTTGTAAAATATATTTCACACAATGAATTAGTTTGAACCTAAGATACAATTTATTTAAAACAAATTTAAAATATGGATTTAAATAATTTAGATAAATCACCGAGCTTGTGGGAAGCGACATTTCATCGCTTGTTTTAACTTTTGTTAACTTCTTCCTCTCTTTTGTGCAATGGAGTAAATAATAACTAACACCTTCTACTTATAGCTCCCACTATGATTGTAAAAACATCTCCTGCAATAAATTTAAATAAAAAAATTAAGTATTAAATAAATATCTATACCACTATAATTTAGGTCTTAGAAATTGAATATATGTGTACAAATTTGCATGTATGTAATTTATAAGCATGTGATCATAAATGTATTCATGTGTACGTATTTTAATCAATCATAAAATATGGTCATAATCATTAGAAATCAAAGGAATGTCTTTGAAGCTTCCATCCTCATCTTCATCGTATGTGTCAATAATAACTACTGACACCAACTTCCATCCACTGACATATCCAAAATCTTGGTTGTTGCATTTGTTATAGTTTTCCAAAATGGAGTCACAATAAAACCATGAATAATCTTTGGTGTATAATTTCCATGTGCGATTATTTGTACTCATGAAAAAATGCAAAGATCTTGTCAAGTCTCTACCCTCTTGCATCCATGCATTGTTCTTATATCCACACCTTGAAAAAATACAAATGTTACATGTTTAATTTAATACTAAGTATTATTTTAAAAATTTTGATAACCAAAATAAACAAAAGATCACATACATGTGTATGTATATACTCAATATCTCCCAAAACACTCTATATGGAATGTATTGGTTTGTTCATGATGATATACCAATGTCATTTGATGCAAATTTTTTCTTGCACCATTCAACAACATCATGTGCATTGTATATACGATCTCCTGTATAGATCATTTGATGCTTTCTTAGAGCATGTTTGATGCAAGATTCTGCACCATCATGTTTTACCCTTTCCATGCCCAGTCTCAAAGAAACTCCAAACATGTGGTATTTTGTCATATCGATGATATCTGCATAGTGCATAAAATGGCCTTGATGATTTGAATCTGGCACACATTCATTTGATCAAACAAAATGCTTTTAAATTTTTATCCCACTGTTTACCAAATATTCAAAAAAACTTCTTAAAAGAAATGTTCTACAAAATGTGTGTCATGCTCTTTATCATCACTTATATAAAAGTGATATTATTTCTTAACGACTCGTGCACACCATTCAAATCCAATTATTCCTATTGACAACACACATGCACCTATTAGTGATTTGCTTTGAAAAGTGTTAATCTAATTGAATCTCTTTTTGATGTACAAAAGAGTAATTTTCTATGAAGTCGACTACTGATAAAATAGTTCTAGGTGGGAAAGTGTCACTTAATGTTTGAAATTGTTGTTCTTGCCACTTAGCAAAAAACCATGATTTGTGTATGGTTGTATCAATTTAGAAGAAAAATCCATAAATGTTCCAATAGGTATCTCCTCTTCTACATAATCCAACCTTGTGGATTCTTTCCAAAATTTTGTTTCAAACTATTTATGCTTGTAACTCTTGCAATTTACCATCTTCATCAAGTCAATATCGTCATTTATCAAAGGAAATTCAGTCAAAATGTCACATGGTAATCCTTTTATGCAATCTATTTGACCAATTGCATTATCATTTGATTTATCATGCAAAATGGATGCTATGAACTGACTTACTCATTTAGGAGAAGCACTTTTAAAATCATTACTTTTTTTTCTCCAATCTTTTGAAAGACCTGCTAATAGAGATCAAATTCAATATGATAGTGATAACAACAATTTTCAAAAACTTTGTTTACCTTCACATAATATGGACTTGATCTTTAAAATATTGTTTGTCCAATATTTATATGAGGATTTGGATTACAAAACATTGCATACAATTCATGTTTTGATTAATAAGAAAAACAGGTTTTCAAGATTTGAAACCTTTAACATAGGAGATTAAGAATTATCATCATAGAGTATCCAGATCATAAAAAACTGCTTACAAAACGACTGGCAAAAAAGCTAGTAGACATAAAGGATAGCAAAAGATAGAAACAACAAAACAACATAAACTAGGAAAACACTGCACAGTTAAAGAGTCTTCAGGAGGTCCTTCGCCTTAATCACCAACTAGACATAGGTGGCCACAACAGCTTTGAGTTCATCCAGGTCCTTATCAGGCTTCTTCTCCTTCTTTTTACCTCTGGTTCTTGTTCTGGGTCCTTGGACATCTCCTGTACCTTCAGTGTTAGGGTCAATTTCCAGGATATCCTTTTCCTCATCCAATTTGCTGATGAGAGTTTTGGTATTGCCAGCAAAGACCTTCAGAATGTTTAAGCTTTTCTCTGCAATACTTTTGAGACATTCCTCAATTTTGCTGACTTTACTGACAGTTCCTGACATAGTTTGATCCATAGCATTAGTATTCGCCTTCCTCTCCAGCAAGTCTTTCTCGATTTTCTCGAATATGGGGTTGAAGGAGTCTCTTATATTTTCAGCTTTAGCAACAATATTTGTCAAATCCTCCATATAATCCGCCATAGTCTTCCCTTCACCAGTGTCGATAGTTTCCAGAATCTAGATTATGTGGCTAAGCTTCTTGTTGTCATCCACAACTTTCTTGTAACTAGTGATTAACCATTCCATGGTGTCTATTAAACCTTTCAAACCCTCAGGAGGAGGGTTTGAGGGGGGATCTATCTTACCGGAGTTTTCCTATTCCTTATTTGGGGTGTCACCAATAGTAGCTTTATCTTCAGCCCTATGAACTTCTCCAGTGGTCACCTCCTCCAAGTTTTGGTCAACATCCGAAATCTTTTTCTGCTTATGTTCATCCAGCTCCTTCACATTCTCATCCTTTCTCTTTTGTTTGTTTCTGGTCTGAATATGGGCTTTAGTTTTCTTTTTCAGAGAACCCTGGGGTTTCTCCTTCTCTGAATATTCAGAGACCTCCTCCTCCGAGAAGGAGCTTATCTGGAGAATTTTTCCTTTAGATTTCTTTCCCTTTGAGGAGGAAGGCCTGGTTTTCAAATGTTTCCTCTTCTTACCTACTTGAACTTCCAAGCCATCTGTACTCTCCTTATATTTTCTCATTGGATCACCATCAGAACCCTCATCCAAAGAAAAAACAGTCTGACCCATCCCCCTCAGACTCAGAAATAGAGGATTGCGGGCGGGCTATTTGGTTAGCCTTGAGGTAGTCATTAATAAGAACCATTAAGCCTTGATGCATGGCAGTGTCACCCATAGTGTTCTCTTTATAGGCCTTAATGGTGGCATTCATAGAACATAATAGAAAGTATGGAATGTTAACCTTCTCGTCATGCCTAAAATGATTCATCAAAACAAAATGGTAGCCATATACTTTAGTGAATCTACGATCCAAAGTAATATAGCGCATTATAACAAAAAGGACCTCCCTCCATGGTTTAACAAAATCCCTAGGGGGATAGTAAATTTTACTTAGCTTCACCAGGCATTTTTTCTCCTTTTTAGTTTCAGGATATCTTTCAATGGCCTCCTTGCTCACTTTTTTGTATTTGTAGTAGTTGCTTCCTTCCCTTCGGAGACTCGTGGCCTGGGTAATAAGGTCTTCATCTATGACAACAAACTGGTCTCCCATCTTCAAAGTGCCCTTTCTCCAATTTTTACAAAAGAAATTAGTGATTGTGGCGTCTCATCCATGGAGCCTCTCCATAAATTTTGAAAACCCGCCCTTCTACAGAATGTTCCAGACTGCCTCCTTTTGCTTCCATTCCTTACAACTGCTAGGTTCGTAGCGGCTCCTATTTCCTCCCATATTTTTGCTATTCAGAGCTGAATGTCAAAAATTGCAGAGAGATTTAGACAGAGAGTTTCTCAGAGCTACCAAATTTACCTAGAAAGTGTGGGAAGTGATAGATTTAGTGTTATAATAAATGGTGCTGACAATATTATAATTGCTCGAAGCACTCCTTTTAATCTGTTTCATTATTGTTTTGTATATTAATGATATTTGGGGTTCCATTGTATCAGTCCTTAAAAATGATTAATCTGACATCCTCTAGGAGGTCTTGTTCTCCCTTCTAAGTAATCATTTCGTCTTGATTGACCCACGCATTGGCTACCTAGTCAGCAGAACCATTCGCTTCATGGTAGATATGAGATATGTAACTTTTCTCAAAAGTGTTAATGAGGTCTCTAGTGGCCTTTATAATGTTATTGATAGACCATGAGGGCTTAGAGGTCCCCTTGAGGCATTTGATGATGTTGTTAGAGTCCCCTTCAATTCATATGTAGGGGCAATTCCATCTTTTTGCGAGGAGAATACCTTGGAGTGCTAACATTGCTTCTGCCTTGTGGTTTGTTTGGCTTCCTATTGGAACAAAAATCATTTCCTTGCATATACCTTTGTCATTTCTAAGAATAGCTCCACATCCAGCAGGGCCCGGATTACCTTTTGCAGCACTATAAAAATTGACTTTGAACCAACCATGAGGGGGACTTTGCCATCTTGCTTCTAATCTTTTGTTTTGCTTGGGGTTAGAACTGCCCAGCATTCTTCAAATTACAGGAACTTAAAATGTGAGATTCCAATGGGTTGGTCGAAAAGCAGGGACCCCCAATGATCCCAATATTCTCCACAATCGCCCATTGTATTTTTTGGAACACAATATCTTGAGTAAGAGAAGTGTCCCTAAAAATATGATTGTTTCTTTCTTTCCATAATCCTCACAAGATGTGAGGGAGAGATAGTTGCCACAGAGATCTCAAAAAAGAGTTATACCAATGGTAATTCTAGGAGTAGAACAACTCACTGATAGTGTTAGGAAACACCCAATCAATGCAAAAACTCTTAAGAAATATTTCCCAGATAGAAGCAGAATAGGAACAATGGATAGCCATATGGTCCACTAACTCTTCCTCCTTAAGACACAAAGCACATCTATTAGGAAATGAAAATCCTCTACCCTTGAGGTTATCTAAGGTGAAGATTTTATTTTGAAGAATAGTCCAATAGAAAAAGTTGATTTTGGGGGTCAGACCCTTTAACCAAGCTTTAGACCAGAAAGGATTTTCAGAAGGGGCGGGGGAGAGAACACCATACATTGAAGAGATAGTGATATTACCTTTGGGTTCATATTTCCAAATGAGGGAGTCTTCCTCTTTAATCAACCAGGCCGAAGACAGATGATTTTTGAGCTTGATAAGGCTTGGGTGAATACTTTCTATGTTCTGCCATTTATTACTAGTCCAATACCCTTCAACTAAAGGACCAAAAGTTCTAATACAGGAGGAGGCATAAGGGGCCCATTCTGGGAAATCAGTCAAAGGTTTATCAAAAAGCCAGGGGTCTTCCCAAAAAATTAACCTTCCTACAATTGCCTACTTTCCAAGTAACCCCTTTGGCAATGCTATCTTCACAAACAATTCATGTTGTATTGTGTCTAACTAATGTTTTGTATGAAAATCATAATGATTAGGCCCAATCCTACATTTGATAACATATTTACTAATTGATGAAGGACAAGTATTATCATTACAAAAAAATGAGATCAAGTTCCTAACAACATCTTCAATCTTTTCAGAATGAGGAGCTCTACACATAATTTCCCAATTGCCTTCCAAGGTACTATCATCCAAAATCTTTCTCCTTTTCACATATTTTGATATTGTCTTTCTAGTCAAACTAAACTCAGTTGAAAGTGAAGAAATTTGTCTTTTTTGGATATTTTTTATTTAAAATAGATGTCAACATCACTCTTCTTGACGTGGTCTTATCTGTAGATCAAGATTGTCTCCCAATGGAATCAAAACCTTTCTTAATATTTGCCACAATATCTTTTTGTAGGTGAGAAATTTTCCTCTTTTTAAATGTTGAATCTACACCCAACAACTGCAATGACTCTTTTAACTCATTATGAACAAATACAATTGATAATAGTTGGGCTTTATCAAGTGTATCAAGATTTTCAAAATGAGAACTTATTTCCTTTACAGTTTTATACATTGACCTCCTTTTAGTATGTCTAGGTTGTTCACTATAAAGTTTCAATTTCTCCACATCCATTTCAAGTAAATGATCTAAATTTCTATAAGAAATATTTCTCTTTACTTGTTTAGCTAGATTCACAATATGCTCATCCATACCAATAGAAGGAAGTGATCTCGACCCGTCTCTAACCACCATTGTTTGGACTTGGGCTTCCTCCCTATATTCAAATATGTGTTCTTCAACCTTGTTTTCTCCAATACCTGTCTGTCCCAAATTCTGCTTGTTGAGCCTAGGCTACACACAAAATCCATATATATACAAGAGAAGAATTTAGAATATATTGAACTACTGAAGTAAACTTATAGACCTAGAAAAGAATGATAGAGATTTCAAAAGACTTTGAGAGAAAGAGCTTTAAAAATATTTATCTTTAAAGTCAATGGAAATGCATAGCTCCTCAATTTTGGTCATCCTCAACTCTTGTCTATGAGGCAATTTTGATATAGCTCTATAGAAATCTCAAGGAAAATTCTCATGATGAATAGTGATTATGACCCTTCTAGGGACCCACTCATTGATATATAGTCAGATATTTGATCACAATTTAGAAAATTTTCTTTTGTGGTAGTCTTGTGATGCAGGAGCACCGGTCTAGTTCTTATCGGTTGAGCAGTTTTCAGTGGAATTGCTTGAGATCATGACATTTCTTCTTATTTGAGTGTTTAGAGTTGTGGCTTTTGGATTTAATCCCGGTGAGTTATCAATTCTGGTATTGGCCCAGTTGATATGTCCTTACCGGTTATTCTGGCAGTGTGTTGAGCGAAGTTGGATCAGGTTGTAGTTGATCTTCATGACTTGTGAATCATTGATTTGTGTTTTCTTGTGTCGTGTCTAATGTTCCAGGAGGACCGCACATTGTTTTATGCATTTTGGAAGTTGTTCTTAATGATTTGAGCCCACATGTTATCGTTGTATGTTTCATGAACCAGTTGGTCTTTGGGCCGACTTGATCGAGTTGTAATTATTTGCGGATGGTATAAAGGGTGGTTTGCGAATCATTTGAGAGGGAAGAAGTTAGAAGATCAAAGACAGAGTTTAGAGATCGAGCGAAGATGTAGTTTGTAGAGAGATTCTGGTCCGGGGATGGAAGTTGGGATGGCTGAAGTCTGGATTAGTGCAGACTGTTACCAGAGACCCATTCGGTGAGCAGAAGATCTGCAGATCTTAGATTTGTATATTGTTTCCAGTGAGATTCTAGTCTGGGGAGACTGAAGCTGGGATGGCTGAGGTACGGATCAATGCAAAATAGTGGAAGCTATTACCAGATGATGAATTTTTTAGAGGATGATTTGTGGATCATAGATCTAATTTGTAAGGATTGTTGTGTAATCCTGGGTTGCGGTCCAACATGTGGCATATGTAATTCTTTAAGTTGTTATAAGATTTGTTCATATTGTTTTGCCGGTTATGTATTCTGAGAAGTTACCGGTTGTTCTTTTTACTATTTATGGCATTGTGTTACAGGTTACCGATATATTTTGCATGGTATTGTCCTTCATTGGATATCCCTACCTTGACTACATCAAGTGGTATCAGAGTTGTTTTGTTAACTTGTTGCTGGAGGAAGACCCGGTTATGAACCGTTTGGTTGAAGAGGAAGTTGAGGCAACTTGTGGACTTGTTCAGATCGCCAAACCGAATCAAGTGATGGGACTCACTTTTCAATTAACCCTGAGAGTTTGATGCAGGAGCACCGGTCTAGTTCTTACCAGTTGAGCAGTTTTCAGGGGAATTTCTTGAGATCATGACATTTCTTCTTATTTGAGTGTTTAGCGTTATGTCTTTTGGATTTAATCCGAGTGAGTTATCGATTTATGGTATTGGCCTGATTGATATGTCCTTACTAGTTATTCTGGTAGTGTGTTGAGCGAAGTTGGATCAGGTTGCGGTTGATCTTCGTGACTTGCAAATCGTTGATTTGAGTTTTCTTGTGCCGTGTTCAATGTTCCTGGAGGACCGCACATTGTAATATGCATTTTGGAAGTTGTTCTTAATGATTTGAGCCGACATGTTACCGTTGCATGTTTCATGAACTGGATGGTCTTTGGGCCGACTTGATCAAGTTGTAATTATTTGCAGATGGTATAAAGGGTGGTTTGTGAATCATTTGAGAGGGAAGAAGTTAGAAGATCAAAGACAAAGTTTAGAGATCAAGCGAGGATGTAGTTTACGAAGAGATTCTGGTCTGGGGGAACGGAAGTCGGGATGGCTGAAGTCCGGATCAGTGCAAAACAGTGCAGACTGCTACCAAAGATCCATTCGATGAGAAGAAGATCTGCAGATCTTAGATTTGTATATTGATTCTGGCGAGATTCTGGTCTAGGGAGACTGAAGTCGGGATGGCTGAGGTCCGGACCAATGCAGATAATGGAAGTTGTTATCGGATGATGAATTTTTGAGAGGATGATATGCGGATCATAGATCTAAGTTGTAAGAATTGTTTTGTAATCTTGGGTTGTGGTCCAACATGTGACATGTAATTCTTTAAGTTTTTATAAGATTTGTTCATACTGTTTACCAGTTATGTATACTGAGATGTTACTAGTTGTTCTTTCTACTATTTTTGGCATTGTTTTACTGGTTACCGGTATATTTTGCATGGTTTATGTGTTAGGCTGCAAGGTTGGGTTGTCCTTCATTGGATCTCCCTACCTTGACTGCATCATCTTGGCTTGTCTTCCTTTATGTTTTCCCCACCTCATTGGGGGCAAATTTGAGAGGGCATATACTCGATCTTTATCATATTTTTCATTTTTGACTCATATTAATGCTTCTTAAGCATTCTTCTCGCCGAAGTCGTTTCTTCCATTTTTATGCTAATGATTTTGGATTTTTTTTGTAGTCTTTGGATTGTTATGCTAAACATTGTAGTTTCTGATGAGTAATAGGGGCATGGTTCATATTTGCCTTATTGACCTTTGCGGCCTCTATCATATTCTTTTTATTAAATTATTACTACATTTATTGCACTACATGATCTTAATGAATTCATCTTTCTAGACTACTTTAGTGCACTTGATCCCTTGAGTCAACTAGTTCACTAAAGTGGGGCAAAAATGTAGTGTCATAAATTATGACTTGTGTATTTATGACACTTATGCATTACACTCGGTGCATTTATGACACTTATGCATTACACCCGGTGCATTTATGACAAGGCTCATGATCAAGATTTTAGAATTTTGACATCATGGCCTCTAAAGACAAAGCATCGCCAATCTTCCTAAAGCTCTTATTAGAGTTATCTTTGAATTGATGGCACCGCGGTGCATAGATGTCTACGTGGTGTGCAAATGTCTCGATAATTCTCAGATCCAGAATGGGGTATTCAACGTCAATCTTTTGATGATGTGTGTCCCTTGGCTTGGGCATGTTCGAAATGGCCACTCATGCTCATTTTCAATCTTAAAAGTTTATTCTCATGCTCATGTCCCTTCTTATTGGCTTCTTGGTCTCTTGGTGCTCTCAAAAATCTTGTGGAATCTCTAGTGTTGCTCTCACCATCTTGAACTCTCCTTTGTATTCTTGGAACTCTCACAGCAACAAGTTCATCTTGAGCTTTGTCATGCTCTTATCTCAAGAGAGGGGTTTGGCTAAAACTCTTTGTCTTCTCTCTTATCTTATACATTCTAATATTGCATTATCATATCTAGCAAATCTTTAAATGCATTTATTGTCTAGCTTCATTTAGATTATTTATCTTTATCTCTCTTGCAATAGGGTTTTTTTTCCATTAAGTGGGGTTTTGTTTCTATTTATCATTACATCTCATATAATAGGGGTTTTCCTCCATTAAGAAAGGTTTGTTTCTATTACATTTATCTTTTTATTTATTTTATCAATCTGGCTATCCATGGCGGTGGAAACACCAAAACGGGGGTTTGACTGAGGCAAACCCCTATACAACCCCAACATTTTCCCCCATCTTAGTGTGTGTACTTGTTGAACAGGTTTTGTGCTAACAACAGTAGATTATGGAGCATTTATGTAGGTTTTCAATTATTTGTCCGTACAAACAATAGTGTGGTGCACATATGCATCACAATGCACTGGCATCCTAAACTCGAGGCTAAGTTGGTTCTACGGTATAATTTACTTACTTGTTATATGCTTATTTTATGGTGAATATTTCTTTACTTTGTTATGTGTTTCTAGTATTCAATAGTTATATATATATATATATATATATATATATATATATATATATATATATATATATATATATATATATATATATATATATATTAGTTTAGTTATTATTTAATTTATGTTATATTCCATCCCTTGGTTCACCTGAGCACTAGTAAAGTGAGGTAGCACGAGGGTAGATTTGTTCCTTAAGATTTGTCATCTTGAGGGTAACAAATCCCTTCCTCTACATTTTGGTGAGCTCAACATGAATGCCTTATGTTGGATCTTTTTCTCTTAAAGTTTGACACATTGGATAGGGCATTCTCTAAGGATGACTTTGATATGTTGGATGAGGCCTTGGATGAATTTCTAGAAACATCTCCTTCTAGTTCTAGATATGTTAAAGATGGTATATCCCAAACCTTCTCTTCCTCCAAAGATGAAGAGTCTGTGAATGTCATTGATGTCTTTGCGACTCTACAAAGGCCTAAGAGACCATGCATCTACATGACTGCATCTAGTCCTTCTCCTAAGAAAGTTAATCCCATTGGTGAGAAATCATTTAAGGGAGATGCTCTTGATTTGTATACTAAGTTTATGCAGTCTAAGCAATCTCCCTATAACGTTGTTGCTCATACATACAATACAAGGAGGAATAAACAACATCCCAATCAGTCAAGCTTACCTTTACTGCTATCTCAACCAATTCTTCCCTAAGCATCTCAACCTGTAGTTAAACATCTTGGTGATTACAATCTTATTGAGTAACTTAGAGTTACTCCTACTAAGATCTCACTATGGGACTTGTTTTAGATTTCTCTAGTGTATCAAGGTATGCTAAAAGAGGCCTTGCAAAATATTTGGTTGCCTTCTTCTACGAGTTCAGTGGATGTGAATGCTTTGATGGACCATATTCGTGCGGATTTGCCGAATATTACATTCCATCTTCATGAACCTCGCACGGATTTAAAGTATTTGCAACCAAATAATTTTTATTGGCATATAATGTTTTTACTAAATTACCCTAATATTTCAAAGAGATCTATTCAAGTTTGGTATGCTTTTAAAGTGTAAATTCTTTTCAAATTATAATGTATTTCTTTATTTTGGATTCCCATTTCTCTATGTATACTAAAGGCCAATATATGCTCTAATGTTATGTTACATATTTAGCTCTAGGTCAAATATAGTTCTTTGAAGGTTTACCACTCATAGAAACTTCGTGAACACTAGGCTAATGGCCCTTGTATTGTTTCTCATGTGTTGCTCTTTCCAACAAGGATGCTTCTTCTCCATTTGGGCATCATCATGGTCATAACCATCTCATTCATTCAAGATTGTCTCCCCAACCAAATAGACAATCTTTTACTTCTTAGTGTGATCATTTCCTCCTTAGTTGGCATCATAGTAGAATGTTCCCCTAGTTATACCTTGTTATCTCCCTTATTAGTAAATATTTGGTTGATCAAGAAGAAGAAAAATACAAACATGACACCATCATATATTAAAAATTATTTTTTAATGGTATGAATCTCATAAATAGCTAAGGTAAAGAACTTCATAAGGAGACCCCTCCTTCCACTAGTATAAGACTTGTTTCTTATTTGTATGTCAACTTTTGTTACTTTTTGAATTCCCATAAACTTTTAATTCCTATGCCACATGGGCTGGGGGGAGACTAGACCTCATGACCTTGTGCTTTACCACAAGAGGCTCTCACTAATCAAGACAAGATCCAACCCAAATAATTACTCTACTTAAATATCATACAATTTTCAAAATAATTTTAAATTAATACTAAGAAAAATCAATACTTGAAATCTACCATTTAAATTGGCAAGCCTACTTTGCAATGAATGTTAGTCACAAAATGGACATTTGGTCATATGTTTTGATAATAGAATGGGATGCTTCATTTTAATCTCTTCTTATTAGGTTGAAATTTAAAAAACTATTTCATTTTAATATTTTTAATTGTTATCATTTTTATTAATTAGATGTTGAACATTTTTATTCATAAAGAAAAGCTTTTCATTATTTTCAATTAGTAGATTTAAAATATTCAATAAGATAATTATATAATACACATATCTTAAGTACATCTATTTGAAATAATGTTACAAAATTATTTGATTTATTCAAAAGTTATTTCATTTTGTCATAAAATTAATTTAATTTTTATTTAAATTTAAATTTAAATTTGAAAAGGATCACTATTCAATTTCATTTTTATTTGAAAAATATAATACATATCATATTCTTATATGCTACTTTTGAATTCTCTTTATTATTAAATATTAATTATTTGATTTGTAAATAATTTTACTATAAGAAATTTTTTTTTTTTTTTCTAAAATTAATTATATTATATTTTTTAAATGTTTATAGTCATATAATAAATCAGATAAAATAATAAATTTTTAATTTTTGGTTCTATTTTTTAATAAATTTATAGAATCTATTTATATGTTTGTTTAATTAATTTCATTTAACAATTATATTTAATTAAAAAAAAAACTAAGATAATTAGTGATTTTTATTTTATTTTTACTTATTTTAAAATGATTATATTATACATTTTATAAAATAAATTATTTGAATACAAATTCGAAAGTAAATATTAAGAAGAGGGAATGAAATAAGCATAATGGTAAGAATGGTTGCATAATTTTAAATCCTTAGAAAACAATCTTATGAAAGGGTTTTTTTTTATCTATTCGAAGGAACATTCAAGTTTCATTTGATAGAAAAAATATTTATAAATTAAAATCTAATGTATAATAATATAATATAATTTTTTTTTCAAGTTTCATGTATAACAATATATTTAAAAAAAATTCAATTCTAATTATAAAAATTTCTACTATTTAAGTTTTAAAATCTTATGTATGACAATATATTTTAATTTTAAAAAAAAAATCATGTATGACAATATATTTAAAAAAAATTCAATTTGATTGTAAAATTTTCTATTGTTTATGTATTTTTTTTCATATCTTATGCATCTATAATTTTTAGATTGTTGTTCATAAATTTTAAAATGATCTTTAAAAATATTTCTCTTTATTTATAAATCTACACACCGAATGAAAATATCAAAATAAGAAGGAATTTCCAAAATGAACAATAGTTCTTGCTAATATATGTTTTGCAAATATTTAAAAAGTGTGTTTAAGAGTGATGTTTATGATATTATGAAAATACACATTTGACATTGTTGATTAAATAGCACATATATATTTAGAAAAATCTATGCAGAAAATGCCAACATATATCATTCTCAAGATAACTATTTCATTTATTTTTACTTATTTTAATTTTATTTAATCTGAATTGAAGGCTAAGTTAATACCATTTCAAACCAAACATATTATTGTCATATTGATTCTCCTAACTCTAATTGAATTCTAATCCTACATCATGCTTAAAGAGAAGATCTTACTATCCCAAACTTTATATGCTTAGATCAAAACTGAATTAACTTCTCCTAACCCTAATTGAATTCTAAGCATAAACCACTTAGAGACATCTTGGTTTCCCAAACTTTATATGTTTGATCAAAATTGAATGAACTTCTCTTAGAATAAAATTAAGATAAAATCATGAATTATATCTCTTGCATGAAAATCTTAGGGGAAGTGTAGTCATATTCTAAATGGTTCATTGGATTTTATTTTCGCATGCGACTTAACTGCTTATAGCTATTGTTTTGGCTTTTGGACCTAGTAATGATGCATTCTGTGGGTTATGCATGCAAGGGTAAAAAAGTACACATTTCAAAGTGTTGTCCGATACTTGCTTAAAGATGCCTCAATAACTGTGCACTTACAATTGTCAATATTTATGCACAATTGTCCCAATTATGTACCAATAAAGGTGCACAAACGGACCAATTATGATCCAAAAATGCTAAAAAATAAGAGACTATGATACATCTGATATTTATTAATGAGCTTTTAGTTATTTGTTTTTAGATTTTTTTTAAATTAATAATTTGAAGGTTGAGTGTGCAATGAGTGAACCATTATTAAAACATAAACAATAACTATGATTGGAACATGAAAGATAATTGATACTCTTCCCTTAATTCTTTTCCAAATTAATGAAAAGATTAGAATTCTTTGTAGAAAACCCATATGTCCAAATAGGGCAACTATTTCTACGACTCAACCATGATTGTACTAATCATGTTATAGATGCTGACAAGGTAGTTCTCTGGCCTTTGATCCCAAAGTAATCCTCTTTTTACATACACAAAATCTCAAACTATCCACTTCCACATTCATTGTTGTCAAATTCTGGTGTAACCCAACAGGTTTGCATCCATCACCATCGACCCAACGGCCGTGTGTGTGCCATGACCATCTTCATCTCTCGGAAATCAGAACTCCTTCGTCTTGTGCTCTCTGCATTGACACCCAAAAACATATTGAATGAAGATCAAACTGAACACCCATAGACTTCAAGCCGGCTGCTTAGACTCTTTCCTAATTATAGGCCATAACTTACTAACAAAACAAATACAGGTGCCTTGTTGCAAGTCTCATATCTTTCTTGTAGAAGTCCTCTCTTTCTTCCTCGATCGGAAGGGATAGTATGCCTAACTACATTGTGGAAGCATACAACAGTAGTTAATAGTTAAAGTTAATTTTGTGTATTTACAGATTTGGAACGGTACATCAGATTTTGGTGATATTTTTTGTTGTGTTGTATGTGACTTAACTGTTTATAGCTATTATTTTGGTTTCTGGAGAGTAAGTTGTGGGCACTTAAAACTGCCAATACTTATGCACAAATGCCTGAGTAGTCATGCACTATGGGTATCAATAAAGGTACACAAAAGAACCAATTATGATCCAAATTAAAATAATAAAAAATAGCAGCTATTAGTACAAATGAAATTTTTTTAAAGAATTTTTAATAATTTGTTTTGTTTTTTAAAGTTAATAATTAAGAAATCGAATGTGCAAGGACTGAATGGTTATTGGCAACTGCTCTTCTCTTAATGATTGAGAAATAAAGAGAAAACAATAGGAGAGAGGACCTAGTAGTTGAGCGTGTTCTAATTGTTGTGTCTTTAATACTCATAATTAAATGAAATGTACCTTTAGTTGTAAAAAAACAACCAATCATGTGATGCCTCATCAACTACACAAGTATGGGAGCCACGAATATTGGTCTCACCTTTTTTTGGGCTGTTTTGGACACCTTGGTAAAAAACAAGCTGATGTGGCATTATATTTTATGATGTGACCCACCTTAGTTATAAGTGGGAGACTACTATAAAAAAATGGGAATGATTTAAAATTTTCAAGTAGAATTTTGAGAAGTACGAAAATAAATAAGATGTTCAAGTTTTCAACTACTGGATCCTCTCCCCCTAAAACTATAAAAACTTGAAAATGTAATAGTAAACATCAAATCACGATTCTTCTGTGCACCTACTAGAGCAGTAATATCTATCCAAAACACGATGACACCGTATGCCTTGTCCTCACGCTCTTTAATGTCGTCAATTATTTCTGAAGCTTGGGCCTGCAACGTTAAATTTTCTCATTCGGCATGGGCTGTAGCTATTCTGGCTCCAAAACGACATGCCTCTATATGATGTCAAAGGCATACCATTCAAGTACGACAAGTCCATGAGAGCGAAGTTCCTAGGACCCACAGATGACATGGAGGTATTTGCGGCGGCGATGATGTGGATGATGTTGTCGGTTTGCGTTTGACAGAAAAGCTTGCTCACGGTTAACATTTTTGTGGTCGTTGTCACCGTGATGCGACGGTTACATCAGGCGAGGCGGTTAACATACCGCCGGCAATGCGGTTTACATTTTTGGTGACTGCCAGTTTTTATTTTATTTTTTTTGAATGGCCACGTGGCTTAAATTTTTTGGGTAACCTGCTTTATTGCGTCCACGAGTCGACTAACATCAGCGGTCACATGTTATGGGCACAGTTTTCAATTTTATATTTTTAAATTTTGAATGAAAACTCAATTTCACGAAAATTGAAAATATATTTCGTATGGGAGCTGCATGCAGAACACAGTGGTGGAGGCGAAACAAAATATTCGACGGTGTAAATTCATGTTGATCGTGGCATGACAATGTCCCCAGTTAAATTACCGAGCGAAGGAGTTGCGCTTCAATTGGAGTTATAGGTATGCATTGTCAAAATATATGTGGCTTCGAAGGGGAGGACAAAAACCGACCGCATGCATAACGTGAGTTGTCTGGGTATATTGTTATCGCCTGTTAACATGCGAGTTTTTCCATGTGCAAGGAGGAGATATCGTAGCGCACAGGTGGGTGGTACAATTCAAGATTGTTGTGTAGGGTTATGGTGTCACGGTAAATTCAAACCCTAGCAGATTCAGATAGTTTTATGATTCCTTTGTCAACCTTGTGTTTTTTATTGTAATTTTTTATATCATTTTTGTATCGCAGAGGTGGTTGTGAGTGTGCCCTCAGGAGGTGTCAAGAGTACAACGATCTGGGTGGAGGCTTAGGCGGCTGCAATAATTTGAAACCCTAAGACATTCAATAATTTTTTTAATTTCCCGTGTCATTTTGTGTTCTATCTATGAAAATTAGGCATCATTTTGCAGCATGGTCGTGTCAAGATACCAAGGTTCCCTGTTTGTGGTTTGGCGGAGTGAAGAAGATCTACAAGATTTTAAAGGTATGTATATTTCCATAATTATGTGTTAGTTTTCCATAGTGAGCAGAGTTGTTAAAGATGAAATGCTCGTTCTTATACACGCACATTAAAAGACAAAAAAAAATAAACAACCGTTGGTGTGTGTGTGTGTGTGTGTGTGTATTGCTTCATATTCATATATATATATATGGGTTTGACAGGCTGTGTATATTTTGGCTCAATGTTGAAGGGTGTCCGATTTTTGAAGGCTTGATTGTTGACGGCTCATTGTTGAGGGCTGATTTTTGGGATTTTGTTGAAAACCTTCAAAGTTTGCATTGTTTGTTTGCGATTTGGAGTGTGCTAGTATATATATATGTCAATATCAAGCAATATACACACACACAGAGATGCACACTCACACACAAACACACACACACACACACACAGAGACAAACACACATATGGCCATATATAGAAAAGGTGATGCAGATGATCCTGTGACCCTGCAATTCAACAAACATATCCTCTACAATACAGAGGAAAATGACAAAATAAAACATAGATAAAAGAAACTATGGAAATATTATGCTCTATCTCTATCAGGTGCTCATTAGATAAAAAAATAAAACCTAACCCTAGTGGTCTCTAACCCTAATGCGACGGTATGCGTCTATTTTTGGCTCCAAAACAAGCAAATATTTGACATAGGCTAAAGCTATTCTAGCTACATATAGAGGCAAACAAGAAGCGCAAACAAACAATGCAAACCCTGATGATTTTAAACAAAATCCGAACCGAAACAGGAAAAATATGAGTTATAGAGGCAGATTTTAACATACCCCAAGTTGCAGCACGACATAGAAAACTATAGTCCCATAAATCCCCCTTCAACAATGAGCCAGAATAGACGCAGGATGCTTCAACAAGGAGCCCTTCAACAATAATGTTTTCGTTTGCGCAATAGTCTTCCTTTTTCCATTTTAGGGAGATTAAAAAGGCACAATGTTTGCTATCGTCAAACAAATAGCAAATCAACTCCTAATTGTCAGCAAACAGCAGATCAACTCCTAAACAAGAGAAGGTCACGCACAATCAAGGAATGGTTGCATCAACTAGTCAACAACTTGATTTTCAGGAGTCAGTTTGCATCAACTAGTCAACAACCTGATTTTCAGGAGTCAGTTTGCATCAAAAGGCAAACCACAACATGTAAACGAGGTCAAGACCATGTAAAGGAAGCTCAATTTGAAATAGAACATTTTACCTCACTTTCTCTTTCATGTAGCTATTAGGTCTTGCCACTTGTATTTGCATATATATTTATTCTCGGACATGTATGTTGATGCATGTCATTGGTACAATAGGTCCATTTTGAAGCCAGAATAGACATTTCTGACACAAGTTGGATGCACCTAATCTCACTTGAAAACTGCAGAATAAACATATATGCAAATATATGTGGGAGGCTATGTGTATTGTGGCTCGATAATGGACCTATCATACCAACGACATGCATCAACATACATTTCCAAGACATGCATACCATGCCAACTTGTCGTAGCGCTCAGAACCATGGTATGTGATGTGGAGTTTTTGTCGAGTTCTTGGTTTCACTACTCGGGGCCCACGCAAAATTATGTGGACATGCCGAAGGATGGCTGCAGCATGTTTCATGGTTACCACTAGTTTATTGTGCATAACATGCACATTAAAAGCTTGTGAATTAAGGAACCCTGTTCGGATGGCATCCTGACAGGAAGAAGAGGTTGTGGGCTGCAAAACTTGGTACGTTTGTCAAAGAAAAGACTAGCACGAAACTCAAGTTACTCTCGTAGCGGGACGCCTCTATTGCGGCTGCAAAAAATAGTATGGGGGGACTAACACCCTGTGTTTGTGGTAGGTTTTTAATCATAGGTTTTGCATTTGATGACTACTTTTGTCTAACACGATGCCATTAGTCTGTACGATTTGTCTATTTTGGAGCCAGAATAGACACAACCTCTCGGACCATTGTTCATGTACGGTTTGTGATTTGATGCATCTAATTAACAACAATAAAGCCAAAGGCTAACACGCAATGCAATTTACAATTGGAGTTGGAGTTAGTCAATAACAAGGCTCGAGAATAGACAAATGCTATTGTGTGTTAGTGGCATGCTATTCAATTGCAGCCGTTGAATGTAAAATATAGTGTAAAACATGTGACTAAGTTGCATGTTAATTGAACCATAGCGTTGATTTTGAGTTGAAATAGAGGCATTTGTCCTTAGCACATAACAACAGTACAAAAATTGGTGGCTGATATAGACAACTCTGGCATAGCTCTGGCACTATGGCAAATTGACACATATAATTTAGGTGATATAAATTACTTAGTGGTAGTTTATATTGAATGTTAAACTGCATTTTCATATATGAACATGTAGGTTCCTTTTATGTCTTTTGAAATGCATTTACTTCCCAATGTAGACTACCACTAACATTAGTTATCCATGCAGGTTGTTGATTTTCAAGGACTATTGAGCAGTCCCCCAACAAACATCCAGACGTTCCTAGGTTGTTGCTCTCTCTCCCTTCTTTAATACTACTTGCACTGTAATGTTCCCTTATTAATAATCTTTGGGCTTGTGCAACTTTTTGAAAGGGGCTTGTTATATATATATATATATAGTTTGTTGTATTTTTTTTTTTTATGCGATAGAAATGTATGTATAAATTTCAGTTCTTGATCATCTAATATTAATGTCCTTACTTTTACTGAATTTGATAATGATGAAAATGAACAATGAAATTGGTTGATGCCTTATATTATATGCTATAGATTCACCATATTAGACAATAAGATATTATTTTCCAACCTGAATGCAGTACGATTGTTATTTATGGATCTTCGACTCATGAAACCAGTGTTGAATATATGAACCAGAAATCCTGATTCTTGAGAACTATGTGTTATAAATTTGTATATATTTTGTTGATTTGCATGAGAGTGTTTATGTTCATCCCAGTGTATTTGCATATCTAGATTATTGATGTTTGTGATGTTTGAGAAGTACATGTGTTTGATGATCCAACTCCGATTTGAAATGTTATTTGGGGTTTTGTTTTAGATGTCTCCGGTTGGCATGACGAACTCCTCACGTGTCTATCCTTCACAGTGTTTTTTTTTCTTTTGGTAACTTAAGACTATGTTTTTAATAAATAATAATAATCCCATATCAACAAAGAGATGGAAGCTTTAGAATAGATACTCGTTTCAAAAGACATGTGTCTTTGGAATAATGAATTGGAGGTCTCTGTACCCATTAATTATCGTTAAAGACTTTGTTAATGCTAATGAATCCCTATGTATTATATGACATAGATTGACCATCTTAATTGTTGCACACTCATTTTACAATGTCGATTTTGCAATTAATGGCTGCGATTGACTAACTTGTCGCTAACACATTGTAGGAAAAGGTCTGTTTTGGAGGCAAAATAGACACGACCGATGCGTTAAGCGTGTTTTGCATCCTTCTTTATCAATCCTTAACAAAGTCTAGTTTTTGTGTTGTATCTTGGATGGGGAGAACATAGGAAGCCTTTTTAACAGTGTCAGCAATGGATCATAGTCATTATTTTGTTGCAATTGCAACAAAATATGTTCTACAGTGGAATATCATGGATAGTTAATGGCTAAACTGTTAGCTAGGTTGTACATAACACAACGACATGTTGACTTTGTATTGCAACGTGAGAATAACTGGTCGTGTGTTGGCTGTGTCATTTGTGGTGAATGTGTGGTGTTATTGATAGTGTGAAGAATATGAATTGTATTTTTTTTTGTTTCAGTTCAATCATGTCAATTGCCTTGCAAAAAAGGTTGAGGGAAACTGTTGATCTTGATTATGGGTTACTGAAGCTAAAGGCGGATGATCTCCTGGGAGTTGGTCGCGTTCGCTTCCCAGTGACATGTGACATTGGCCTGCTTGTAAGCTAAGTAGTTTTAATGGATTATGCAACATGTAGTATTGCTTGGTGTTGTCATTGTTTAATGCTTGTGATTGGAGAACCAATTTGTATACCCAGGAGAGAGTTGGGCTTTCATATGCGGGATCAGTTTGGCATTCAAATCTGAAAGATTTAGGAGTTGGGCTTTCACATTTGGGAGTAGTTGAGGATTCAAATCCGAAAGAGTCGGGAGTTGGGCTTTCAGATGCACGACCAGCTGGAGATTCAAATCTGAAAGATTTAGGAGTTGGGCTTTCGCATCCAGGACTAGTTGAGGATTCAAATCTAAAAGAGTCGGGAGTTGGGCTTTCAGATGTGTGACCAGTTGAGCATTCAAATTTGAAATATTCAGGAGTTGGACTTTTACATCCAGGACTAGTTGAGGATTCAAATCTGAAAGAGTCAGGAGTTGGGATTTTAGATGTGGGATTAGTTGGGGATCCAAATCTAAAAGAATCAAGAGATGGGCTTTCAGGTCAACGACTAGTTGGAGATTCAAATCTGAATGAGTCATGGGTCGGGTCTCCAATTTTGAACCCATTGTCAAGTCGGCTTCTCAGTGACTGCAAGACCACACTAGTAATTATTTATCATTGCATGGCATGGTTGCTGGAAGTTGGGATTTATATGTGGAAATGTAGATATATACATGGGCATAAAATGCATCGATGATGTGTGCTATTTTATTGAACATCATTATGATAGTGAATGTGTTGGTGAGGAAGATGAGGTCATTGGAAATGTAGATGAGGGTGATTATACTGATGCTCCAGGTGGTGAGAGAGAAAAAGGGGATGTTCATAGCGAGCACAAGGTGAGCATAAAGTAGGAGACTGAACGACAACATGATTCTATCAGTGCTCACGAACAAGAACAAGGAGGAGGGGCGAGTAACAAGGAGGTCGACTATTAGTCATTATATATTGGATTATCTTTATAATGCTTGATTAGTGCAAAATTGAATGTGACACTTTGTCTCTGTTGGTTGCGCATAGCAACATGCCGATCAAAAAAGAGAACATATTAATGGAAGGTTGCACTACTTTTGTCTCTTCTGTTATTGTTCCAAAAATGGAGGCCATCAGTTTTGGGATCTGGGAGGCTTAATATGCATAGAGCCAGAGAACATCAACTTCCATTATTGAGGATTGCACAATGCAATCGTCAACCGTGTGGTAGTGGACAACGCAATGCAGATCATACGAAGAAATTGCCGATGCACTTGAAAAGGAGGGAGTGTAATATCGAATACCAAATGGGTGTACGACATAGTATACAAAAAAAATGTGTCACTGATCGGGTGTGCATGAAATATGGCAAGAAAACACATGATGAGCTTCCTACCAAAGGGAAGGAAGAGATAAAGGAAGCAATGCGAGTGTACGACAATAGTCCGATTAGGGAGGCGAGAAGGAAGAAGGTTTTAGAGTTAATAGAAAGAAAGAATATTGCAACAGAGGTAATTTTTAGTGATCGTATTATTTTGCAGTTTACTAAATTCCTTTAAACATCTAAAGAATGACTTATTGACCTATCCTATCCTGGTGCCCAGAGTTTAAGTGACAGTGCAGGCCATGGCGAGGAGGTTCTGGCATCGAAGGTTAATCACAAAACAAACGTGTCAGTGAATGAGGCTGCATCTGTTTTGTTGGGGAAGAAAAAAAAGAAGAATGTTGCAGAAAAAACAAGGCCAACTTCAGATCCTAAAACAAATGAGGATGCATCTCTTTTAATGCTAGGAAAAAAGCAAGGTAGACTTCACATCCTAAAATAAACGTGCCAGTCAATGAGATTGCATGTGATTCATCGAGGAAGCAAGACAAGAAGAATGCTACAGAAAAACAAGTCTGACTTCAGATGAGGCCACACATTTGTCATCAAAGGTGACTGTCTGTTGGCCTATCCATATGTGTGTTTTCATTGCATGGTATGCTTTGCATTCCACTGTGTAGTATGTTGACTATTTCGTCCATGTCATTCTAGGTCAATTTTGATGGGGTCCATGGAGGGAGCATGGACTGTCCCGTGGTATTGGATGACATGGAACACAATGTACCCAAAAAATTAAGTCGAAAACCTCGGTCGTCTGTTAGGTATAAGTTTGTTTCGTCGAAGAAGCTGAAGGAGACGTCAAATGAAAAATTGGGTGCATGCAGTGGCGAGAAGATTGTGGAGCAGTCTCCTGAATTGGGGTAGATGATAGATGATAGGAGAAAAGAACAGTCAATGCAGTCACCTGATGACATCGTGTGTAGTGTTCCCCAAAAACCAAGTCAAAAATCTCAGACGTCTATTAGGAGGAAGAAGGTGAAGGAGACGACGATTGAAAAACTAAGTGCATGTAGTGGCAAGAACATTGCAGAGCAGTCTCCTGAACTGGGGCAGAGGTTGGAGGATAGGTGCAAAGATGAACAGGTAATGTGGTGCCTTTGTGCATGACATGTAGTGCTATATCGCGATATTGGACGAGAAACTTTAGAAGTCTATTTGGAGGGAGAAGTTGAAGGAGATGCTGAATGGAAATTTTAGTGCATGCAGTCGCCAGAAGATTGCAGAGGAGTCTAATCAATTGGGGTAGACATTGGAGGATAAGAGCAGAGATGAATAAATATTGGGCTCTTATTTTGGATAACAGGCGGTGAGAGGCAGTGTTATACTGGAGAGCATTTTTTATGATGTTGTGGTTTGTGCCCATTATTTGTGTTCATGTTATTGCCTTAGTCATGTAAAATTCATTGACCTTGGTCCAGTAGTGTTCATAGGCATATGGGTTTAATGTGTAATTACACTCCTGTACAATGTGTCACGTTTTGCAGCATAATCCTATAGAAGAAAGCATTGAGAAAGAGTCTGGGGGAAATGATGATGGATGTACAAATGCAGACCGTGATCGTGATGGGGGAAACGGGTTGGGAGAGACACCTATTTCAGTACTGTTGTATTGCATTGCCATGAATTGATTTGCCTATGTTTGATGGACAGGTATAAAGAATTTTATTTAAGCGATCGCATCCACTTGTTACTGATGCAGGCAACCGTGGAAGACAAAGAAGAGTGCACCAATGAAGATGCCAATGCTGTTGTTGTTGGAGTTGAAGTCCACCTACTAGTGGATGGGGCAATGGTTGGGGAAGTCATTGTTGATGGCCTGGGGAAGGGTGTAATATGTCATACTATTCCAGTCCCACGAAATTGTGCTAAAGTTTGCATTGTCAAAGTCTTTGGTGCAAATGCCCACTTGCCTTGCCCAGGTCCTTTCGCCGATGTCTTGTCGGATTCCCTAAACTCATGGGCAGTGTGGCCTATTGAAGACCTAGTCTGTTCCCCACCCGTGGTAAGTTTTGAAGATGACAAGATCCTTTCCTCCGTCTTCTCATTTCATCATTTATCTTATTCCAATGGAATGAAATAGGAAGCACTCATATGATATCATTTGTATGTGGCAAGATAAAGTTGGCGAAAGTGTCCAGCCACAAAAAGAGGATGTTAAACGTGGCCCTGTGATCAGATGTGTAAGTCAGAGGCTACGATCACTTGGCATCACCCCTCCCAAGTTGCATAAGAATGAGAAGAAGTGTAAAGCATTTTACGGTGTTGTCAACTCTATTGCTTAATCCAGACAGCAGAGGCGATAATATTTTTCGATCATAGTTGTTGTTCATCTTTCCTAATATTTAGAGCGAGATACTGTGGTGGAAGATCAGTCTTGATAGACTATTCAGATGGGATTTGGAGATGTTATATTGAGATGGCTTTTACCTTACCATAGTTTAAACCGTCTCAATTATTGTTTACGTTTTAAATGAATTGTACTTTATTTTCAACCTTTCCTGCTATTTTAAGCAACATAACTATAAAGGCTTGATTTGTTGGACTATTTTATGGTGGTCCTACACCATCAACTATCCTTTAATAGCTTCAGAAACCTGTCTTTGGTGTGGAATATTTTTAATAATGATAGTGGATGGTACAATAAAGTCGATGATAGTCGTTTATTGTTCAAGTTTTGTTCAAGGTCTCTTACATATTGCATATGCATAGGTTTTGTTATTGCATAGCAATAGGGTTCCTACAACCCTTTTACATATATAGATCAAGCGGAATGTTTGATTGAAATTGTGAACCATGTGCTCTTTCCACTGTAGTGTACGACAATTCAATATACCATTGTTATTATTTGTTTTTGAACATTGAATCTGAAATGAATTAACAACAAAAAAATAACAAAAATAAAATCAATTAAAATACATGAGACTTCTGTTATAGTTTCATGGTAGATGTGTAATAAGTTGGATGTAGGACGAGGAGTGGTGAGTGATGGAGTTATCTTCCCAAAACATGGATTCCCAATTAGCAGGTAACTTGCCACCCAAGTGCCCAGTTTAGTGAACATGTCAACTTTAGTGAACATGTTAACTTTTGTATTGTACATAATGTTATTCATGCAAAAAATGTGCAACATATACCTGTTCATTTCGTGTTGGCATAAACTATTGTTTCCTGCATTTTTCATGTTGTCTTACCCACCTGTCTACTAATACTTCTTTTTTGGCATTGTTTGCAGGGATGGCAATGGGAAGAGAATGGATAGGAAAAAGAAAGGGCATCGAAACATCTATTCCACAGAACGGAACACTTGCTACGAATTCAAAGGTGAATGGGACGCTTGATGTTCTCACCTTCGACAACGGTTTAGGGAAGTCCGCAAGACAACCACCACCACCCTTTGCAGACTGGAATGATGGGATGAACAGAATGAAGTTTGATGCCATGCATGTAGAACTACTAACGCTAATGCAGAAGGTCGAAATGGCCCACGTTGAAAATGAAAGGCTGAAGGGGATTGTTCTGATCTTGAATGGAGATTCACTGAAGTGAAAAGGAGATGCACTAAATTGAATAATAAATGTACTAAACTCAATAAGAAATGTATGGAACTCAATAACAAGGTCATGGACTTGGACGATAAGAATATAGACCTTGAGCTGGAAGTGCGTAGATTGCAGATGGTGAATGAGAGACATGAGGTAGTGCACTAAAAGCAACAAAATCATAAGTGACTAGATGTAGGGCATGCTAGATGTTTGTGCACAACGTGCTCAGTACTAGAAACAGAAGTACGAGGAGGTGTCTACCTCCGTAACTGATGAAGATGATGGGAATGACGTGCCTCCCCTTACTCCGACCACTGGGGGAAACAAAAGTCATTTAAATACTCAACCTCTGCCTCCATAAGAGGCTTGTACTATTACAAAAGTTTTCTAGATGTATATTGTTGACTTCTGTTGAATAAAACGTCAGTAGTGGTGCAGACTGTTTGTAATCAAACATATTCTTTCATTTAAGAAAATACTTTGTATGCTTCATGAATGGTTATTTTCAATAAATGTGATTGACTTCACTTAAACAACTTCAATGGTTATGATTGGTTTCTTGTACACTTTTTCATTCTTTCTGAATGGTTATATGTGGATTTTCTACATGTCTTGTATGATGAATGGTTTTTGCACTTCTCTTAATGACTTCTGAATCAGTCTTGGCAAACCAAGGCGGGTGAATCTATACCTGAAACCTAAATCTATAGGTTAAAGGTTTTTATATAGCGAATTTAAAAGAACCAGTAATTGTATGATGGCAAATTTTCTTAACTTCCACCTGCTTATAATAGTTGCTTATTGAAGACTGAAAAATGCTTATTTATAAATGATGGATAAACTGAATCACAAGTACATAAGATAGCTCAATAAGTATTCTTCTTCATAAATATTAAATATATATCAATGAGTATTTAACTAGTTAATCTTTAGCACATGAATAAGGTGGAGTATAACATGTAGGTTAGTTATACTTGTATTCTGTAAACAAAGAAACTGAAATTCAAAGTAACACTTCATATATATGTGAGAAGTGTTAGTCGTTTCCGCTGATTCGCGGACTGGCCGCCCGCCAATTCCACGTCATCGTCTCATGGCAAAATAGACTAACACAATGTGTTAGTCGATTTTGTTGTTTCACGGGCGTAAAGGAAATGGCGGCCTACCAGTCAGCGAATCAACAAAAATGACTAACACAGCATGTTAGTCTATTTCGTCGTTTCACGGGTGAAAAGGAAATGGCGGCCAGGCAGTCCGCGAATCAGTGAAATCAACTAAGAAGACATGTTAGTCATTTTTGTTGATTCACAGACTGCCTGGCCACCATTTCCTTTTGGCCCACGAAACGGTAAAATAGACTAACATGGCATGTTATCCTATTTCATCATTTTGTGTGGCAAAAGGACATGGTAAAGACAATATGCGAATCAATGAAATCGACTAATACGAGGTCTTAGTCAATTTCGCTGATTCACAGACTGCCTGGCCTCCATTTCCTTTTGCTCCGCGAAATGGCGAAATAGGCTAACACGTTGTGTTAGTCGATTTCGCTGATTCGCAGACTGTATTTACCATGCTTGACAACTTTGTTGATAATTTGTACTATATGTAATTTATGTTCAATTTTTAAGTTTCCTTGTCGATCACTTATGACATTATTTTATACTATCTAATAGTGTTATACACATAGTCTAGTGTTGTCTTCAATTATCTTGCCCCATTCCCTTTGATGACATGTAATGGATTGTTTATATTGTAACAATAATGCATTTCTAAAACCTAACCTCCTTAATTAATCTTGTTGATCTATCTTAAATGAAACATTGACATACTTGCATCATCATGAATGAGAGAAAATTGTCTTCAATCCAAGTGTTCACAATTTACACATCTGCATTCCATATCTCACATCTTAATTTTATTGCATATCACAATTACATTATTACAGAAATCAATGCTATTCCTTTTAGAGTAGACTTAATGATATGACATGTGTAGAGAAGGGATTATATTTATTAGATTATCTGCATTCCATATCTCACATCTTAATTTCATTGCATATCAAAATTTCATTATTATAGAAATCAATGGTATTCCTTTTAGAGTAGACTTAATGATATGACATGTTTAGAGAAAGGATTATATTTATTAGATTTAAATTAACATATAAAGTGTATTGGTTTGTAGACATATAAAGTGTATAGAGACAAACATATAAATTGTAAACATAACCGACACAAACATATAAATCGTAAACAATCGAGACAAACAGTGTACAAAGATCGGCTATGTAACCATAGAAATGAACTGTTTTATAAAAAGAGCATAGTCATACAGGAGCAGTTATACAATTTTAATGAGAGGAACTCCTCTATGTTGGGAATCTACTTTGTATCCTGACAAACCTCGGTGCTAGTCGAGGACTATCATAACCCGTGAAAATGCGGGTGTAGTCCATAATAAGGAGGTTCCATGGAAACAATGTTGTGACATCCTCGATACTCTCATTGGAGTATGGCACCAGGGATCGTCCACATCTCCAATGGGGTCTGTCAGCACACATTATGTGAGTCCAAGGGAGAGTGACTGGCTAGTACGTAAGGGAGAAATACACTGGCCATAGTTGCCTATACAAAGTGACTGTCACCAGAGTTGATAATCTGGCGAACAACATCACCTCTTCTATATGGACAGTGTACATATTGTCCTTAGTATAATGTCTTCCCATTCGAATGGTCCACTCACCGGCCCATCTGGGAGTTATCGTTCGGATAATATCTGTAACAATGATATCTGGGAGGCGTTGAAATAAGGCAGACTCCTCATCATTCTCTACCAACCTCTGTAGCAGTCTGCAGATACATATGATAAGAGTGTTAGTAATATAAGTATAACATTCAATAAATGTAAGACATAAGAGTGTTAAGCACTAAAAAAATGCAAGACATAATCACACCATAAGAGTATTAATTATTTAACTAGAGCATTCAATAAATTGAAGACATAAAAGCGGAATACTGAAAATTAAGTTGCATAAAACCTACGCCTGTCGCCCGACATGTATGTGAAAGCCATTTAGTGATTAAAAACGGCGAAAAAAAAAAGACCTGCATATAAAGATACATTATAAAAGATGGTTAGGGACAATAATAGTAAACATTGCAATGCAACTACAATAAACAAAGTTGTTCCATATTATGCAACAGGTTGAATGAAGAATGGCTAAACATCAAGCACATATATGACATAGTTACAAATAGAAAGCTTAATCTGAACAAATAATACAAAAATTAGTATCAGGGAGGATCATTCTGTGATCCCTGTCCATGTAAAATACCATCAAAAGCCAATCATCGACGACGATTCCTATGGGTAGGTGTTGAGGGGGTGCCGGACATTGTCACACATAAATGTGGATCAGTTTCACCGAATACAAGACATGACGACTAAATAAACGTGTGCAACATTCACATGTTTAGAAACCACTTATAGGTGACACTAGAGTACCAACCTGTATCAGACATAACCGATGCAGTGGCAAGGACATGCGGTTCCGATGCTTGGTCCAATTGCCTCTTTCCCATTATCCTCCTAGAAGTCTCAAAGGGAAACTCAAAGGTGGCAGGTTGTTGAACATCATGACAGATCTCACTCATAGTACTCTACCTATGTTGTCGCCGATTGCAACAATGGATCCGAATTGCATTGAACAAAGGCCACATACATTCGGTGGTTGTATTGGTTGGATTGCTAGAGGGACTAAAATCAAATGACATGGCACCAGCATTTTGAAGATCAGCCATGAACCTATCCAGACAGCCTACAAATGCCATTAGTTTATCATCTAAACCTGGCATTTTTTGTGACAGCATGTTTAACTTTTTGTTTGCTTCGTTCCACATTACAGTGTCCACATCCTCTAAATTTGTATGTGCATTAGAAATGCTATCAATGGCAGGTTCAGGTGTTGGGTTTGCATTAGTATTAGTAGATGTTGGAGTCGACATAGGAATAGGATCTGTATGAAACAAGATCTTAGAGTGAAGTACACATCTTTTAAGTTAGTAAAGATCAACATTCACGAACATCCACTTACCCGGAACACGTGAATCGTGGAATTAATTGTTCATCATTGCAACAACCTTCAATGCATGCTTGCAAATGTTTCCTCGCAAACTCCACGGACATTCACAAATGTGGAAGTGATCCCCAAATTTCCTAACCACATACCAGTTGCACGAGGACTGACTTTTCACCCAGTACCAACCAGGAGAAGTTTCTTCTGGAACACAATCGGCATCAGGAATTGCCTTTGCCCTCTCCATACTAGTTTGCAAATGTGTCAACTTGTAGTTTTTGATAAATCCAAAATGCTACAATTCTCGCTTATGCTGGTAGAATGGTTCCACTTTATACACAAGTATAAAATACAGACTGTCCATCCTCCTCAAGCATGTCTTTTTATCATCTCTTAGGTGCAGCGACTTCAATTTTCCATGGTATGATTCGATGGCATTATTTGTGTCCTGGTTAGCATGAGCGAAATTCCTGAAGTTTTTCGCCCACATAGCTAGCCAAAAAAAGAGAAAAAAAGAAATTAAAAATAGGAGTAGGATGTCAACTACCAAACGACAACCAAAACGGGTAACAAATCATAAAGCAAAGTCAAATGTAATGTCCAACTCACCGATACGGCCTTCTTCTTGACACCATGTGCTAGAAGTACTCTAGAAAACATGGTTGATCACTAAATTCGGCAAAGAAAGTGTGCAGCTCCTCCAGAGTGCTCTCTACACTTTCATGCATTACCATCATCATCGCCCCTAGATGGTGAAAAATGTCCATTTCTCTTTCCTTCATTGCATACTTGTACAAATTCTTCAACCATTCTCGACGCACATGCCAAATACAAAGTATGACACGACATTAAAAAACACTCATGTTAGGAACAAAACGTTTAATTGAGCCGAGAGCCGGCTCATTTTAAATAAAATGTAGACCAGCGTATCATAATGTTTGATTTCATGTAGACAAACATTTCACTCTTGCACTTACTCTGTTGCTTGAATCTTTGCACTTGCATCATCCATGATAAATGCATTGATCCTCCAATCAGGCCTCTTTTCCTTTCCCCATCTCCACAACTCCATCAACCACACCTGGATATCCTCAATCGTGTTCCATGATGTCACAGCCCATGTAATAGGCACCCCCGATTGCTTCTTGTCGAAGACGAGACACGAATACAATTGATATTGTTTTAAACAACAAATAGGAAGATCATGAGCATCCACAAATCAAATGGGTTGCATGAAAATAGGTTAAGTTTGAAGAGACTTACCCCATATTTGTTTGTTGCAAATGTCAAATACATTGAGCTGATTGAGTCATGCGAGAATCGAACCATCATGTCAAGAATCCAAGACATTTGTATTCCCATAATGAAAGGTCTGTCGGTACCTTGTGGCTCCTAGAAAAAAAGAAATTAGCCTCATCTTGTTTTTTCCATTCTAAGATCCTAGTGGCATCGTGCACGTGCTTTCGTGACCAAATAGAATGAACCCTCATCGCCACGTTCATAACATCCTTGCGTGTGATGAATGAATCTCTCTTCTTCAACATGTCATGAAAAATGGGATCATCAAGATGTCTGTCCATAATAGCATTAACACTCACATCCATCAGCAATAGCCTCTCTATATATGCTTTGCATTCATCGGAAAGGTTTGGTGCAAATTAAGAGTGCAGCTCATTGCTTGTATCATCCATGCCATGACAAGCTTCACCATTCTTGTCTACATGAAATGGTTGCTTCAATATCAAGATGGCCACATCTGGCCTACCATATAACACCTTAACAATGAAGTGGCATGTACAACCTCTTTTTTTCTGATATGTCCGGGCACACTTCTTATTCGGTGAGTTTTTCCTATTGTCTTCTGGTCCATATGAACACCAATACCTTTAAAAACAACTCTCATATTATCAACAATAGTCGTAATGTCATTAAACGTAGACAAAGAATAGGAAAGAATGTGTCTACGAACTGGCTGTACATCTTTGATGTATGCGTGTTGTGCACAACATTATCATTCTCACTGTGCCGCTTTCAGAGGAATTGGGTTTCAACACCTTCGCACAATGATTCCCCTTTGATGAATGCATCCAATCTACCGAGTAGAATTGCTGCACATAGGTCTATCATTGAATTATTTTTGACACAAATTGGCATCCATTGAATATCCCTTGAATATAAATGATGCAAACCTTCACCAGCATCTTGAACTTCCAATACCATAATGTCCTGTCATTTTCTGTGTTTTCCCATTCTGGTCATGTACATATTGGACAAAGATAGAGATATCATCAACAGTAAATAGCCACAATGATGATATCTTCAGTGTGATAGTGTTTTGAGATAGTGGTTGATGTCAAATGTGTTTGCCATGATATTGGTTGCTTGGCACAAATGACTTCACTAGGCTACATTACTATTAGGTTCATCCTATTAGCACATATTTTTACAAAATAGTTTTGTGTTATATATGGATGCTTTTAGTTTCATCGTAAGAGCATTTACTACTAGATTGTATGTACAAGTGATATGTTGCAGTATCTTCATGAAAAAGCATCACTTGGGCATATTCAGAGGAATGTTGAGTACTATGGCATTCTGGAAATCCTCATATTCATAATTAGTTTCATTGCAGAAGTACTTTTGGAGGATCAGCATAGAGCGAGGTCGTGAATATGTTTAGAGATGTCAGTGGTATGGAAGAAGCCACCTTTTAGTATGGTTCTTAAAATTAGCATCCATGGAAAAGGGCTTCTTTTGTAAAAAAATGCAAAATTCTCCTTATTGGCATAAGTTACCCCGATGAGATCACCCAAGGAGGACGATGTGTTGATCGGAGTAACTCTTGCCGATGTTGTTTTCAAAAGCATGAGCAGCCGAAAAAGGTGCGACTAAGTGGAAACCCATTAGGGGGGGTTACGGCGATAGTGTGGCAAGAAGACGGAGTCATCGAGATAACATACACTATCAGCAACGAGGAAAAAATGTTATCCTGATACCCGATGGGGTTATCGGTGGAACTCTTGCCAATAACTAACGAGGTGATGTATTCATAAAGATGACATCGGGTTGTCAGGAGGTCCTAATTTATGTTACCCGGATACCCGATGCACCAAATAAAGAAGGTGACTCTATCAGAAAGACTTTCTTCGATAAAGCGGTGCTAGTCAAGAAAGGAAGAAGACTCATCGGGGAGATATGTATTGAGTTATCCTGACACTCGATAAGGAAGATGAGCTCGTCACAAGCGAAGTGACTACATCGGGAAAGCATATGCTGATAGACCAAAGCAGCCCAATAAGGAGGATAAGGTGCGGAAAGACTCATCGGGATAACTGACGTCACTAGAGAAACATTTTTGAGTTGTGCCCATGCCCGATGGTCAGAATGCCATAGAGGGTAGGTCTATCGAGGAGACTATAACCATCAGAAGCAAGGAGAATATGCTACGTCAACACCCAATGAAGCAATTGGTGAAAGTCACACCGATCAACAGAAATTTATATGCCATGGGACCATCGGGTGAAGTATTAAGTGACTTATTCAGAAGCCCGATGGAGTGAGTAGAGGGATAAACAAGAGGAGATTTCATCAGAGAGACATACCCTGATCTAACATAAAGCAAAGCTCACCACTTAAGAGGGAAGGTGGAGCCATCGAGATAAGTCAAGCCACGAGGAAAAAGGGGGAACAATCAAGGTGAGATCCGATGTACTAGTCAGAATAACCTATGCCGATAAGGGAGACAAAAAGGTAATTGAAGGAACATAAAATTTGGGTGGCGCCAAGTAATTAAATTATCAAGAAGGGTTATGCCAAATAGCTGTTGGAATATTCGATATGATGGCCACTATTAAATGCTCGCGATCAAGTGGATTTGATTCACACGAAGCAAAATTGATGAGTTTTGATCGTTAAAGACTTTAGCCGTTGCATATCCAGCATAAAGAAAGAGTTCTCATGACAGAATTATTCACAATTTCTTCAGCCATCAACATTGAAGTTGCAGAAAGGAAGCGCAGGTAATTTGAGAATTAAAGCACTTAATCATGGAGGCTTCTGGTTCAGAAGGGAAGAGAAAGGTCATAGAGATTTCAGATACACAGTCCACTAAAGAAAAAAAGACGAAGTCTGTGGAGGGTGTGCAGAAGTGAAAATTGAACCGAGACATGATTGACCAAATAGAGTCATTGGGTGCTAAGTCGAGAAGATCTAAAACCTATTTTCCGCCCAAGGATCAATTGGAAGATAAGTACAAAGAGGTTGGAGATGTTTGGACAACCATAAGGGCCCATGAATTGTTTATGTATCACTATTTGAGGCAGAACAAGGATATGCCATTATCAAACCCTTAGATGACAAATATGGGCAGATTGGTGGTCCCAAATGTTTTTCTGAATCTCAGATTATTGGAATTTCTTACCAGGAAATGTAACAAAGAAAAAAGATGCATCCAATTGCCTAATGGGGATGCATTCATCCGGATATTTGTCGGGACCATTCAGGAGGTTTTTGGTATGACCTACGAGCCCTACATGCCCCTATCCTTCACAAACCTAGAAGGAGAGTATACCCAAATGGACACTTCTCACATAGTGTGGAAGTTAGCGATTCACAAGAAGGAGAAGGGATGACTTACAGAGTAGGGTGGTCCTCCCTTTGAAATCACTCTATTCAGACAATACTTGTAGTACACATACTGGGCATGCGACCAGGTCTGCGGAGAAGAAGTTCCTGATGTTACAAGGATAGGCCCATTGGTGTTGGCTGCAAACATTCAAATGCATGAGCCGATGCCATTTAATTATGAAACTTACTTGGCAGAGAAGCTGCATGAAGGATTCTTGAATTTACAAATAGAGCCTAACCCTACTTTCAAATTTTACTCATTGGTAATGCATATGGTTTCGTTTCATGGGAAGATGTAGGGTTTGTGGCCAGAAGACTTAAAGGTGACTTCCAGGAACAAGGAAGGACATGACCAACCAATCCAATTATGGGTATCCCTGTGGGACTCAAGGTTCGACAAATCACACTATGTTGTTTGAAGAATACTTTGTGAAGCCCTTGTACAAATTATTTGGGGTGGAGTGTGATGGGTCTATCTCACCGGAGATTAAGAGATTCTTGAGACCCCATGCTTTTGGTGACACTAGAGTCAACCACAATTGGGGTGACTGGTTTGTATGCCAAAATTTCACCTTTTTTAGGGTTTATGGTTTTGAGGGTGTTCCATATATGTTGCCCACATTAGTTCCTGATAGGATTGCCTATTTAGAAATTGTTAGGCAACTTAGCATGTCAAATGCCAAGCATTTAGCTGTTGCACACAAGCGGGTGTTTATGCCTAGCACTTTACATTTTGGAGATTTCACCATTGTCTCTACTAAGGCTTATGAAATGATAGAAAAGAAGCTGGTAGAGGAGTACAATCTGTATGGACACCAGGCTCGGAAGAATTATGATCCAGAGGGATACATCCACCATTGTAGGAAGAGCCAAAATTTGGGAGAGTATTTGTATATCCCTTTGGAGGCTGAAGATCTATTTAGAAATAAGGAACAAAATGAGGCTGCTCCACTTTTGGAGGAATTGAACCAAAGATTGGAAGAACGGAAGTAGAGGCTTTAGGAACTAAGAGAGGAAGGAGATTATGAGAGTGGTTCTGATGAGAATATAGCTATAAGGACCCTCCGAGCACCTAAGTTAGAAAAGTGGCAGAGAGCCATGAGCAAGCCATGGTGAGAATGAATGTAAATGCAGGTGTAATAATGGAAGAGCATGTTGCCTTTGTTGCATATGAAGTTTTTGTACAGTCTAAAGAGTTCAAATCATTTTTGTATCACTACAAAGGGAAAAATTGAGGGATAGCATCCCAAATGTACCCCAGAGAATGAAGCAGAGATGCTTAAGAAATTGAAAGAAGACATTGATGTAAAGGTGGCCATAATGACACCACAGAGAGGGAGACAACTTCTTAGTGAGGTAGGTGTCATCTTGTTCCTAGGTTGGGACTTAAGTGCCTCTTTCATTTTTGATAGCTTGTTGCATTCTGATAGAAAGGATGTAAAGCTAGATATACAGGGTGTAAATGATATTTTTATTGGATCAAGGTATGATCCAAATGAAGAGGAAATGTTGCTCTGGGCCCTGTACCCTCCAAATAAGAGACCCAAAATTATAGATGTGGATAAGGCATTTGGGCATATGATGAAGCTAAAAGTGGGAGAGGTTAATCCAATTGTCACCACAAATTTGGGGATTGACATTGCAAAACTCAATAAGGCCCAAATGTAGTGGGTAGTGAAAGAGGGTCAAAAATATAAAATTTTATATAAGACTTGTTGAGAGGTCATGGAAATTAAGTGCCACAGATAGTAGATACTGGTTCTTAGTGGAAGAAGAAGTATGAGGACCAGATGAAAGAGAACATCAAGTTGAGGAGGCAAATCTAAATTGCCAGGGTAGATGTTGCTTGTGTTCTATTGACTAATAGGTTTGAGCATTTATTGGAAATCCTCAGAGAATTCTGGGTGAATTGTCAGAAGACCCTAGACAATATGGTTTCTCATAAAAGGATCTTGACAGGGTTGAAGGCACTATTGAAGGATAAGAATGTCGATGAGAAATTAGTTGGGAAGATCCAAAGAAGGTTGAACAAACACAAGGCATTTGGTGTGGATATTAAGCAAGAATTTACTGACTGCAAGGATATTGTTAAGTATGGTATACCAGATATTGTGGATGATGCAAAGTAGTTAAAAAAAAGAGGGATCTGGATTACAGAATGCTAGAATGTACTCAGCACATCCCTTGATGTTGCCCGGGCATATATTTTGGACATGAAGGAAACAGGTGATCAGATGGAGAAGATGGTTACCATGGAGATCGTTGTCAGAGATATCGTGTTCAACACTAGTACTCATAAGGACAACAAGTATTTGGAGCATATTAAAAAATGTAACACATTATTGGACGACCAAAATTGACTTCTTAGTTTGTAGTTTTGTTTTATGTCTAGTAGTTAGGCAGTTAGGTGTTAGGTTTTAGTTAAGTTTAGTTTAGCATGATGAAAGGGCATGTCTTTTCATTCGAATCCTCTGGCTCATGTATATGTAATGAGTCAATTTTGTATCAAAAAGGGAGATAGATAGATATATAGACATTTTCGGCCACTGGCTGGGCTGCAAGTATTATGTTTTACAAAAGTCTAGTAGGAATGAGAAGTTTAGTCTGTGCAAACTGAATGTATTGGAGTATTTTGTAAGTATAGTTTTGTATACATTCTTATTCCAAAAGTTAAATATACAAGATTTCATGTCTTTATCTTTAGATCATTGTGTGTAATTTTGTGTTTGATGAAACCATATGTCCTCTTGATAAATCTTTTTGGATTTGTTGTGATGTGTCATCACATGATGTGGTATTGAATGTAAAGTTGGGTTTATATTATTTATACAACACATAATGAGACCTTCACAGTGATGATATTATAATTGTCTCTTGAGTCATTAAGAATCGAATGAAAATTTGACAATAGAAATTCATATGCATATCATCAGCTTGATTTATTGAATCTATATATGCCTGACATATATAAAATCTCAACCTATGCTAGACCCAGTCATCAAATTCATACAAATTTACTAATTATCAATGAAAAGGAATTAAGTATACTTAATTTTCCTCCTTGAAGAAAAAATCGAAGACATTCTCATAATTTGCCTTGCAAATCGTTTAACTAAACAATCCTAGATCATTTAATCAAAATGATAAAAGGCATACAAACACAAAGACAACATAGATTTGGGCTCATAAATGTTCTGATTGTACATTAATATTCTCTCATGAAATTTTTACATAGACACAAAATGATCCTCCAAAATGCCAAAATAAAAGCCTGTATATATTTTTCCAGAGATTTCATACAAAATTCTTCTGATCCCCTTCTAGGTAGACCTAGCATCCACTTATAGAAAATAGGACGCGACAAGCTTCAGACTTCCCTAGAAAATATTCCTATCCTAACCATAATTCCCCCCCAAAAGTTACATCAATTACAAAATATTGTAGCAGTAGGATCACAACTGTTTCTGAAAAAGTATTCCTCTGCAGATCAGGTTGCCTATGAACTGCCACATGTCAGGGCGTCGATGGGACCTTCCTCTGCTTCTATTTCTTTCAAAATATATTTGGTTTCCCATAGTTTGAATGTATCATCATCAGGCCACGATAATTTAATGATTTTTTTCTTCACTTTGTTCCAACTCTTCCATGATTTTGTCAACTGTTTAACTTCCTTCTCCAAAAAGCTGAAATGTGATTTTATTTTCTCAATTTCCTCAATAGTCTGAATAAATAAAGAAGTATCATCGATGTTTATAATGTTATTAATTCTCTGACACAATTTATGACCCAACTCCTCAATCCATACTTCTTTATCTTTTATCTTGTTGGTGCTCAAAAAACCTCCAGGAAACAATTCAAAATTTTCACTTGCATACTTTCAGTACAAGTTTGCCCTCCTTTCGATGTTAACTCCTACCGTAAACCTGGACAACTCATTTGCAATTCACAAGTAGGTCTAATTATGACATCAACACCTTCTTCTCCCTAGGACAAAGAATATATAGTCTTCAAATCCACCTCTCTAGCAGTCCATTTATCCAAAATTGGCTCCAAAGTAGCCTTTTCTTCTTTCAAAGAATCTAAAAGACTCATTACCCTTCTCATATGTATATGCACAATTTCTGACCCAATAGTATCAGCAAACTTCAAAATAGTAACCCTGATCTTTTCCTCATACTTATTTGCAAAAATTGTTTGAGCTTGCCTCAATCTCTCAATCTCATCCTGAATGTTCTCAGCTGATTGGAAACCACGAGTCATGGGAGGAGGGAATTCAATAATTATGCTGGAAGGAGGGGTCTTAATAGGAGAAGAAGTAATCATCAGTTGGGAAGACTCACCCCTTTGATGTTGTCCTTCCAATATACTCTTTAGCTCTGCAATAGTGCTATCTTTAGAAGATAGCTCAAGCTTTGCTTCATTATAAGCCTTTAGGACTACCTCTAATTTCACCTGGAGATCAACTTTCTCCTTGGCCTCTTTTTCAGCCACTGCCATGCTGAATTTAGCAGACTCTAAGGTCGTGCTAGTAGCTTCTACTACCCCTGTGTCTCTGACTCTTTTCACAATCATGCCCCCTGAGTAATGAGATTCTGAGAAATCTCTCCTTTTATTTTCCTCTCTTTTAAGTGACCACATTACAAGGGTTGCACGGTCATTACTGTAATTCATTCCCTCTAAAGGCTTGGTCTCCTTCCTTACTGCATTAAAAACTATTGCATCGGCTATGTCCCATTTTGGGAGAATTAGCACTCCAACATCTGCAATCAATTTTTTCCCTTCCTCAGGGGTAATTGTTTCAAACTCTCTCACCATTTCCTGCTTTATTTCTTCTTCAACAACATATGTATCCTTATGGGGTTGTTCAACTTTCCCATTTTCACACCTTTCTTTAAACTGCCCTATATGCCTTCACCAAACAAATTGCAAAAAGGCTCTTGTCTTCACAAAACTATTATCAGCCAAAAATTCATCATTGGCCTGCTTAATGACAGGATCCAGTTCTCTACCTGCAAATTCTTCAATAGTCAGGTCCATCTTGGCACTTGTTAGCTCTTCTAGCATCCCTTCTTGCAATTATTCATATGTACATGCAATCTCCCCTAAGATTCCTGGTTGAGGTAATTTCTCAGCAACTGCCAGCTCATCACCTATAAATAATGGGGATTGAGAAGGAGAATATAGGGATTCACTTGACTGTGCCTCTTTTTCCAACCTCTGCCTTTTTGGGGAAGCTTGTGACTAAAGGGAATCCTCCATTGGCCTCTTTCCCTTTGACGTAGAAGGTTCATCCCTCCTAGGCATTACCACATTATATCCCGATTTCTTATACATTACATATTCTCCATGGGGAATGACTTTGGTCAAAATGAGCTTAGTCAAGACAAGCTTGGCTTTCTCAGGGTTTGTCTTCATTACAACATCCTTCTTCTCATTCAGAGTTTGCATTGCATCTTCAAAATATCCTATCAAAAAATTGATCCCCTCCTCAAATGGGTGAAAGCTTTTCAAAGGATCATAATTCTTGTCAAAAAATTGGACAAAATCAAGGGTCTTCTTATATGCCAACCATTTTTCCTTTTTTACTTCCTACTCATCCAAATTAAATTCATTTCTTATCAGATCTTCAAGGAAGTGAAATTGATGAATTTTGCGCCCGCACCTAACTTTCTTCCTAAACATACCATTGAAGAAGTCTTCAAGATCAACAAACCTAGCCACTGTTGTTGACAATCTATATAGCAGAAGGAACTTCTCAAAATGTAGCCAACCACCTTTGGTGACTACAAATTGATGTGCCATGGTGACTGTTGGGAAGATTGTCCCTCTTCCTTTATTCGTCAGCTCTGCTTCTTGTAGGCCTCCAATTTGCCTCATAATCTTAGCAATTCTAATCTTCAAAGGAACCTGATAGGGGAGGAAATATGGGGTTCCCCTGAAACCATATACTCTAAAAAATAGTGGAAACAAGATATAAGATTATGTCACCCCAATTGTGCACAATCTTGATGCTCTCTAAGAACTCCTTAGGTCTGATGAATTCAAGGAGAACCTTTGGGATCCTAGGGTTCTCTTGACATAGAAGAATTCTAAGCTTAGATGCAAAGCATCTATCAACTTCAGATAGCTAGCATCTTCTCTGTCCCAAGACAGATCTGCACTCCATAACTGAATGGGCATATCTTCACCATCCCTTTCTCTTAGTAGGTCTATATCTTTTCCAAAATATTCCATGCCTTTAAACAAGAACATATGCATCAACATGGAATACCAGCCAAAAGGTCTATCCACTTTAGCATTATTTATCCCAATTAAAACCTTGTGAATGATATCTGCAAGATAAGGTACAAAATCATATGCTACTGCTAAGGATGGGTTCAAAATTTGTGCCATCATAAGCATATAATGAGTAGGCATGGCATTCTCTACATCTTCTCTAAAAATTTGACATAGATACCAAGATACACCCTTAGCCCTTAAAGTGAAGAAATTCATAGGGAAAGGCTCCATTGTGCTAGGACCTACCAATGTTAACACTCCTATCTTTGCAAAAAATTCCTTCAATGTCCCATTCCTAAGATGATCCTTCTAGGCATCATAGACCTTCTTGAGCATTTCAAAATCAATGGGTTCTAAATAACTTGAGGCTTCATTCAACTAGAATACCCTTCTAAGTTCATCATCAGTAATTTCAATTAGGGGGGGCCCGTTTACATTCCTCACAGTCCTAGTGATAGGGTCATAACTTTTTGCAATCTGGGTCAACAAATCAATGTCCATGAAAACTCCAGGGACCACCAGTTTCCCAACATCTAATTCCCATATATTATTTATAGGACCAGGTGTATTCTATTGGCCAAACCCTACCCTGAACAAACCTAAACATGTCGTGCCTATCTGGGCATCTCTCAGCCAACATCCCTTGTCATATAAACCGTCACCAATCCACAGGCGAGGAGATTTGGGCACAAGTTCCTTTAACTTGACCTTGCACTATTTGTGGATTGAAAGAATTGTTCCAGAAAGTCATCGCAAATAGCCCTCTCTTGGTAATCTATCTTTCCCTTAAATTATCTTTGTGGTACCATCTTATCAATCTAAAGCTATCATCAATTCAATTTTTATTCAAATAACCCCTTCTAAATTTCCAACACCAAAAAATGTCACACAAACAGGTATTGCAAAGCACAGTCACAGAAAAACTTACTTGTCGCCTAAGAAATCACAAAAACCGTACACCTACTCTCTGCTAATCTTCTTGAAATCTTTTTGCAATTTGAATTTAAAAACAATATCTTATGGGGCACCTTAGCGACAACTGGGCATTAATTATCATCAATAGGGCTGCGCATTTCTGCAATTAATTCTTTTAAATTTCAAATTTCGGCTCCAACGAACCAAAAGGGCTTCTTCTGATTATTTTTCCCTTCAGTCGTTGATCCGCAATGAGTAAAGGTTGAGCATCTTCCTATCGCGGTCTACCGACAACCATTAGATCATGCAGATTCAATGCTCCCTTTAATCACTTTAGCCTTCAAAGTGGGCCCATCATTTCATTATTGACCTGCTCTTTGTCATTGATCCACAGTGGGTAAAGGTCGAGCATCTTCCCATTGCGGTCTAGCGACAACCATTGATTTCCTCTGGACTTGTCAACCTTTAACATACTTGGTCTGTCTACCACCCACATTGGTCGGGCCCACCATTCAGTCGCTAGTCCACGAAGAGTAAAGGATGAGCATCTCTTCATAACGATCTAGCGACAACCGTTCGATCGTTAAGGTCCTTTGTTACTTAGCCGTTACTACTAAACTGTCACCACTAGTTGTCTCCATTAACTGTATGCATTAACTGTTTGACCGGCCCTGTCGCTAGTGGCTTGTCGTTGGGTCACCATGAATATTCAACATGCAACTTCCCATTGCGGTCTCACGACAACCGTTAGATCAAAAGAAAATTATCCGGCCTTTAAGAACCTAACGCATACATAAAGGAAAATACTTAGGACTTTAGGAAACTATGAAACATTTCAAATTTGATTAAAACCCGCCCAAACCTAGAACTCAAAATGGCCCCTTTCGACAACATGATGACCCTTCCACTTAAGTGAAAAAAGCAACGGGCAAATAGAAGTGATTTAGAAATAATGCAACGCAAAGTTTTTTTTTAAAAAGATTTTCAAAGGGATCAATGCAAAATTTGGAAAATTAAGGATATCAAGAAAAACTTCCAACAACATCCAAAACAATGATAACACCATGGAGGAATAAAAGGAGGGTGTATCAGAATGACCTACGTAGATGTGAAATAAAGGTGAAAGTAGAACCTATCCAGGAGGCGAAGTTATCGGTAAGACCTATGCCGACTGAAGGATGGGTGGCGCCAAATAATTCAATTATTGGAAAAGTTATGCCGATTAGCCGTTGCAAAATCTGATTGCAAAACCCTAAACCTGCCATTATTAAATGCAAAGAACGGGTAGATTGGTGTTCGCATGAGGCAAATCATAGGAGGATTTAAGTTGAGTAAATGCTTCTAATCCATCAAATCCATACATGAAGAGTCGATGCAAGGATTTTGCATAACAGTTTGAAGCTAACAAAGAGATTGAAGCAATATTAACTACAGAAAAGGAAAAACTAACAACTATAGATCAATACTTCATGTGACATAAAATTTGTATTTGACTATATCAATATTTAACAAACATTGTGTTAAAAATTGGCAGCATGAAGTGTAAGAAGCATTGGTTCTTTACAAATTGTAATGTCCACCATCCGTCATCAGTACTTGTAGATGAAAATGAAATCTTTAAACGTCAAAATATTGGCTACAAAATGACCATCAAAGGCGCTCCATGCACCTACAATGGTGAGCCATTTCTAACATAGTATTAGCTTACACTTTTTCCTATTTACCATAACAAGATGTTTTATAACATAGTGGGTAAGTACCTAAAATAGTGCTACTGCTAATTTTACAAAATTATTCCTGTTGTTTGCAATAGGGTCATAGAAGTGTAGTTTCAAGTGACATATGCAAAACAGGAAATTGTAGATAAACAACAAAACTAATTCCCAATGTATTGGAGTATGACAGCTATGTTCTCTCCAATCTCCATTACTTTGACAGCGACTGGTGCTGATAGCCAATTATCATTGGAGTTGAGTAGTCTGCGGAAGGGATCTAGATTCCCATTCCTCACCCCTACCCTAAACACCTCCCATGCCTCCTGGATGAAGTTCTTCCTCCTCTCTCGTGCTGCCCTTTTTGGGGCAATTTCCTCGTCTTCACTATCTGACTCCTCTGATTCAAAGGAGATGTAGTTGGTGTGGTTAAAATAGATGCCGAGGGTGCTTACCCAACAATCAGAATCCAACTCTAGAATGGGATTTGCCAGGGCCTGTCCATTAGATGGGCAGACAAAGTCGTCGATCCTCTGTATGGTCGCTCTCTTTGAATCGAATATGTCAACCATAGGGCAAATGACAACTTCATAAACAAACCCATCACACTAGTGTCGATTACCACCCAATATACCATTAGCCACCCGCCATACAATATCCCAGAGCACATCATTTGCTTGAAATAGCCTGCTGCATTGGGCCTGGATCGATTCCTCTCTACATAGGCAACTGAGACCAAAATGATTCACCATCAGTTCATATCGATACTTCCAAGCTTACGACTGCAATCAGAACCATTCCTTATATAAAGTTTCAGACTTTCTAGAGAAGTCTAGAGACTAGAACAAGCTCGAATTCCAATCAAGGTTCATCCGAACAACATATCTTTACTATTATGAGAACTTTTCAAGTCCCTGCTCATACGTTCTTTATCTAACTGGCATGATACCAATCTGCCAAAGCGCATGAAAAAACAGAGGTCTCTAGTTTGTCCTTCAACTAAGGTATGGCTTGTACCTCTAGCTAAAAAGAAGCTCCCATGCTCGATGCACATTCACTTACATAAAGGGTGTTCCTTATACTAAAATAGCCTATTCCACCAAATGGAAGAGATAGGGAAATTAAGACCAAGCTAAGGAGATTCGTCATACCAAGTGAGGTGTTAGGAAACTATTTACCATTTTTTATGCATTTTCCACATTTTGAGGCAATGATGCATATTTTGGATTAGGAGTTTGAATAATGGACTACTCAAATCTCCATGTGTGTGCTTGGTAGTCATTTGAAGGATGATTGTCACCTAGGTTGTTACTTTTCTCAAATCTAGCCTATGAGCCCTTCTAAGCCTATAATGGCATAAATTTGCATTATTATGTAAAATGACTTGTAAAGCCTCATTAGGCATTTAGGCATGCTAGTTTAATGGTAGGAAGTCATGCTAGGAGGTTCAGTATAAGTAAAAATGCATAAAAGGCAAAAATGCACATTTGAGCAAAAGTTGTCATTGTTGCTTGACAACCTTTTGCAACTTTTTGAGAAACTTTGCACTTTTTTAGCAAATCGGTGGTTAGGCAACTGATGGAGAGTTGGTTATGACCAAAATGGCATATAAAATTCTCTGAGAATGATTCTACATGGGTTGGAACATTTGTGAGAAAGTTTGAGTAGATTTTGAAGATAATTTCTAGATTCTACCTTGTAATTTTATCATTTTTGTAGCAGCAGTCTATACCAAATGGATTGACCTTGCTACTGTTCTTTCATAGCGGTTTAGTGTATGTTATTTTATTTCTTAAGAGGTGTTTGTAATTTCTTTTGGTGTGGGTTTGAGGTGTGTTTACAAATTTGTATTGCTCTTGGCCTCAGCAAGGGTTCATGAGCAGTTTGACTAACACGCATGTTAGTCGCGCGTTTTAAACCGTCGATTTTGCAATAAATGGATGGGATTGACTAACATGTTGCTATCATTTTGTACAAAAGGTTTGTTTTGGAGCTAGAATAGTCGCGGCCCCATGCATGAGCAATAATCTGTCCATGAATTATGAATTTTGGGTTTAATAATTTTGAGAACATTTGATAAAAAACCTTCATGTCTTATTGTCTCTAAGGAAAATTTGTTTGTCCATTACCTTTTCCTCCACTTAATCGGAAGGTTCTTTATGTCATTGAAAAGGGGCCATTTGAGTTTTAATTCTAGGCGGGTTTCGTCTTTTAAGTTGGATCGCTTTAATTTCCCTAAGTCTAAGAATGGTTTTCTAACGTATGCATCAGGTTCTTAAAAATCGGGCAAGTTTGTTTTGATCCAATGGTGGTCGTGATACTGCAATGGGAAGTTGCACATTGAATACCCATCGCGACTCAGCGACAAGCCGCTAGTGACGGGGCCGGTCAGAGATCCAACACTAGCAGTTAAGCGCGGGCGGTTAAGTGATGAAGGGATCTTAAAGTTCGAGCGGTAAGGATTTGATCTGAAAGTTGTCGCTAGACCATGATGAAGAGTTGTGAGTCCTTTTACTCTTCGCAGATCAGTGGCTAAATGGTGGGCCCGGAAAGTGTGAAGAGGAAAAAGTTCTTTAAACGGTGGTTAGGTCCAAGGAAAATCAATGGTGGTCGTGAGACCGTGATGGGAAGATGCAAGTCCTTTTACCCATCGCAACTCAGTGACCAACAAGGTCATTGGAAAATGTCATCCCACTCTACACCTATACCCAATGGGCTAGACGGAAAAGGCAGCATCATCGACATAACTTACTCCGATGAGACAATATCGAAAGGTAGAAATACTAAGTCATTGGGATAACTCAAATCATCAATGAGAGGAGTTTTGGGTTACGTCGATACTCAATGAGGGAGACAAAGCCGAGCATAGAAGAGGAAGATAAGGTTATCAGTTTTTTTCCACCATATATATTGAAATCCTCCAATTTGTTACTGAACCAGAATAGAAACACAATTGTGCTACAAGAATTTAATTTTATTTGTAGTCATATATATTGAAATGCTTGATTTTGATGTTATAGAACAATTTCATGCACATACAATCAAAAACATTTTTTTTTTCACCATATATAATGAAATGTTAACAAAAATTTCAAAATAGGGAAGATAAGAGTATCAGTTGGTGTCAACAATTTATATTTTTGTCCGGTAAAGCTATATTTTATATTAATTCTGAAAATGTTTACATTCTAAAAGATAAACCTCCATGGCTAGCCGACTAGACCATCGAAGCCAGTATACATAACGGTCCATACATAACACATTCAAAAACATTTTTAAAAAAACATAGTCCTTGCTTCAAAAAAGGTTGTATGTGCCATCTCACTACTCCACGTGAACAATGACCGTGCCCTCTTCCACATTCAACACTTCCATGTTCCTAAATTGGTTCATTTTTGTCTCCCTATTGGAGCCTTCACCAAACTATAGCACACGACCCTTCTTAGTTGTTCCTCTTCCACAAGGTCGATCCTGTCGTTTTGTGCGTGCAAGAACCGTTTGTTGCACAAGTGCTCTATATTCTGACCAAGGTCCCCATTTTTCCATCTCCACATGTGCTTGCCAGACATCAACCATCTCAAGGTATTGCAAAATACCATACATTCCAGCCTGTGCTACACTTCTTCTGGCCTCTTTATCGAATGTGGCACTCCAGAGCAAGAACGGTCGCAAGGGAGGAGTGAACTCACTCACGTGAATCCATGCTTCGTCCACACTTTCAAATCCATCCATGTCTCGTGCCAAACCTAATAAAGCTTCCATTTCGCCTAGTCATTCTTTCTTCACACACCTGTTCATGATTTCTCTGACTTTCAGAACAAGTCCGAGCTCCAGACACCATGCCATAAACAGAGACGCTATGTCTGCATTTGTTATGTACTTCCATCCACCATCTACGTACTCTGGTCCAAGGATCAACTTCACTGCGAAAAGGAATGCGATGTCTTCATAGATAAGCTGGTTCATCAACCTATCATCGTGTATTCGTCCCCAAAATGCGACCAATGTTTTGCTTGTCTCTAAAGAAAAGTTGGCCTGCATATTTGAAATCAAGATACTTGTGATTCCAAAATGGACATGCAAATCTATCAGACTAACAACGACATCTATAAATTATTTGAATTTTTATCAACCCATGCCTTAATTTTTAAGTGCTTTCTAATAACTAAATTCATCTACCACATGTTCCATGTTATTCTAGAATCTAAGTTTCTGCACCATAGGCTGTGGACATTTTTGTACACTTACACATATCCATATCATGTTATCCTACGAAGACCTTGGATTCATATGACACACACAGCTAATAAAAAGTTTCATCGACTAACATGGCGTGTTATGCACTTTCGCGCATGACCGCTCCAAAACGGTAGTACACAATGACTAACACGCCTGTTAGTCGCATGTTTTACACTGTTGATTTTGCAATCAACAGGCAGCAATTGACTAACACAACACTAACACGCTATACAATAGGTGCTCCCGCTCCAAAGCAGACCTTTCGTACAGCGTGTTAGCAACAGGTTAGTCAATCGCAGTCATTAATTGCAAAATCAATGGTGTAAAATGCTCTACTAACATGCGTGTTAGTAAATCCATACTATCATTTTCGAACCAGAATACACGCCTCCGATGCAGACTCCGCTCCCACACACGTGTGTTAGTTAATCTGTACTGTCATTTTGGAGCCAAAATAGATAGGTTGAAGCTATTCTGGCTCCAAAACAGACCTTTCGTACAACGTGTTAGTGACAAGTTAGTCAATCACAACCGTTAATTGCAAAATCGACAGTGTAAAAGCGCGACTAACACGTGTGTTAGTCAATCTGTACTGTCATTTTGGAGCCAGAATAGACGCGTCCAATTTTGTATTTATTTTATTTTTTAATAAATCTATTTATGTAAATATATTTTGATTAAGATAGTGTGTATTAGTTTATAAGTTTTTGTTTGGCTCCAAAACAGACCTTTTGTACAGTGTGTTAGCGATAGGTTAGTTAATCGCAACCATTAATTACAAAATTGACGGTGTAAAACAAGCGACTAATGCGTGTGTTAGTAAATCCTTACTGTGGTTTTGGAGCCAAAATAGACGAGTAGGAAGCATAATGAGAAAAGGCGCGCTTATGGATGCAAGAAGTTCCTGTTTGATTATTAATCTTTTGTATCCTGAAGAGGAAATAAAAATTACAAATAATGGAAAGTTACACTATCGAGATAAGTCACCCCGATAAAAACACAGGCAACAAAAACTAGTTGTTGATCAGTGTGTCATATACTGATAACAATGCATGGAAATCCAAGGTCAGACCTATCGGCATCACTCTCACCGATTATAGTATGAAGTCAAGGACGGTTATATCGGAGAAGCATATACCGTAAAGTCTCATCGGTATAGTGAACATAAGCGGAAAAAGTATAAAATTGTCTTGCCAATACCCAATGAGGCTATCGGTAAGACTTATGTCATTTTGGAGCCAGAACAGACACGCCTGTTTTGGAGCCAGAAGTGCATCCAAATAGCTTCGCCCAGACTTGACCGACCAAAAACCTAACACCAATTCTAACCCTAATGCAACTAACCCTAACCCGCCTTCTAACCCTAATGCAACTAACCCTAACCCGCCTTCTAACCCTAGCGTCGCTAACACTAACCCACCTTCTAACCCTAACCCGCATTCTAACCTAATGCCGCTAACCCTGACCCGCCTTCTAACAGTGGGGCACATCGATTTTGCAATTAACGATTGTGATTGACTAACCTATCGCTAACACGTTGTACGAAAGGTTTGTTTTGGAGCCAGAATAGCTTCATCCATAACAGTGAGGCAGCTTGTAACCCTAATGCGGCTAACCCTGACGCGAATACCTAACACGCATTCTAACCCAATCCCACCCGTCCAATCCAAAATCTATAGTCACAAAGATAAAAGGTCGACCCACTACCAAACAGCTACTACCATGGCTTTTTGGAGCCAGCAAACATGCGTCCCACGTTGTATCTAACCCTAACGCAACGGTTAGACAAGTAAATTTTCTTCCTATTCTGCCTCCAAAACAAGAAAAATTTCCCACTACATATAAATCAAAACAAGAAAAATTTCCCACTACATATAAAGCAAAACAAGAAAATTTTCCCACTGCATATAAAGAAAAATAAGAAACAAAAATAAAGAATGCAAACCCAGAATATACAAGTCCATCATTTTTAATAAAATCTAAACACAAACAGAAAAAAGACAACTTGTAGAGGTCGATTTCCACATACCTCACACCCTTCAAAAATGAAGCCTCCTTCAACAACATAGCCTGCTACTACAACAAGAGTCCTTCAACAATGGGAATGACTCGCAGCCTGCTTCTTCAAGCCCTTCTTCAAAAATAGCACTTCAACAATGACTTGAACCTGCCCTTATGTTTTAATCGCGCATTAGTCTTCCTTTTTTCCACACGAGGCAGAAAATGGTGCCACATTTTCTGAAACGGAGGTACAGGGACGCGTAGTACGGATTGACTAACACGCGTGTTAGTCGCGCGTTGTACATCGTCGATTTTTCAATGAATGGTTGCAAATGACTAAGGACTAACCTGACACTAACATGTACGAGAGGTTTTGGAGGGAGCCAGCGCGTTTTGGAAGCAGCACCCTCTTTTTCTCCCCAATATGCCGTTTGAACGCAGTTTCTTAAATCACCAACAGTTTTTCTTTATTTTATTGCTTTGTTTTGAAGCTCGCGCCCTCTTTTTCCCATCGGTGTGCCATCTGAATGCGGTTTCTACACTTGTCGTCGGTTGTTTCTTTTTCATGGCTTTTAATGTGCGTGTTATGCACAACACACCACCGCTAACCAGTAAGTGAGTCACGGCCCAGGATCCACCGTCCTCCGACATGTCCACGTAGTTTCGCATGGGCCCCGACGTTTGAAACCGGCGAGTCCACGTCATATTCTGTGGGTCCGGCGGTTGCGCCAAATTGGCATGGTATGCATGTCTCGGACATGTATGTCGATGCATGTCATTGGTATGACAGGTCACTTTTGGAACCAAAATAGACACAACCTTCGACATGTTGACCGATCAATCCATTGTCAAGAAACAGATCGAGCTAATCATTCTGTAACGTCCATCGAGCACTCCAACCCATAAAATTTTGTTAACATCCATTGATCATTGCTTCATCTTGCACTTTCTACACTTAGATCAAGCCAGCTGGAATGAGTTGTAATATGAGAAGTTCATGCAAATGTAGATTATTTATTGATACTTGATTGTAGATGCTTTTCTGTGTAATTAATTAAAAATTAAAAAAATTGTTGTCATTTAATTAATTAATAAATATGGTCAAATGTATAGTCTAGGAGATGAATAGATTATAGAGTGTTTAATTTGTTAAAAAAAATTATTATACATTAAAGAAAGAGCATCGTTTTCACGCCTTGCTCAGTTAACCTTCCAATTACTAACTTTAGAAAAACAAAAATATGATAACTAAAAGTCTATTAATAAATTTCACATATACCAATAGCAGTAAAAAGATTTAGACTTTAATTGAAAGAGTCGTGCAACTTTATTGATATTCATTACATATGACTACTAGAGCATTTGTGATTAAGTATTGACTATTTTTTAAATAATTGTAATGTAAGATTATTGAAAGCATCTTTACGACACTCTTCCCAAAATATCAGCCATCCCAATATTATTTCTCTATTATTATGTATGCTGTGGCTATAAATGAAAGCTACACCACAAACAGAACCAGATCAACGACCTCTCTATTCAGTAGTAATGGATGTAGAGATCAATCTTGGTTTACTGTTAGGCGGAGCTCTACTAATTCTTTTCATTGTTGTTGGCAAGAGAAAACTATCTTCACACAAGATTTCTTCCATTAATCTCCCTCCAGGCAGCTTTGGGTGGCCACTGGTGTGAGAAATGCCACAGCTTGTTATGAGTGCCAAGGCCAATAAAGTCCACAGCTTTTTCCAGCACAAGATTGAGCAATATGGAGGAGACATCTTCAAGACCTCTTTGTTTGGCTTTCCTACAGCAGTGTTTTACAGTGCTCAAGCGAATCGATTTCTCTTCAGCAATGAAAACACTTTGGTCCACACCCACTGGCCTTACTCCGTTACCAACTTAGTAAGCCATTCCTTGCCTGCCAAGACTGGGGAGAAGGCCAAGTGCATGAGGAAGACTCTCACCAAGCTCTTAAAACCTCAGGCTTTGCAGAAATTTGTAGGCAGAGTAGATTGTGTAGTGAAGAGTCACATGAAAAGCTTCTGGATTTGTAATGAACAAGTGAAAGCCTTTCCTCTCATCAGGCGCTGCTTGTTTTCTGTGGCCTGTACCCTCTTCTTCAGTATTGATGATCAGATGCAACAGGAAGAGTTATTTCCCCATTTTGAGGACATGTTAAAGGGAATGCTCATGCAGATGCCTTTGAATTTGCCGGGGACTAGATTTCGAAAGGCCATTACTGCCAGAAATCATCTCCGCCAAATAATACAAACTTTTATCGATGAGAGGAGGGGAAATGACGATCGGGAAGACTTGTTATCATGTCTTGTTGGGGAAGGAGAAGAGGAGAAATTAACGGATGATGAGATTAAGGATAACATGCTGATACTTTTACTAGCAAGCCAAGATACAGTGGCAATAACTCTAACGTTTCTCCTCCGCTATCTGGCCCTAAATCCAGAGTGCTACCGCCAGGTCCTCCAAGGTATTGGATATTTGTTTCTGAAGCGTTTTAGTTTCTGGATTAGATTGTGTCTAAGTTTTTTCATTTAGTTGTAAATTTTTTGTTTAGTTTTTTTGATAAATTATGAAATGTTATGATCTGAAATGTTGATATAAAGACACACAATCTAATTTAGAAATGTTACAAATCAGATCTAAGGATGAAATGTTATCTTGTGCAAAAACTCACACAATCTAATCTAGAGATGCCACAAATCAGATCTAGAGATGCCACAAATCAGATCTAATAATGTTGTTGCGGAATTACAGAACAAGCTCAGATTTTAAGAGCGATGGAAGGTAGGAAAGAGCTTCAATGGGAGGACATTCAAAAGATGAAATATTCGTGGAGAGCAGCACAGGAGACTCTCAGACTTCAACCTCCAGCTCACGGTACATGGCGCCAATCCATCACAGACTTTTACTATGCTGGATATATGATACCTAAAGGATGGAAGGTATGGAAGCGTCTAAAGAACCGCTATTACTTAGGTTTGTAGGTTAGATTGTACATCAATCTATATTAATAATACTGTAATGTCGATCTAAATGTGTTTTTTTTTTTTTTTATTAGATCATGTTCGTTTTGAGATGAATTACAGATCTGAAATATCGATGAAAAACTTCAAACATGATTTAACCTAAAAACGACATTTAATCAATATTATTGAATCCCTTAACATCGTAGCGTTACTGTCCATACAATATCAACTATTAAATTGAATTGTTACAGTTTATACCACTGATACTGATTATGTTATTGTTTTGTTGAATGTGGATCAGCTTATTTGGACGGTACATTCAACTCACAGGAATCCCGAGCATTTTGAGGATCCAGAGAAATTTGATCCTTCGAGGTTTGAGGGGAAGGGCCCTGCTCCCTACACATTTGTACCCTTTGGAGGGGGACCTCGCATGTGCCCAGCAACTGAATTTGCAGCCATGGTAATACTTGTGTTTATTCACAACGCTGTGAAATGTTTTGATTGGGATTTGGTTGATGCCGATGAGAACATCACAGCTGATCCTCTGCCTATTCCTGCTCGTGGACTGCCCCTGAATCTTCGTCTGCATTAGCACTGATTGCACCAAAATCTTTTTTGTTTATTATATAAAATCCCTTTAATCTATGTAGCTCTCAGTTTAAAAATGATACTCTGTTGCAATTAGATTGGAGAATATACCACTCCTCACTTGAAATTTAAAGTAATGGTAACTTGATGAATGGGTGTTAAAATGAAGATATAAAATCTCATTTTTTTATTATATGAAATCCCTTTAGTCGATGTAGCTCTCGTTTTAAACCTGATCACTCTGTTGTTTTGAATTGAATTACTTGCGTAGTATTCAACGCATCAGTATTTGACTAGTTTTAACTAAGGACAAATTCTCTCCACGTTAATAAATTGCATTAATAAAGTTGCTATGAAATTTGTATAGATGCGAAAATTCTCGTTAATAAAAATTAGTTGTATTAAATTTTACATTCTTGTTAGTTGTCATTTTCATTTTACATTTTTTTTTGTTCTTATTTTTTTTTCATACATCATATTTATTATGAGCTATTGGAAAAAACGTGCATGGCAGTCTTTTTTAAAATAGAAAATTGAAAAATAATATATTGTGTCAAGTACGTGCCTATAAGTGGTAGATATAGTAGTTATTGTTAGGTAGAGTAGTTGATGATTGTAATTAGATTAGTGAAAACATAGAGCATTCATGTACATTGTTAGTCATCTAGCAAAATGTGTAGGAAAGCAAATGTTTGTAGCAATAAGGAACATGAGCATAGAATTTTTGTCCATCTTATTTTCAATCAATTTGGTCTATTTGAATGATTTTTCTTGCCAAGTGTGTTTGGATAGGTTCAAAATTGTGTTCAAGCTGTTGGGAATGTGAAGTCCAACGGTCACATGACCCTTCGCGTTCTCTCAACTGTTTATTTCATATCTGAATATGATTATATAATGGCTGTGTGCAGCCCATGTATTTGAGTTGATTAATAGAAGTTATTCCCTGCTTTGAGTGTGGATGCATGCATATTTGCCAAACCACGATAAATCATGTGTTGTCTCTTCTTATTGCTTTTATGTTTCCGTTATTGTTTTCTCTGGTCTTTCTAATCTTTACAATTGGTATCAGAGCCATGTTGGCTTGAGTAGAGATGGAGGAGCAGAGGTGGAGGAAGAAGGAGAAGGTAAAAATTATAACTTCTATGGCAGTTTTACATTCCATGTAAAACTATGCTTCAAGCGTCACGTACATTGGTGGGATGGTTGGAAGAAAGAGGGGGACTCAGTTGAAGAGGAGAATCCAACGAAGGAAAAGGATGTTGGGATTCTTATTTGCTCTCCCTTTGAGCCAGCCTTGGCACTTATTGGCCAAACTGTTAATGGCTTGGAAGTTGTTGGCATTCATGTGGTGAAGGTTGAACGCCATGATAGTCCCTGTATAGACGCTGGAATTTCAAAGCTGAAAGATGTTGAAAAAGTGGTTGTTGTTGAAGAGGGTGAACTCAAGAGATTATGGGAGGAAGAGTGTATGCCATTGGAGACCCAAGCTGAATCTGTTGTTGACTCCCAGGATGAGGAGGGTACAGATTGGAGTGAGGTAGCAGGGCAAGGAGGCCTAGGAGAAATTTTGGCTTCGGAGAGCTCTGCGGATGGCATGGCCTTGGTGAAAATAAAGAGGCATTCCCATAATGATGACAACCTTTGTGCAGATAATTTCATAGAAGCCTATGAGCCTATGGATTTAGATGACATAGAAAATGATAAAAGTCAGTTTTCTGGTTTGAAGTGAAAGCGACCATTGACAGGAGCAGAGGACAATGGGCATCACTCCAAGCGGTTTCACGCATCACATGGAGTGAATGAAAATGTTATTGAATCTGTTAATGCTTATTCTAATGGAGGAGGAGATGTTTTATCTCGACCAGAATGCATTGACATTCACCAACCTGATTGGATGGATGTGGATGATAGTGCCAATGTCGATAATGAACAACCTGAGGGTGAGAGAACTCGAATTCATGATAACAATCTGATGGAGTTGTTTGATGATGAAAATAATGTCATTGTTTTGTTCCTTGTAAGGTCTAAGTTTTATGTTTGGATATTAGAATCCAGTAATTGTGAATCGATAGATATTCTGTTACGGGGGAGTTCAGGTGATGGTGATGAAGAAATGTATTTTAAACTGAGACAAAGTGGTGTTTTGATTTTTGGCATAATGGGTGAGTTTGTGCCTGATAGAGTTTTTAACTCTGCTTTGATTTGGAAAAGGCTGATTTGAAGTGTATGTGAACAAGAGTTCGCGAAGCTAAAATCTAACAGGCTGGTTTTAATGTGAATTTTGAAAATGGAAGCAAGGATGCTCATGCATGGTTGTGTCAATTGGCCTTCACGAGGAAGATTGTTGGGAATGTGAAGTCCAACGGTCACATGACCCTTCACGTTCTCCCAAACTGTTCATTTCATATCTGAATATGATTATATAATGGTTGTGTGCAGCCCATGTATTTGAGTTGATTAATAGAAGTTATTCCCTGCTTTGAGTGTGGATGTAGGCATATTTGCCGAACCGCGATAAATCGTGTGTTGTCTCTTCTTAGTGCTTTTATGTTTCTATTATTGTTTTCTCTGCTCTTTCTAATCTTTACACAAGCAATCACATTAGGATTATAAAACATGGACTGTCTAAATTATTTATAGCATCTTGCACCCATCTTCAATGCAAAAGTAATAATTAAAATAAATTAGTAAAAAAATTGTTATTATTTGGAGTTATTATGTATAAATTTTAAATATTTGTATCTAATTATTTTTATATAGTAATAATGTATTGTATGTTATACAAATAATAGATAAAACAAATTTAACAAGGACGCAAAGCGTCAAGTTCCTGCCATTAGAAGAATGAGAGTAATGGATAGAAATAAAGAGGAAGAGATAGCTACATATAGATGGAGAAATAAAGCTACATGTGGCACTATGATAGAAGGATACAGAGATAGGGGTATAAAAAATAGAGAAGCAGACTCAACTAGAGCGAAAGAGAGATCGTTAGACAAAGAGAAGAGGGGGGAGGAGAGAAGTTATTGTTATCAAATTTTAATTTAACTAGTGAAATTGAATTTAAATTCCTTTTTAATATTTGAAAATGAATATCACAAAATTTTAGTTAAAATATTCTCATGGTTGAAAAGATTTATTTCTGAAAATTTTATCCATAATTCAACTAAAATTAAAAAATTATTACAAAATTTATATAATATGTTGATTGAGTTATCATGTCACTATATACATTGGAAGCTTTGTAAGTGGATTTAAAAAATAGGTGGAAAACCTAAAACCATGCCAGTAACAATTTTTCCTAAGGTTCATCACTTTATAACTAACAAAATTTTATTAATTACCATATTAAAAAAATATAATATACATATAACAAAAAAATATATCTTTCTAATCTCTAACAATTGTAATAAATATAAATTTAATCTTTCAATTGCTTTAAAAAAAATTATAAAATGAAATTAAGTTAAAAAAATTGAAATCTTATCTAAAATTACAAATTCTTACTTTGTAATTATTCATTTTTAAATAATTATCTTTAAAAAATTCTCTTCAAAATATTTTAATAAAAAAATCGTTATAAAACTCAATATTAATTAAATATCCTTTAAAAAATTGATTTGTTTATTAAGAGATAATAATTCATACATTAAAATGTATTTTTATTATATTAATTAAATTAGCTTTTTTTAAAATTACTTTCAAATATTTTGTTTTGTAAAACTTAAGTGCAAATCTTTGATGAATCTCTAAAGATTTAGATTGTGGCATCTAACTACATTAAAAACAAACCCTCAATGACCAATTACTATTAATATAAATGCATGTTTTTAATTAAAAAAAATACAAATTACTATAAAAAAATTATTTGCATATATTTTTACCGTGAAATCAAATATAATATATAAAATATTTATACAACAAGAAGTTTAAATGAAAGTGTTATTATTAATATGTTTTATATTCTATCATAATATATCTTCAATACAATTTACTAAAACTATAATTAAAATTATTAAGTAAAATATATAAAATTTAAAATATATTAAAAAATAAAAAAATATATAAATAAAATATATTAAAAATTAAAAAAATATATTAAATAAAAAATGTATATTTAAAAAACAATAAATATAATATAATGAACGGTTACAGGTGTATAGTCTTATGCGCTTAAGAACTGGAGAATAGCCGTTTTAAAAATCTATATAATCCAGTTGTTAACTTTTAAAATTATTAATAAAAAACTCCCTCCAAATATAAATTATCGCCACGTGTCCCCTCCTCTGTAATGAACTTTAGTTTTTCCGGTCATTTTTTCCGCGTAAACTACACGTTAACAGGCCAACCGCCAGCAAAAATATCCGCCGGAAATGCCTGTCTTTACGGCCCAACAGTGAGAGATGCAACTAAGTTTTTGAAAAAACAATTTTTCTGTCAACGGAAAACTTCGGGCAAAATATTTGGATGTCGTGTTGTACAGCCAAGTATATTTTTATTTGTTACGGGTGCTGTCAATTAATTACAGTGTTTGAACAATACACTGTTTTAGAAAAATAATAATTGCTTATTGGTACAATGTTGTCATAGTAATAATTATAGAAAAATATTGTATTTTTTGTTGATAAAAATTATTGCATAAGTATTCCTGCCATGGGCAGGAACTAATAAAGTATAAAAAGTAAATGAAACATTAAATATGATTAATTGTTAGATAGACAATACATAAAGTAGGCAAGTATTTTTTAAATTATATAATGTGTGATATTTTTAAAAAATTGATATTTAATTTGATAGATATGAATGGCATCACAAATGTCATTCAAGGAGACAACATAACGTTAAAGTCAACATGTGCATTTATTAAGATGTATATAATATTACATATGTCATTCAAGTTATCAATTGAGTTCATAAAATCTATAGAAAAAAATTAAGCAATAATTTGATTTGCAATGATCATTTCCAACATGAACCAATAGAGAGAAAGATAAATGACATTTTTCAAATTATTAAATCAAAAAAATAATTATAAACTATTAAAATGTTGCTCAAAATTTTTAATTCTAAACAATGATTGGTTGAATAATAAAAAAGTTGATTGTATGGAGGAACTAATAATAATAATGTAGTCTTAATAGATTTTTTTGCTTTTGTAAAGAGTTTAATAGAAATATAATAATAATAATAATTTGATACTAAAAGTTTTTTGTTTTTCTAAAGAGTTTAATGGAAATATAAAAATATAATAACAAGAATATATTAAGATTTAATTACAATATCATAGTATAATAATGATTTAATATAAATTACAATATAATAATATAATAATTTTTAAAATGCAATAATAAAAAAATATGATATGTTTCAGAGTACTTTATATATTCCTCTAAAGATAAGTATGCTAGTTTATATTTACTCAAATAAGTTTATAAAGTACATGAGCTATCAAGAGGTAGTTGAAGGAAATATACATTGTTTGATGGAGCAGTCAATCTTATTTTGTTAAGGCTTCATTTGATGGAATGAATTAGTATAACTTATTATTAATAATAATATGCTTTGTGTTGAGTTTGATTTCTTTTTCAATTTCTATTTATTCATTTTTACATATATGTCACATTTCCTTAAGGCATCTGTTTTGACTTTTCTATATCATTGCATTAATTGATTCATTGATAGCAATGTGTTAGATGATGAATATTTTGATTGGAGAATATACCACTCCTCACCTCAAATTTAAAAGTCAATAACAATATGATGAATCAATGGTATAATGAAGATATAACGAATATTATCATCTAGTGTGTTCATGTTGATTTAAATTGGAACTAACCTCTCTCTCTCTCTCTCTCTCTCTCTCTCTCTCTCTCTCTCTCTCTCTCTCTCTCTCTCTCTCTCTCTCTCTCTCTAATGTAAAATACGTTGAGAGATATCTAATGAGGTTATTTGGGTTTTCTAAAAATCTTTATGACAAAAAATATATACATGCAATATTTTAATTTTTAAAGTTTATAAAATAAAATATATCTAGTCATGGTTGTCCCCATGAAGAGACTATGTACTTCCATGTTGTCACACATGATTCATTCACAACTATTTATTAACGTGTTACTTTGCCACAAAAAAATTACAATTATTAACTATTTTCTAACTCTCCATTGTAGATCATAGCAATTAGATGTGAAAAAAATTAGATCTTAGCAATTGAATCTAATATAACTTTCATTTTAGATGAATAATCCAATTTTTTATTTTCTTATGATAGATCCCTTAACTCTTTATTCATCACTATATAAATCTCTTCTTTTACTTTCAATTTAATTTATATTTATTGAAAAAGAATTTTCATAATATGTCCAAAGTTTCCTTAATATTATTGTTCATTCTTCAATATTCTTAATTTTTTTTATCATAACACATATAATTTCTTATACTTCTGCAAAAGTAGTAACCCAAGTCAAATCAGTTTGGTCTTGCACTTGACATTGAGGTAGATATTAATAATTACATTCATGGAAACTCTTATCATATATTTTACAATTCAATTAACATCTCCTGTAATATCCCAATTATTATTTTTACTTTTTTTAAGGCCAACAATAACATCAACAAGAATTAACCCGTTAAGGTTAGAAATCATAAACTTAAACCATGCTGGGAAAGTAACCCTTCCACTTTCTAATCACCAAGTGCCCAATGTGGGAAGGTGATAGCATACGGTGTTGAGGGGATCATTGGCTTTAAGAAACTAAAATACAATGCAATGCTTGGGCAGCAAGCCAACCCAGGTTCCACTTATCCAGCGGGGAAACAAGGAAACCTAGCGGTAAACCAGCCAAGTGAGATACAAAAAAGAAGAATCACTCAACCGCAATATTTCAGCGGGAGGACTGCAATTACATAACAACCTCAACTCGACCACTTATGCAGTGGGAGGACCATTACACATAACTATCACTCAACCACTTATGCAGTGGGAGGACTAAAAATTACAAAGTTGCTTGATAGTAGGCGGCAAGCCAACCTCTTCCACTTTTTCAGTGGGATGAGAGTTACAAAGCAGAACTGGTTAGTAGTACTACTACTTAACCTTACAAAATAGAGATAAGAGAAGGAGAGTAATGCATATTTTCACAATAAGAACATAAATTTATGTTACCACCAATCTGCAGGCTGAAATTACAAATCAACAGCCTAAGGAAATGGAAAAATGCTCATAACTGCCTTAATATACCTTCAAATCACTTCAAACCAGTCCCAAACCCACAATATATCCTGTGCAATAACAACCAACTAAAACCACAACCCAAACAATATTCTCCTTTTCAAATAGCCTACAGGTATCCAGAATAGGCCAATGGACCACTGAATGCACATCACTGAGAAGGGGACATTACAATCCGCCCTTCCCAAAATTGCTTGTCCTCAAGCAATGCCATCACAACTCCCAAAAATTTTGAACTAATCCGCACCAAAGCAAGTACGATCCCATGGTCCCATACCCATCTCAAGAAGAACCCACCATGGAAATGTTGTACCACTTTGATCACATCAAGGAAAACATCACAACCAAACTGCACTAACCTCCCTTGTAGCTCCAAAATGTTACCATCTATGATACTCAAACTGAAAAACCTTGAAGGACTGAAATCAATATCATGCAAAATCTCATGCCCATTAAGCTCTGAGTAATCAATATCAATAATGCCACTGTCTATCACAAGCCTGGGCAATAGGAAATAAATCCTACTCAACTCATGATCAAACTCCACAACATATCTTCCTAAGGTGTCAAGAAGAGCCATGACTATAAATGTGACTTCTCCAAATCTCGATGCAGAGATGAAAACAATCCTTTGCAAGAGCTCAACAACCTCATCCTCATAACTCCATATGAGTCTACTAGGCCTCAGTTGAATTATTCAGATACAACCATGGAGACTTCTGAAATCTATTATAGTTCGCATTCCAATCACCTCAGAATGATGAACCATAGAAAGCAAAGGTTCGATGTCCCAATTATAAGTAGAAGAGAGGGCATAAGAATAACCACTAGTTAGAGCTTGAACACTTCCCATACACAGATACTGACTACCCCAACTTGTCATACCTCTCATCTGAGACCATAAGCCCATTCTGCCAAGAGACTGTGAAGTCTGAAAAAAAGTGCACCAGCAGCCCACCGAGTCTGAAATGATTGACTTAAGATCTAATTTCAAGGAAATAAGCATCCAAGAAGATGAACAACTGCTGCAACATAGGAAATCCTCATCCAAAACAACACATCTACTCACGTTCAAGGCTGGAAATATCCTCTCAAGTGACTCCAACTCCACATAGAACCATCCTTTGCTCAAAATATTTTCCCAATCCACTAGTTGATGAGCAAAAGGAACCATCAAATGGCTGGTAAAGAAGGGAACAACACCATCAAGACTAAAAATTTGTTCCTTATCCCTCCAAAAATCCTTCTTTCCACATGTAATAAGCTCCATCAGACTATGTTGACGATCTCGAGCTTGGATACCCAACTGACAGTGATCTTCAACATACTAAAAAGAAAACTCCAAACATCCCCAAGTGCTAGTAAGAACCAAGAGCATACTTGAGAAATTGATGCCTCCTCTAGTGAACCCTCGAAGCCTAACCATGAAAGCTTCAATATTGGAGTATGGAACAAGTGTTGCCCTCAAATCCAACTCCCAAAATGGACTAGTATGAGCCTTATTGTTATTCAACCCAAGAAATGGGTTGTCAAGCATGCAATCACCACGTTCTGGTCCTTTCTCCCCTACTTTGTGAGTAACAAATCTGAAATCTTCACTCCTTGTTGTTGCAATGAAACCTTGGTTGACTTCTAAACTGTGTTTTGACAGCATCTTGATGTCAAAGATGTTAAAATCATCTAGCACAAAGAGAGGGTTTTCAAGAACTTGGAAGCCATCACTTTCTTCTTGCTTACTTCCATCTTGTTGATCTAAATTTGCACATGCAACCTTTGTTTTTCTTGTGAAGTTCTCAAGATCAAACTCTTCTTGAAGACTATCAAGCTCATCAATAACTTGCTCGATTTCTTTAGCTCTTTGTGCATTCTCTTGCTCCCTGACAAGTTTGAAATCAGCAAACTGATCTTCTAACTCCATTAGAGCCAACTGAGTCTTTTCTAACATGTCCTTTGTTGACTCAAGCTCAAGAGTAAGCTCTTCACGTTTCCTCTCTTTTCCTTGTAAAGCACTAAGGACCTTCTTTGTATATTTGATGGCATAATCATGATCTGTGATCAATTGTGTGCACTCTCATTTTAATGTCTCCAAAGAGTCTTTGATGAGTTGCAGATTGGGGAGAGCAACTTCATCCTTAACTCCCTTTCGTCTCTCTGCAATTTGAGCCTTCCAATAGAGTTCTTCTATCAAACTATGTGTATGGTCAAACCTAGATAGAACTCGCACCTCATTCTCAAAGGACCTCATGACTTTATCCTTCCACTCGTGAACATTTAAAGGTGGTGCACTAGTCATTGGTTGCAACTGAAAAAATCAGAACTTTGTTTCTTGTCTTTGTTGCCCACAAAGCTGCTCCAAGACTCCTTTTCTTCACCACCCACTAGCTGCAATTGCTCAATATCATGAAGAGGATCAGATTCTACTAAATCTTCAACTTTTTTCTTACTACCAACTTCATGATTGGGTGAATCAGATTTGCATTTTAGAACCTCTTTAAGCTTTCCATCATCAAAAACCATATGGTTCTCTAACTCTACAACACAATCTACTTTTTGAGCTTCATCAAGATCAAAGGGAAATTCATCCCACACAGGTTCCTTGTCATTGCTAGGTGCCATCATACCCGGATCCCAAGTGCTAAAGGGTTGATTACTTTGTTTAGTTAAAAAGTGCTCACCATAGCTCCAAGTATCATCCAACTTAGATCTTGAATCTCCTCTTAATTTCCACACATTGCTATTCTCACCAAGAGCAATGCTAGAACCAAGTGATGTTTCATCTTCCCACTCAAACAGTGGATTGTCATATGTTTTCACTTTACCCATCTCAAACTATGGGTTATCAACAATCTGGGAAGTATTTCCTTTCTCCAACTTAGACCAACAATCTTGCTGTCCTAAATCTGAAAATTCCAATTTAGGACATTGCTCAAAGACTTTAAGAATTTGGTCAAGCTCATTCTTCAAACTACGAGTCTCAACCCCATTATTTTGAAATGCAATTTCTGATTGGTCCTGTAAATCTACCCCTTGAATGTCATCATTTTGGTATATTTTAAACTCACAAAATAGGATAGCCTCTTGGTCATTAGGAACTTCATCATTAGCTGTAGTATTTTCAGCTTCATAACTTGAATCTCCATCCAACAATTTGTTAACCTTTTCCTCTTGTTCAACATCTTCAATTTTCATTTATTCTTCCTCTAGAAGCACATGAGTGCATTCAACACTGCCACTAGCTCCATAAGAAACATTAAGAGATTCATCATGCACAACCTCGAATATTGTTTTTTCTTCTTCTTGAATGTCAACCTTATCAATGGTAGGTGCATGCATCACCACAGAGTTTTCATGAAGCACTGTCTCAAAGTTAGGTGTCAAAACACCAACTCCATCATTTGTCTTTGTATTAAAGATATTGTTTTCAAACTCTTCCTTATGTTTGGATTTTACAAGAACCTTTAGGAACCCCATTTTAATATCTGGATCATTCATCAAATTAATAAATCCTTGCATTAACTCACAAATAGATTTATCTATAATAGACATTCTTCCAAACACTGATATGCAACCAAACAACCATGACCCAACGGGATGGCAGGGACAACTTACGCTCTGATCAATTTGAACACACAGGCTAGCAGGAAAACCAGCTCTGATACCACTGTAATATCCCAGTTATTTTTTTATTTTTTTTAAGGCTAACAATAACATCAACAAGAATTAACCCGTTAAGGTTAGAAATCATAAACGTAAACCATGCTGAGAAAGTAACCCTTCCACTTTCTGATCACCAAGTGCCCAATGTGGGAAGGTGAGAACATACGGTGTTGAGGGGATCATTAGCTTTAAGAAACTGAAATACAATGCAATGCTTGGGCGGCAAGCTAGACCCTTCCGCTTATCCAGCGGGGAAACGAGGAAACCTGGCAATAAACCAGCCAAGTGAGATACACAAAATAAGAAACACTCAACCACAATATTTCAGCGGGAGAACTGCAATTACATAAAAACCTCAACTTGACCACTTATGCAGTGGGAGGACCATTACACATAACTATCACTCAACCACTTATGCAGTGGGAGGATTGAAAATTACAAAGTTGCTTGATAGTAGGCGGCAAGCCAGCCTCTTCCACTTTTTCAGTGGGATGAGAGTTACAAAGAAGAACCGGTTAGTAGTACTACTACTTAACCTTACAAAATAGAGATAAGAGAAGGAAAGTAATGCAAATTTTCACAATAAAAACATAAATTTATGTTACCACCAATCTGAAGGCTGAAATTACAAATCAGTAGCCTAAGGAAATGCAAAAATGCTCATAACTCCCTCAATATACCTTCAAATCACTTCAAACTAGTCCCAAACCCACAATATATCTCGTGCAATAACAACCAACTAAAACCACAACCCAAACAACCCCTCATTAATTTTGCACGCATCCCAATGCAAAACAGAAAACCCATGTTATACCTAGGAATTTTGATTTAGCATAATAAATTCAAAACTCAAACAAACATGTTATAAACTCACAAAGTTTATCGCAGGTGTTGGGAAGGAAGAAGGAGATGATACCCATAATCGTCAGTTGCTTCAGTAAAAAGGTATGATCGAAAAGGTACTTCAGCCATAGGCAAACCAACAAGTCTCCAGAATCACTTCAATACCAAAAATGTCCAAGACCATCTCTAAGAATGTAGTAGAATACAACACATAGCTAGGTATTATATTTCAAGTACGAAATCGGGAAGCCCTAGGGAGACGCACTCTGAAGCCTCAAGTTCTGTCGCCAAACTGGCAGCATAACATTACAATTTTTCAAAATATCCAAAAAGAGAGCCCAAGGCTCTTATTTATAACTTCTTGCTCCACCAAATTCAAATGCAAATGCACACAAATTCACCCAAATTACATGTCCTCCAATGCACCCAACACATTTGAATTTAATTAAACATGTCCCTCCAAAATGGCGTCCATTTATTTCCAACTCCCTAGGCAAAGTTTGAACTTTTGCTAGGTGAACAATTTGAAATATTAAAACAATATGAACATGACATGTTTAATCATTTTCAATGTCATCTGACTAAGGGAAATAATGATATTAGTAGCATATATTTATCCTTTCCCCTAAGTCACCCAAAGCATGATTAATCAGTAATAAAATAATTAAATATCAACCCTAGGATAAGGAATTAATATTTAATTAAATAACTTATAACTGCAACACTGATTAATAACAAAAATCAAGGATGAAGTTGTACGATGAAGACCACTGAATTGTGTTGAGTCAGAACCCTGTCTGAGACTGCTAAAAATTGAAATGCTCAACACAACCACTTACTAAAAATAATAAGTCAAGAAATACTGCTCTGTAAAACATAATCTTCACACCCAGAGAAAGAGCTTGGAAAGCTCAGTAGAACTGCATCAACCAAACAACCAAACCCTAACTTACTAAAAATAGTAAGTTAAGACTTCACCAAAGAATGAAATGCATGTTATGCCACCCTGGAGTTCATGGAAAACCCAGAAGGAAACCATAAGTAGAACTGAAGAATTCCCTCCTGACAAACCCTAGAAAGCTCATGCAGAACTCCACAAAAGTTGGAAACCCTAATTCTCCCTTCCAAATAGCCTACAGGTCTCCGGAATAGGCCAATGGACCATTGAATGCACATCACTGAGAAGGGGACACTACATCTCCATTATCGGTCACCTTCTTTTTTCATTTCCTATCATCAATCGTCAAGGAGGCAAGTAGTGTAACATAAATTTTCTAGCTTTAGGAAAGATAGGGTAGCTTTGTTACAATCCAATAAAGTTTATCAAATCTACCAAGTCCCTCATCCTTAATTTTTGCCATAGTTTTCAACATTTCAAATCATTTAATGAATGATATTTGCTTTGTGATAAAATGAGAAGGAAGATCCTTCACTTTTGCATCCAATAAACATCTCAATCACCAAGAATATAGAAGAATTGGATGTATAATAAGTTGGTTTGTGGTGATTGGTCCAATAGACTTTCCATAAAAATCACTAATCCATCTAGCTTTTATAGCAAGAATGGGAAAATTTACCGAATCACATAGTTCTTGGAGATGTTGACCTTCCTTAAGTTGTGAAATATCCTACATTGTCAACTCCACTCTACAACTATACATGTCATTTAGTTGAATATTTATTTTATATGTCTCAACAACATTCTTTTTAAATAATTTATTTGATGAATGGATTGATAAAACACTAATTCTGTCCACAATGGAATTACTTTCCATTTCCTCAACTTCACTTATTTGTCTAAAACTAAAGTGTTACTTTGATATTGAGTTATACTCCTACAAACTCAAATCAATTGTGGAACTACTTTCTAAGAAAACTTACTATTCATTCTTTAAATTGTTGAAATTCTATTGTGCAAGTTTGAGTCTCCCTTTTGAAATTTTAAAAACTCTCCCAATCTCTATGCAATCATATAATTTATTTGTAGCTCAACAATAAAACATGTTACTCTTATTTCACTACCATCATAGTTCAAAGCTAAAAAAAAATGATCTTCTTTTACATTCTTGAAACAATGAAGTTAACTCTTTGTAGTAACTCTAGCCTTTACAGTCCATCTACCTTGGCAAGGATTCAATTTTGCAACATGCATAATTCTTGGCTCAGGAGCTCTTTTTATTACAATGGTTCCTAGCTATTAGAATAGATTGGAGGTGGTTGATGTGGATTAGGAACAATTGGGTGACCGTATGGATTGTTGGAAGGATCCATGCCCGTGTCAACAAAATGAAAATAAAATATTACTCAATAAACTACCTTCAATGTATTGAAGATATACAATTAAACAAAGTATTCAACCTTGATCATATTTTAAAAATATATTTGCATTGTATATTATATTTTATTAAATATAATTTAACTAATAGTTTTAACTAAAACTACAATTATATATTAATTGTATTATGATAAATTATAAATAGTTATATTAGTTGGATTATATATATTAATTAGATTGTATATTTTGTATTGCATCACATATATTATTATATTATTAGAATATATAATATTAGTAGAAGTATTATGAATTATTTGCATTCAATAGTTGTAACTTCTTGTTGGTTCCTCCAATTGATTCTTTAACTCTCTCAAGTATAGTTAGATCTTACGATTAATGGTTTTAATATATAATCCAACAAACAAGGAATTCAATTTCCTCTAAACTTTAGGCTTTACAAACTTAGGACGATATCACTTACAATAGTATCAAAGATGATGAATAATTTTCAAATGTGTACTATCCTAGTTACAGATAAATTATATTACATTGTGAAAATGATACATAAAATGCATCATGAAATAGGTTAAATTCCTTAATTTACTTTTAGATCCAAGCATGAGAACACAAAATGATAAAAAAATAACTTGGACATTTCTTGAGATTTATCATTTTGAGAATTGGTTATGGGTTCTTTAGGAAGAATCAATCTATGTTAATTGATTCCTATCCAAAAATATAGCCTTACTATCATGCATATGCTTACTAACAATAGTTTAACACATTTCAATGAATTATTAATATCATTTCCTTATAATGAAATATCCTAGAAATAATATTCTACATAATTCTTCTCATTCTCTCTTTATAACAAAAAACTCTTAGCATTTATCAAAATAAATTACTCTATTACTTGAACATAAGTAATTTACACAATACTCATTCTCACAAAGTTGTATTTAGATAAACTCAACAATTCTTGATAATTTTATTTATAGGGTATGTGCAGGATCATGGGGAGCCAAAAGTGGTGATGTAAAAAAAAGCACTTTTCATCTGCCCAAAAATACAAAAACCCATGTTGACTTCTTATTTGGGTTGGGTGACAGTACATGTAGCCATGGCAAAAACCAAAGAGAAACATATATGTTGGAAACTTGAGTTATGTTGCTTATGTTATCATTGATGTCAACCTATCTTGTGTTACATCATTGATGTCACTATGTGTTGTGCAGACGTTGTAGTTGGTCTTGAAATGAGTGCTCAGAAGTTTCTAGGTACATTGTTTGTGTAATGGACGAGATTTTCTACCCTCAAGATGATGGGATCTCATGGAGAAAACCAACCTTCACTACCTCACTAAACTGGCACTCTAGTGAGCTAGGAAGATACAAAAATGACGAAAGGAATGAGACTAAATTAGCATACAAACAAAAGTTACTAATATAGATATTTTAATTATACATAATGAAAACTAACAAAATACAAGTTTTATTGTCACTCTAGGAGAGTCTTAGTTTTAGACGTTAGTGTGTCACAAGGACATTTGTGTACTACACTGTTGTCTATACGGCTAGAAAATAGATAACCACCCAAATTCACTCCAATCTTTGCTCCACACTTCAAATATGTTCACCACATACACACACTAGAATGAGGGGAAAATATTGGGGCTATAGGGGCTTGCTTAAGTCAAACCCTTGTTTTGGTATTTCCACCTCCATAGATAGCCAGATAGATATATTTAGATAAAACAATAAATAGATGGCATAATAGATAGAAACCCCACTTAATGGAGGAAAACCCCTATTACAAGAGATAAAATAGATAACATAATAGAAACAAACACCGCTTAATAGAGGAAAACCCCTATTACAAAAGATAAAATGATAAATGAACTAAATGCACCTAGAGAATAGATACATTCATAGATTTGATAAATGAGATATTATCAAGATACAATAGATTAGAGAGAAGAAGAGTGTTACATAGCCAAGACCCCTCTCTTGAGATAATAACATGATTGTAGTTTGAGACAAGACCAAGTGATTGCAATATTGATTGTGTATTTTGACAAAGCTTCACTAAGGGTATGAGAGCAAAAATCCAAGAGTTAATGTTCTTGTGATTTGAGGGAGAAAGAAGAGTTTGCTATGCATCAGCAAGAGTGACCATTTTGAACATGCACAAGCCATAGGACATGCATCCGCAAAGGTTTGATGTTGAATATGCTTATTCAAATAAAGAATATTCTCTAGATGTTTGTGTACCACACAGTCGACGTATATGCATCATGTTGTTGTCAAGACAAGTTAATCCCAAATTTAGCTCAGGGGTGGCTAGTTCTACTTCATCTTTAGGAATCATGATGTCAAAATTTGATAAAATACTAATCATAAATTCTATCATAAGTGTACCAGAATCAATGCAAGAGTGTAATAAATGCATTGTACAATTTGTGATACTACTTTTTGGCCCCACATTAGTTAACTAATCAACTTGAGGGATCAAAAGCATTAAAGTAGTTCAAAAGGAAATGTTCATTAAGTGTATGCAATGCATTGAATGCATTAATTGCCTTGATAAAATGGATATTGTAGAGGCTACAAAGGTCAACTAGTATGCCCCTAATACTCAACAAAAACTACAATGTCCAATGTGAAAGTTCAAATACTGCAAATAAACCAAAATGTGTTAGCATGGAAAATGGAAGAAACTACTTTAACAAGAACACTTAAGAGGTATTCGTACAAGTTGAAAGAAAAAATTTGATAAAGGATGAGTATATTCCCCCTAGTTTTTTTCCCCTAGTGAGGTGGAGTAAATAGGAAGGAGGATGATCTAGAACCACAACAAGAAATTTACAAATTGTGGGCTAAAATTTGACTATGTACTTGAGGAGTGGGCCCTAAAAAGGGTCATTTTCACTCTTGAGCACGAGGATTTTCATTGTAATTCATATAGAGCTACAATGAAAATTCCTCATAGATGAGATATTCAGTCGAATAGGATCGAGGAGTTGTGCACCACCATGGAGCAGGGTGACCAGCTAGATGAAGTAGGCCTCGTTGCATGCTCTTTCATGAATTTTCATGCATTTTATAGTCATATGAGAAATCAGAGTAGCACATGCATCCCAATTTTGCACACGCGTCCCAAACATGCATGTTCATCTTGAGATGAAAGTCGCATTGGAATTTGGTCCGCATACTAGCATCCCTTGAATGTGCTAGCATCTAGGGGTATCAGTTGGGCTAGAGTCCACTTGGCATACTAGCATCTCAAGGACCTAGCGAGGAAGATAGAGTAATGTTTAATTTTTATATAGTGATGATGTAGATTGCAAGATTGAGGGAAATCATAACTGATGTAGGTACGTTTAAAGGTTTGCAACCATAGAGGTGGATACTTGTTGAACTTGATGTGTTATCATGCAAATGAGTTGTCAGTTGTGCACATGAGGTGACTACGACAAGTGGGACTCTCCTATTATGGCTATTAGTAGAACTATTGTTTTGAAGTCTAAATATGTGGTGGGTGCCTTGCTTGATGAAGAGATGTAGAGGAAGTTATCCATCAATTTGAAGGAATCCCTAACTATTCATGGAAGACCTAAAGAAAAGAGAAAAAGAATGAGAAGCATGAAAAATACAATTCTAGAGGAGATCCAAATCTCTTGAAAAGTCCCAAGTCATTTGCTGGTATTGCTATAAATTAGGACACTTTTGTAAGGATTGCAAATAAAAAAGAATAAGAAAAAGAAGTTTGATTTTGATTCCAAGAAGGAAGATGGTGATGTGTTCATTATAGATTTGGCCTATCATGCAAGTAATGATGCATGGTTAATTGACTTAGGTGCATCCTTTCATATGACTTCCAATAGAGATTGATTTTTTGAATTTATAAAGAATTTAACGGAGGTAAAGTGTACTTGGGTGATGATTCTCATTAAGATATTGTTGGTCATGGTACATCTATAATCAAGTAACCTGGTCATTTGCTAGTATTGCTATAAATTAGGACACTTCTGTAAGGATTGCAAATAAAAAAGAATAAGAAAAAGAAGTTTGATTTTGATTCCAAGAAGGAAGATGGTGATGTGTTCATTATAGATTTGGCCTATCATGCAAGTAATGATGCATGGTTAATTGACTTAGGTGCATCCTTTCATATGACTTCCAATAGAGATTGATTTTTTGAATTTATGAAGAATTTAATGGAGGTAAAGTGTACTTGGGTGATGATTCTCATTAAGATATTGTTGGTCATGGTACATCTATAATCAAGTAACCTGGTGGTAGAATAAAAATGATTAGTGGTGTGTTGCATATCCCTAGACTAACTCAAAAACTAATGATGTGAGTGTGCAAGTACTCTTTTCTGGTGCATGTTACTAAATGGTGAGAAGTGTCAACTGATTTCTAAACGTGCCAAATTTGTGACATTGTATAAGATGGATACATACATTGTTGAGTTTAATAATACTTTTGTGAAAAGTAAAGTTGTGAATACTTCATTGGAAGAGGTGAAGGTTTCACCTTAGACAGATGGTCATGACTTTTGGGTACCTATAAAGGGTGCTTTTTCTTCTAAATGAAAGTTACCTACAGATTAGACCATATTATAGAACCAAAGACTTGACCAAATTGGAGAAAAGGGTCTAATGAAAATGAAAGGGAAAAACCTTGTTGAAGGTTTCAATGATAGTAATTGTGACTTTGATTTTTGTGAATTTATGAAAAAAAAAATTCAATTTTACTCAAGTTCTCATATATCTTATGGTGTGTTGTATCTTATTCATTCTGATGTGTTTGGTCCAACAGATGTTCCTTCTATTGAAAAATCCACATATTATGTTTTGTTTATAGATGATTAGAGAAGAAGTACATGTGCCAAAAGAGAAGCAAACAAATTTGGGGAACAAGGTTTTGAAATGTATCTTAATTGGATACAATTATGGTGTGAAAGGCTACAAGATTTGGGACCCTATTGCATAGAAGGTAAGACATAGTAGAAGTTTTATTTTTAGATAAACTAAGCCTCCTATTGTTATATTGTAGCTAGAACAAAATAAACAAGAATATGTGATTCAATTTCCATGTAGGTCTAAAGGAGTTGAATTGAGACCCCTATATAGGAAAGAACTTGATTCCAAAGCTCATCTAGTTCTAAATTTTTAGAAGAGGAGGAAGAACCTCCAACTTAGATTTTTTGAAGGTCTACAAGACATAGACAACCACCTAAAATTTATTCACCTAATGATTGGAGATGTGTTTTTGCTTTGAATTCTAATGTGGATTAACCTAGATCTGTAAAAAAAGGCATTAGGTATGAATGATGTAGAATCCTAGAAATTTTCTATAGAAGAAGAAATGGTAGCTTTGAAAAAGAATGATGCATGGGATCTTATACCATTTTTTGAAAGACGTAAACCTATTGGTTGTAAATGGATGTTCACAAAGAAGATTGGTTCAGATTAGGTATCAAAAAGTATAAAGCAAAGTTGGTTGGGAAAGGCTACTCTCGGGTTGAGGGTGTTGATTATGGTGATATATTTTATCCTCTTGCAAAAATGGCATCTATTATATTTTTACTTTCTATTTCTACTTCTTATGACTTAGAGGTTGAACAAATGGATGTGAAAATTGCTTTCCTTCATAGTGATTTGAAGGAGAATATGTATGACACAACCAAAGCATTGCATGGTAAAAGGTAAAAGTAATTTGGTTTATAAATTGAAGAAATCTTTGTGTGGCCTCAAATAGAGTCCTACAATGTGGTACCACAATTTGATACATATGTGTTGAGTTTGGGATTTAAGCGATCTAAATCAAATCATTGTGTTTATTATAAATATGACGGTGATCATTTCTTGTACATTGCATTATAAGTTTTTTATTACGGGAAAAATAGGTTTTGAAGGGACCCCGAAACCTTTTACAAGAGAACGTTAAAAGATAAGAGCATTAAGAAGCAAGACAAGACATTCTGCAAAATAACCAGCAAAGTACAGGGCAAAAGCCAGCACAAAAGCCCAACAAAACCAGCAACTTCCAGCTAAAATAGAAAAAAAGACAAATTACTTAATTTTTTTAATGGCATTAGCCAATTTTCCGCTAATCCCTTGCCTTTCTTTGATATTATCCCTGAGCATTGGGATTTCCTTGGAAGAAGCCAAGGCAGATTTTTTCATACTCGCTCTAGTCCTTTTGGCCGCACCTCCAAGAGCACTATCCAGGTTCCCACCCTCATTAGAATCATCATCAACATCAATGTCCACAATAGGTTTGGAAGTACTAGAGTCATCAAGGTACTTGGCAATTTCCTCCATATTCTTGGTCACAGAATTGAGGATATTCGGAATCATAATCAGGAAGTTCTTCATGGTTGTCTTTCCTTCCTCTAGCTTACTGATCTGAGCTTCCATCTTCTCCACTTTTTTTGTCCATAACCTTTTTCCTCTGCTCCTGGTTACTTTCATATTTCTTTCCCTACTCTTCCTGTTGCTTAGCTATTTTTTCCAGTTTATTAATTCTTTCATAAACCCACCTATCAAAACCCAGACGAGCCTCAGACTGGTTCTTGAGCTTATCCAAAATAATCTCATCTCTAGCTTTATCCTTTTCTCTACTCATATCCTCCTTATCCTTGTTCTGCTTAGTTTCCATTTCCCTTTCCTCCTTATTTATCTGGTTGTCTTGCTCCTCCTTCCTCTTCCCCCACTTCCTCTTCTTTCTAGCTCTCCTCTCCATCAGACTCATCAGTATCCATCTCACTTCCTTCTTTTCCCATATCCTCATAATCAACCTTCGTATCCTTTTGTTTATCCATGTCCTCTTGAATTTTCTCCATAGTGGCTTTTTTAACCTTTTTACTCTGTTTCAACTCATCCTTACTGGGCCCAGATTCCTCAATTTTCCTCTTTCCTTTCCCCGACGATACCGACAACCTTTTATTTTCCTAAATTGCCATAATCTTACAATGCTCATAAATGAGCAAAATAAGGCCATAATGAAGCACAGGAGAAGAGGGGTTCTTACTCTGCTTGAATATGTTATTCATTAGTAAAGGGAAAGGTATGATTTTAGAGCTAAAGTCCCATCTTGTTGCTAAATTTGAAATGAAAGATTTTGGTGCAACAAAACTCGTTCTTTGGATGGAAATTAGATGAGATAGAGTGAGTAAAAATCTATGGCTAGGCTAGAGTAAGTATGTAAATTCAGTTTTACAGAGGTTCAACACATGCAGTAGACCATTATGAGTTCCTTTTATACTTGTAATAAAGTTATCTATTTCAGATTGTCATACATCCCCATTAGAGATGGAATACATGAGTAGAGTACCTTACTAGAGTGCATTTGGGATGTTGATGTATGCTATGGTTTTTACTAGACCAGCCATTGCCCACATCGTGGGAGTTATTTCCATATATATGCCTAATCCTTGTAGAATTCATTAAGATGCAATTAAAGGGGTCTTCAAATATTTGAAGAGTACCTTAGAATATTATTTGTGTTAACATGGTAATTTGATAGGAGACAATATTCCCCTCAATATATTCATGGTTATGTGAATTTAAACTAGGCAGGTGATATTGATAGTAGAAGGTCCACTAGTGCTAATGTGTTCACTTGATTTGATGGTGCAATCGGCTGGATGAGTAAGCAAAAGGTTGTGATTTCTTTATGAACTAATAAAGTAGATTATATGGTAGTTACTCATGCTTATAAAGAAGTCATTTGGCTTAAGAGACCATGTTTAGATATTAAAAGAAAACAAGGTGCGGTGATAGTTTATTATGATAGTAAGAGTGTGATCTACCTAGCTAAGAACCCAATATTTTATGCTCGCACCAAATACATTGATGTTCAATATCATTTTGTAAAAGATATGGTTGAGGAGGGTAGGGTGAACCTAGCTAAGGTAGGGACTTTCATGAATATTGTAGATTTTTTTTACTAAGTTTGTGAGAATAAATAAGTTCAAATGGTGTTTGGAGTCTATGGGCTTCATGGACCCTAGCAATTAAATAACTGTGTAAATACTCCATTTTCTCTTTCAAGGTGTTCGACAAGTAGGAGAATGTTAGGAAAATGGTGTCTCGACCTTTCATGTGCATAAGGTTACTATTTTTAGTAAATTTTTATTTGAGCATGGATTGGTCCAAAATTTTCCCCAAAGATTTTAATTGGCTAGAAAATCTCATCAATAATTTTTTGGTGCAAAATCATGTCTAGATTTGAAGATATTAAAGTTTCTATTTGTAAAGTGGAAAAATCAAACCCTAGTCGTTCTCCCCTCCCCAACTCCAAGGAGAGAGAAGGGAGAGTCACTAGGGTTGATGGTTTTCACTTAGGAGAAACTTTACATTCAAAAGAGGGGTTGAAACCCACAAGATCCAATCCCACGCAATGCAAGATTGGATTCTAAATGAGTTTCAAGGGTTGTGACATCAAGGATACCCTCTTTTGTAAAGAATATAGGTAGAATGATTGAACTAGGAATGTATGTAGAAGCAAGAAAAATTCGATTATAAACAGAGATAGGGATACGGGATGAAGCTGCGGACCTGGAATTAGCAGTAAAATGTCAAGATGGTGCTGTTCTACAAATTTGAGCGAAAGTTGATGGGACGATGGTGCCCGGCATGCACACGGTCCTCTGAAAAATCAGCGAAACGAAGGGGGATCTGTTTGTCTCTGCACAAGGATTCTAGATCTTCAATTACAGCCGCGTACCTGCAACCTTGTTGTAAGAATGTTTGTATTCTTACATGCGAAGGTGTAATGTATGTAGTATGTTGTATGTTGTATGTGATCTCCTCTTCAATGGTTGAATCCTTGTCTTGAATGCAACATCTAGCCTTGAATGGAGACTTAGAATGCTCAATTGCTTGAAGGAATGCTTGAATGCTTGAATGTTTGAATGTTCGAATATCGCTTCCGCCTTTTGCACACATATCTCTTCCTCTCCTTTTTTGGAAGAGGAAATGTAGTTTATATACTTGTCAATTAGGGTTGATAGATTGATTTTCCCGACCTTAGGCCGACCAGGAAACATTATTTCCTGAATTGCAAACTTAAAGACCCGATGCCCAAAAGAGACCGGGCCCAAAATAGGGCCAGGGACCAGGGCGCCCAGCGCCCTGGTCCTTCCTCTCCTTTTTTGGAAGAGGAAATGTAGTTTATATACTTGTCAATTAGGGTTGATAGACTAATTTTCCCTACCTTAGGCCGACCAGGAAACATTATTTCCCGAATTGCAAACTTAAAGACCCGATGCCCAAAAGAGACCGAGCCCAAAATAGGGCCAGGGACCAGGGCGCTGGGCGCCATGGTCCTGGGGGACCAGGGTGCTGGGCGCCATGGTCCTGAAGGACCAGGGCGCTAGGTGCCATGGTCCCACCTCCCGGGACAACAGGGTGCAAGGAGGGATCAGGCCAGGGTGCAAAAAAATGCAGTTTTTGGTGTTATAAACAGGTTTCGGGGTCTCCATTCAGGTTCAACATTGTGCCGCCATCGTGAAGACCCAAATGCAGTCAAAATTGCAAGTGTCACAATTTTAGGATGCTACATTTAGCCCCCACTTTAGCGGGAGTATAAGCGTATGCTCATACTTCCAGTAAAGTACAAGGAAACAACATTGAAAGACTTTCACCACGTCAAGGAGGCAAGATACACCAAGCCCCCAGTGGACTAAGGATCTTACGACTTCGATTGACAAAGTAAAAGGGAAGATCACGAGGGAGAACCATGACTATCAGTAGTAAGGTTCCCTCACTATGAGTCATGCAAGAAAGATATCAAAAATTTTCAAGGCAAAGCTAAATTTGTCAATAAATTTTCAAGTATCTTGAAAAGATATGAACGGGATGTATGCCCCCCTACATTAAAGTGATCGCACACGCCTCACCGAGGGTGATTGCTTTAAGGTAGTGATACATATAAGAAATGAGAAAGGAGCACGTTATCACAAGGATTTAGCCCCCAAGTGTGAGATAAGCCCAAGGATAATAGACACAAAACACAAAGCACAAGGTGACTTCGCTTTCCTCGGGGTCAGTATGCTGTATGATAATTCATGTATATCATATGTATGTATGCATAATTGTTCTTCATTCCCCAATCAAGGAAGGTCACCTAGAAGAAGGGAACACATGTGTCTTTTGAGTCAACATGAGAGAGACCAAAAGAGATCTCAATGTTTTGCATCGTCCTCAAGTAGACAACACTAAGGACAACAAATAGAAAAATGAGAATAACACATAGAAGAAGTAACAAAAGAGATCAAGAGAGGAGGAGAGAGTCTGCTATGCTAATGAACTAGTCTAGCCGCCATCTACCCCTCGATCTTGCTGATCAATATTTCGGGAAGGCAGGAAACACGCTAGAGGAGGAACATCCAACACAGCAGATGGAGCTATCACAAGATCCAAACAAGGGCTATGTTCATGTTCCGAGCCATGTTGTTTTTGTCTAGGAGCTAGGATAAGTGCTTTAGAAAATTCGTTAGATAAATGGTTATCAACATCAACATATTCATACTCACTATCAGAATGAACAGGAGTAACATTTTCATCATGAATAATATTTTCATCATGAATAACATTTTCATCTATATCATCATCAAGATTTATAAAAATAGGATCTTTAACTCGCACAGGATCAAGACCATCATGCATCTTATGTTTAGGAGATTTCGACTCAATCATCGGCTGAGGAGAAAATGGAATAATACTGGCTGAAGGTGTTTTGGGGGATTGCAAAGTTTGAGAAGCAGCTGCCTGAGCTCTAAGACGATGCTTTCGTCGGCGTTCACGTGCAGAACGATTCCGTCTAGTCTTAGTAGGAAGTTGAGAAGATTGAGGAGGAGGAATGTTCTCATCCTTATCACTTGGGTGTTTATGTTGTGGTCTCTTAAGTTGAACAATAGGAGAAGAGGAAGGTCTCTTCTCTCCATAAGAGGAAGGAGGAGGAACTGCTCCATATAAGGGAGGAATACTTGGTTTAGGAAGGAGACCAAGTCCATCATGACGAGGAGGGATAGGTCTACTTTTAGGAAGTTTATTAGATATAGGCATAGTCACATTCATAGGAATGGGTTGGGAATCTTCTTGAGGAAAGACATTAGTTTTATCTTTCAAAGGAAGAACTTCCTTCTCAAGAACGATAGGAATGTCAAGTTTGGGTGTTCTAGGTTCACTTAGAGATAGGATCATATCTTTCTTCCACTTTTGATAAGATTTGAAAAGATGATCACTTCGCGAAGGAAGAGATTGGAATTGTTTAGGCCAAAATTAATCAATAGGAACGCTAGAAGTTCTTTCAGTAGGTTTAAAGAGGCTATGATTGACAGTAACAACTTCACCATTATGGGGAAATTTCAAACACTTGTGAATAGGAGAAGCAATAGCTTTCATGGAAGATAGCCAAGGATAGCTTAGCTTCACACGAAATTGTTCAGATGATGGAATAATAGCAAAGTCCACATCAAGGGATTTGTTATGGACCTCAATAGGTAATGTAATAGAACCAATTGCAGGAGAAGAAAATGCATCAAATAGTTTCACAACCACATTTGTTTCATCATAGATCACTTGATTCAATTGCAAAGTAAAAAGAAATTCTTCAGTAATGATATTAACCATACAAGAAGGATCAATAAGCACTCCACGGCAAGGTGTATTCTTGACTTTTGCAACTATATATAAAGGACCATCAGGTGCCCTGATAGTTTCACTAGAATCAAAGGTGATGGAAGGTTCTTTAGGGATTTTCTGCTGCTCTACAAAGTTAACCACATTCGGAGTCATAAACACAAGATCATCAGGTGAGACAGAGGAATCATTAGTATCAATCGCATTAGAGGTAAGAGAAGGTAATGGATCAGTAAAAATCTGAAGATTTTGGTTTGGAGGAGCTACAGATGTATTGCCTTTATCATTCACACCAGAAACAGAGATAGTATTATTATCAATCAAATCTTGAATTTTACCTTTTAAAGAAAAACATTTTTCAGTATCATGCCTAGGATGACGATGAAATTGACAAAAAGATTTGTTATCAAAATAGGGTGAATTAATCTTTGCAGGATCTATTTGCCTTATAGGAGGAAGAGTAAGCACATTTTGTTCCAATAACTTATTCATAATACTATGCAATGATTCATTCAAAGGAGTAAACTTTCTTTCTTTCTTGAAAAACTTAGAAATAGGAGGCACACCTGATGCCCCATTCACATTGTTGTTGATGATGTTTTCATTGAATTTAATGGACTCTCTGTTCGGTTTAAACTTCCCAAATGGTTGTTGACTACTATCACCCTTATCACTCAGAGCCATAGGATTTGTTTGTTCCATTTGACTCACAGTCAGTTGATAATTGTGAAGAGTTGCGCACAACTGTTGGAAAGAAGTAAACTCAGAAAACAAAAGTTTTTCTCTAATATATTTTTGTAAATTAGAAATAAAGATTCTTTGAATATCATTGTCAGGTATTGGAAAAGAAATTTGAGCATACAAATGCTTATATCTACCAATGAAATCAGTCACTTTTTCTTTAACACCTTGTTTACAATGCATTAAATCAATCAAAGTAACTTTAGGACTTATATTGTTTTGAAATTGTTGAATAAAAGCATTTGCAAGTTGTTCGAAATAAGAAATAGAATAAGAAGGCAACGAGCAATACCATTGTAGGGCTTTATCTCTTAATGTTCTAGTAAACAGTTTTGCAAGCAACCTTTGGTCATAAGCAAAATTAGTGCATATTGTTTGAAAGGTCTTAACATGTGTTAGAGGATCACCCTTACCATTATAAAGCTCCAAATGCGGAATTTCAACATGTTTAGGGGGGATAGCTCGAACAATGTCAAGAGAAAGTGGGCTTGCAACATCAAATGTGGGCACACTAAACTTAGATTGATTCATAGAGGCAATTTGTTGCTATAAAGAAGAGACAGTTTGTGCAAGATTGTTAATGGTCGCTTCAGTCGAAGAGTTCATATTAGACGTGTTAGATTGTGATGGAGGTGTTATGTTATTGAAAGAAGGTAGAGAGTAAGGTGGTGGGACACTATGATAGTTAGTCATAGGAGATGATTGGAAAGGAGGAACACTACAAGGAGGAATGAAAGGGTTAAATGAATTGCCCCCTTGCGTCATGTTTATTTGTGGAGATATAATAGGAACACTCATTGAAGGAATGAATGAAGAAGTCAGATTGAATGAAGGAAGAGGGTTGATTGAAGAAGAGGGATTGCCCCCATGACTGGTGATCATAGGTGGAATGTCTTGTATTGAAGTATTTATTATGTTTGATGTAAAAGTAGGTATACTAGCAATAGGAGTTGTCAAAGGAATAGAATGATTAACTTGAGTAGGAGGTTCTGTATAACCTAAAGTTTCAGCACAACTCTTCATAGGCATCACATTCGAATCCACAATGTGTGCAATACTACGCAAAATATCAATTCCATTCTTATCATTTTGAACCATACGTTTTAGACCCTCAATTAAGGGAAGAGCTTGACTATCGGGGTATTCTTGAGACATCCATTGTCGAAAATCATCAAATTGGTTATCTAATTTTGAAAGTTGTTCTACAGAAACCTCATGGAGAGCTTCTTCATCATTAAGAGGATTAGAGGAATTACCCATGTCCTCATTAAAAAGGCCATTCAAATTAGGTTCCATCTCCTCAGTAATTAAACCTTGGAAAGACTTAATTCTAAGGCTTCGTCTAACGGGAATAGTGTAAGTAGGGCTTATTGTTGTAAAACTCATGCACTAAAGAGAGAGAGAAGATTTTGAATTTTAGAGGTAGCAAATTTCAATAAAATCAGCCAATCTCCTAGATTTAAGCTGTTAAATGCAATCAGGACAATCTCCCGAAATTTCGGAAAAAATGTCTGGGACCGTGGCGAACGGAGTGCACACGGTCCTCGCAACTTTTTTCGAAATTTTCAGGGATGAAAGTTATGATGATTTTAAAGCTAATCTGAAAAAAATGAGTGATTTTACAATCTGTAGATAGGCCAAATTAAAGTTGCAATCTCAAAATTGAACCCTACCAAGATTGTTGAAAAATGTAAAATTTGAATTTTGAAAAAGAGAGGGAAACTGAAATTTTGAATTTTATGATTTTAGAAGGAATACTGAAAGCAATGCAAGTTTCGAAATTTAAAAGTTGACTCGATTTCATGCAAAATTCGAATTTGAAAGTGGAAATCAAAGTTGTTGCAATTAAACACTTAATTTCAAAAGTCACAAACTACAAAAATTTGAATAAAACACTGAAATTTCGAATGAATGCTAACACACTTTTCAGATTTAGGACAGTAAGGAACACAATTTTGATATGAATTTTAATTTCAACAATTTTTGAATGATTAGAAGCCTCAATCCAAGCAATCGCTAGACCAACTTTGACTTTAATTTTGAAAGTGTTAAAATTGATAAAATCAGCCAAAATTCTGGATTTTAGCAGAAAAATACAGTGAGATCTAGCTCCCGAAATTTCGGAAAAAATGTCGAGGACGATGGCGCTCGGGGTGCACACGGTCCTCGCAACTTTTTTCCAAATTTTCAGGGATGAAAGATATTGTGATTTTATTGCGGAATCCAAAGTTACAACCGATTTGGAAGTGTTTTGATTAGTGAAATTATCAGTCAAAGGTTGAATCAAGAAGGTTTTAAAAATTAGGGTTTTGACATTTAACCACTTAATTTTCAGAATTAAAGCACAAATATGAATTGACAATTTGCAATAGAAGGGTAGATCTGAAACAAGCATTAACAATTCAACATTTCACAAGTTTAATTACTTAAAAAGAAAATTTTAGGGTTTTTATGCAATCAACCTCTAAAATTTGCAAAAGATCAAACATGGAAATATAATTAGAAAAGCAAAATTTTCAGATCTAACCATGAATAATCAGAATGAGGATGTTCACGTCGGGTTCACCAAAATGTAAAGCGGAAAAATCGAACCCTAGTCGTTCTCCCCTCCCCAACTCCAAGGAGAGAGAAGGGAGAGTCACTAAGGTTGATGGTTTTCACTTAGGAGAGACTTTACATTCAAAAGAGGGGTTGAAACCCACAAGATCCAATCCCATGCAATGCAAGATTGGATTCTAAATGAGTTTCAAGGGTTGTGACATCAAGGATACCCTCTTTTATAAAGAATATAGATAGAATGATTGAACTAGGAATGTATGTAGAAGCAAGAAAGATTCGCTTATAAACAGAGATAGGGATACGGGATGAAGTTGTGGACCTGGAATTAGCAGTAAAATGTCGAGACGGTGTTGTTCTACAAATTTGAGCGAAAGTTGACGGGATGATGGCGCCCGGCGTGCACACGGTCCTCCGAAAAATCAGCGAAACGAAGGGGGATCTGTTCATCTCTGCACAAGGATTCCAGATCTTCAATTACAGTCGCGTACCTGCAACCTTGTTGTAAGAATGTTTGTATTCTTACATGCGAAGGTGTAATGTATGTAGTATGTTGTATGTTGTATGTGATCTCCTCTTCAATGGTTGAATCCTTGTCTTGAATGCAACACCTAGCCTTGAATGGAGACTTAGAATACTCAATTGCTTGAAGGAATGCTTGAATGCTTGAATGTTTGAATGTTCGAATATCGCTTCCGCCTTTTGCACACATATCTCTTCCTCTCCTTTTTTGGAAGAGGAAATGTAGTTTATATACTTGTCAATTAGGGTTGATAGATTGATTTTCCCGACCTTAGGCCGACCAAGAAACATTATTTCCCGAATTGCAAACTTAAAGACCCGATGCCCAAAAGAGACCGGGCCCAAAATAGGGCCAGGGACCAGGGCGCTGGGCGCCATGGTCCTGAAGGACCAGGGTGCTAGGCGCCATGGTCCCACCTCCCGGGACAGCAGGGTGCAAGGAGGGATCAGGCCAGGGTGCAAAAAAATGCAGTTTTTGGTGTTATAAACAGGTTTCGGGGTCTCCATTCAGGTTCAACGTTGCGCCGCCATCGTGAAGACCCAAATGCAGTCGAAATTGCAAGTGTCGCAATTTTAGGACGCTACACTATTTTTGAAAGTTCTAAATGAAAGTTTCAAAGTCAATTTTGACAGTCCTGGAGGATCTAAATTGGCCCAAAAGTTTTTGTAACTGGTATAGCAAGTAATAACTTGATAGATAATGTCATGATCTTTTTGACACTTCAAACAATTCATCGATCAGACACTCGGTTCAAAAGTTAAGGCCTCTAAATGTGGGTCTCCTAAAATAGGAAATAATAAAATGGGTTAGACACATAAATAAGTTGTAAAAGTGAGTTACAAGTGTTGGTGTGTGTATTGAAACATAATAATTCATCTTGTATTAGAGATAAGATGGGATCCATTCTTGAGTGGCTTTAGTCCATGTTTTTGTAATACCGTTTGACAGTATCATGTATTGTATCTCCTATATATTAAGTGTATGAAATGGAGGTTGCGTGTAAGAGTCTAATAGTTGTTGAGTTGTCTCTGGATATGTGTAGGCGATGCACCAATGAGAAGATTGCTCTATAATTATAGTAATTTATTTATTTTTAAATAATATATTGGGCATCTGTTGGAGTGTGGGGTTTTTCTCCCAAAGAGGGTTTTCCCCATGTAAATCATTGTGTTGTGGTATGCATGCTATTCATGTTTATTTTTGTTTTTGTAACTATAGCATCTCAATTGTACTCCCTTAAATTTTTGTCCTCATTCGGGCCCTCACCTTGGTGTTCGTGTCTCGAGGCCTAATTGAAGCCTCGATTCTTCACACCATGCAAATTCTTCATTATTTTTAACTTGCACTTCATTTTCCCCTTGTTTCTTGGTTCCCGATGGCCAAGAATAGGGCATTGGTACCCGAGTCTTTAGGGATGAAAACACCCAGCGCCTTGGTCCTCCCAATCAGGAACCATTTTTGGGCCCCTTAACAGTCACATCATTTTGGTTGGGACCTAGATCTCGTGTCGGCTCATGTCAGAAAATTAATTTATTTTTTTATGACCAGGTATAAAAGGAGGTCTACCCCTCTCGTTTTGATATATCTGGAAAAGAAATCACACATCCATCAAGAAACCAAGCATTCAAATTCAAGTGAGCAATTAATTGGTCTTTTTTCAAGCATTGGAGTAGAAGTAAGGTCAATTTTCAAGCATTGGAGTTGACATTCATGTTCTATGTTTATAAAGACTTTAGGAAACCCTAATTCCTTGTGAAGACAAACAAAACTCCATTAAAAGGCATATCATTAATGTTTTTAGTCATTATTCAACATCTCCCTCAAAAGGATAACATTTCCATTACTACAATTCAATTACATTTCATTTCTATTTCATGGTTAATTCCACAAGTGGGGCTTGATTCTGAACCTATTTCCCTTCTCTAGTGTGCACAGGAATAGGTACAGAGCTATGATTTTTAGAATTGGCTTTATTTATAGTGACAAATAGATTCTCCTTTGGATGACAAAAAGTGTGGAGGACCGGTCTAACAGGTATATCAGTCTCAACATTTTAGGAGCTCCTTTTGGGAACAGATCCAAATAAACTTACATTCATCAAGTCTAGGTTTATAGCTTGATCCAACAATTGTAGCTCACTGTTCATGGTGTTTTTACTTCAGTTCCAACATATTTACCCTAATTTCAACTTTTTCACAATTCAACTTAAAAGAGGGCAATCAACTCCAAAATCTAGTAAATCCAATAAAATTCTCAGCCCTATCCTTGTTGATTTATGGCTAGATCTATTGGGTTTACCCCTCTTTAATGTATTGATCCCTAAGTAAAAATTAGTTGTTTTCATATATCTAATTGTGAAAACTATAATGTTGCACCAATACATTTTGGTGAACCCGAGATCTCACACTTTAATTTTCTAATTTATGTTCTTAGATATGAGTGTTTATGCATTTGAAATTCAAATTTATGTCATGGCAATCTGGTTTCAAGGCCTGACATCCAAAACTCAGCTTGCAGATAGTTGAAGGCCTCGACAAAGACAGGGCACTGAGTCTGAGACAAATAGTTATGTCTTCTTCCTATAGAACATTTTCATTTAATCCTATGTCGCTAATCCATATGGTCTTTCTCATATATGGAATTGTGACGAAACTGGTGTTATGGCTGGCAGGAATGGGGCTATGAGGGTTCTTGTGAGGAAAGGAAACCAAAATATGTCTTATATACTTCTAAAGAGTCATGAATGGATTACCATTTTTTGTTGCGTTAATGCTTCCAAGTAAAGAATTCCATGCTTCTATTTGTTCAAAGGCAAGAGGTAGTTACAGAATTTCATCTCAAAATGTGAGTCAGGCGCTTGCATGGTAGCTTGGATGACCATGGAATTCTTCCTTAATTGGTTGTACCACTTCAAGAACTCTATTCCAGGGGGTGTATCACCCACCAACAAGCACTCGCTCATATTTGACGATCATGGCAGCCACGTTGCACTGACAACCATCCAAGAGGCAAGGATTCTAGGTATAGACTTGCTCACTTTGCCGGCTCACACCTCTCATGAGATGTAGCCACTCGATGTGAGTGTGTTCTCTCTATTCAAGACTTACTTCAAATTAGAATGAGTCGTGTGGATAGAAAGGTTCCCAAATGTAGAAATTAGGAGGGCAGAACTAGTAAAAATAGGCAGCAAGTCTTTGGCCAAGGCATTGACTACTTCTAACATTGTAGCAAGATTCAAAAGGATCATTATATGGCCCCTCAATCTCGATGCCCTCATGGATGGCATGCAACCCAAGAACACATTCAAGATTAGCGATGGGGAAGACGCATCTATAGTGCAGAACATGCTTAGCCTTTCAACTATTCATGTGTCACTTGAAGTGGTTGTAGAAAACATTTCTCTTATCCGTCAATAATATTCAACTGCACAAGTAGAAAGTGAACAGCCAACCAACAACATTGGTGCAACTGCAATTGACAGTGTGAATGACAGTCTTGGCCTTCCATCTGAGCAAATTGCACCATCATGGGTGGTGGAAGGGGCAATGGATCTAGGTGTTGACTTTCAAGGGCAAGAAGAATAGGGAACATTCACCTTCCCTTCACCACCAACAGCTGTCATGCCGGAGGTGGTGCACTACTATGCAGATTCTGGTCAATCTGACAAAAGAAATGATGTAGGTTTGACACAAGAAACATCAGAAGTTGTCAATGTGGAAGACGGAAGCCTTCCATCACAAATAAGTGAGATGCCTTCCTCCCAACATGAGAACTCACTCACACGATTCTTAAATCTACTAGTTCACATTGTCAATAAGAAACATGGCAGGGGGGGTGGTAATGACATCTGCTTGAGCCGGAAAGGGCAGTTGTTGACTTCTGATGAGTACATGGAATCTTTCATGGTGTAGGAGACGAAGAAGATAGATTCCTTGGAGACAAAAGAAAGAAAGAAAGAGAAGACCAAAGCAAACATGACAACAAGTTTATTAGCGAAGGAAAAGAATGTATAAGAGAGAAAGGAGAAGGAAATTTTGCGTAAGGAAAAGGAGAAGTTGAAAGAACTAGAGAAAAAGGAAAAGGATAAAAGACAACAACGAGAGAAGGAAAGGATGGAACATGAGGTTGAGGAAAGGTTAATCGAGGAGAAGAGGGCTATTTTGGCAAGAAAGGGGATGTTAAATAGTGAATCCAATCCTAGTGCAATCACCGGCCACAAGGGACCTCAAAAGAGATCAATCTAGGCTAGGAAACAATAATAAACACAATGGAAACAAGAGGCTATGATGGAGGAAATGCATAACTGAGTATATTAGATCATGAAAATTGACTACAGATAATCGATAACATCTAGGTTACAAGATTCGGCTCATTGGCCTACTACAAAGATGCTTATTTATAGAATAGGTCACTCCCGGACCTCCAAACCTAAGATATATCTATTATGTTCTATATGATTTCCTCCCAAATTACTTCTAATGCTCAATTACAATGAATTATATGATCCAAGAAGATCCAATTGGCCCAAAAGGGATCAAATGCCGCAGAACAAGATCAAACGTGTAAAACCAATAGGTTGGTCTATGCCAAAGAGATTCCTCTGGAAAATCCAAAGCATGAAGTGTGGATCAAAGGGAAGGTTGGTCACACGTCAAGGAACATCGGAATCAATGCATAGGTCTCCTCAAGCTATGGAAAGGATCCAGATTCACCAATGCAAATAGGTCCAAATGGTTCTGGTGCCAAAAAACTGTCTCAGAATCTGGAATCGATAACTTGTCGAAAAATGATCCAAATGCTTCGTGGTTTAGGAATAAGGGATATGATCATGTCCTCAAGAAAAATCCTACTCCACAAGATCCGTTGAAACAATGCAAGAAAATGCAGAATGAAATGTTGAAACTGCCGAAACAGAAAACAACACAGAAAAGAAATATTTTTGGTTGATGCAAGATTGCCAAGAACTGGGGATGCTCCTACATCAAACATCTGTGGTTGTTGTAAAAGTGAGTCTCTTACTTTACCGAGGTTAGAGGAAAACCAAGGTGGTCTACATCTGCTTGAGAAATCCAAGATAAATCTTCAACTGGTATGTCCTTCCTTTTTACAAGATACTCCTTGTATCGACTACTTCGGGTGCTATGCCCAATCCTACTATCCAAAATGTCTTCAATCTGATCTGGCTCCTTCTAGGGAAATTATTTCTCCAAGTCTACAATACTATCCTCACTGAATTCCAATTCATGATATTGATGTAGATCTGCAATGTTAAGTATAGGTGAAATACTCAAACTATCCAGTAAATCCACTTCATATGCATTTCCAGAACTGAACTTCCTCAAGATCTGACAAGGTTAAAACTTCCTCATCTACAACTTGATATAGGTTCCAATTAGAAATTTTCTCAGATACACCATCAATTCATTGCCAACTTGAAATTCCTTATGTCTTCTCTTCTCATATGCTTTCTCCTTATACTTTTTGTTCATGTCCTCCAAATGTTTCTTAACCCGAATATGCAAGGCCTTCATGTCATCTGCAAATTATTTTGCCTCTGCATTGTGCTTGTCTTCATCACTAACATCTCTTAATTTTGATATACCTCTAGAGTGTGTTTCTATAACAATCTCAAAAGGAGTTCTTCTGGTACTCCTGTTCACTGAATTATTTAGGAAAACTCTACTTGTGCAAGAATCAAATCCCAACTTCCTATCTTTTCTCCAACCAAGCATCTCAAAAAAATTTCCCAAGCTCATGTTTACTACCTCTATCTATCCATAGGTCTATGGGTGAAAAGTATAACTGAACTTCAAATATGTCTTCATCTTCTTCTAAAGTATTCTCCAAAAATAACTGACAAACTTAGCAACTCTGTCTGAAACTAAAACTATGTTCTTAGATAATCCATGCAACCTTACCACTTCCTTCAAAAATAGGTCAGTTATATGCATTGCATCTAATGTTTTCTTACAAGTTATGAAATGAGTCATCTTCGAGAATCTATCCACTACCACAAATATAGAATCATTCCCTCTTTGTGTCTTAGGCAATCCAAGTATGAAATCCATGCTTATATCCTCCCAAGGTCTCTTCGGTATTGTCAAAGTCTTATACAATCCCACATTCTGACTATTGCCTTTTGCAACTTGACAAACTCTACAACTCTGCACAAATTTCCTAACATCCTTATGAATCTAAGGCCAAAAGTAATGCTCACTCACCAATGCTATTGTATTATCAACACCGAAGTGTCTGACTAATCCTCCAGTATGCTTCTCCTTTATCAGATTCTCCCTCATAGAACTCTTAGGTATACACAACTAAACTCCTCTGAATAACATCCCATCCTAAATGAAGTAATCCAACCACTTACTTCTATCTACCATAACTAGTTCTCTACATTCTCTCCAAGTTTCTGCAAAATCTGGGTCATCAGCATACAAGGTCTTCAACTCCTCAAATCCTAATAATGTCACTCTCATCTCTGTTAGCAAATTCCTCCTTCTACTCAATGCATCAACAACTTTGTTAGATTTCCCACTTCTATGCTTCAACACAAAGGTGTAACTCTACAAAAACTCTACCCATCTCATATGTCTTTGATTCAACTTACTTTGACTATTCAAATACTATAAGGCTTGATGATCGGTATATAACACAAAATCCTTAAGCAATAGGTAGTGTCTCCATTTATTCAAGGCTTGAACTATGGTATAAAATTCTTGATCATATACTGAATATCTCCTCTTGGTATCATTCAAATTCTCCCTGAAATAAGCTACTGGTCTCCCTTCCTGAATTAATACGACTCCAATTGTAGTTCCACTTGCATCACAATCCACTTGAAACACTTTGTTGAAATCCAATAAAGATAACATAAGATACTTAGTTGTTTTTTGCTTCAATAATTCAAAACTCTTGCTTTGTTCGGTTGTCCACTTGTATTCCTTCCTATCTCCCCTCATTGTCTTAGTCATAGGGTTACAAACTGAACTCAAATTTCTGATGAAATTTTGGTAGCAACTAGCCAATCCATGAAATAATCTTACCTCTCCAATGCTCTCTAGTGTAGGCCACTCAACAATTGCTTTTACTTTCTCAGGGTCCATCTTCAATCCATCCACAGATATCACAAATCCCAAATAGACTAACTCTTCCTTCATGAAAGTACACTTCTTAAGGTTTATCAACAACTTTTCTTCTCTCAACCTCTGCAAAACTTGTTTTAAATGCAACAAATGCTCCTCTTTTGTCTTACTGAAAATTAGAATGTCATCCAGATATACAACAAAAAACTTACCCAATAATTTCTTCAATACCTCATTCATCAACCTCAAGAAATTACTCAGTGCAGTAGTCAACCCAAAAGGCATCACCAACCATTCATACAATCCCTCATTTGTCTTGAACGTTGTCTTCCACTCATTTCCTTCTCTAATTCTGATATGATGATATCCACTCTTCAAGTCTATCTTTGTGTAGTATTTGGCTCCACTCAAACAATCCATTCTATCCTCCATCCTAGGTAAAGGAAACTGGTACTTCACTATGATCTTGTTTATTTCTCTGGAATCGATACACATCCTCCATTCTCCATTCTTCTTAGGTGCTAATACTACTGGTACTACACAAGGACTCAAACTTTCTTTGATCAAACCTTTCTTCAACAATTCATGTACTTGTCTATTCAACTCTTCATTCTCTGTCGGTGTCAACCGATGTGTGCCTTTGTTGGGAAAACTAGCTTTGGGAATCAAGTCCATGCAATGACTAATACCTCTCATAGGTGGTAATCCATCAGAAACATTATCTAAAATGATGTCTTCATACTCTTACAGTAACTGCTTTATCTCTTCCAGTTTTTCTTCTTCCTGTTTCAGATGCTCGGTCTTCTTAGGAACTAAGGCAAAAAAAACACATTCTCATGTCTCATTCCATCCAGGAATTTCCTTCCATCCACCAAATAGATTCTAGCATTCGTACAAACTTCACTCTTCAAGGGTTCCTCCAAGGGTAACAAAGTTTGTTTCATCCCATTTGTTACAATAGTGTATATGTTCTTTCTTCCATCATGTATTGCATTTCTATCAAAGTGCCAAGGTCTACCCAACAAAAAGTGACAAATATCCATAGGCATAATATCACACAAGACTTCATCATGACAATTTTCAATTTTCAATTTTACCAAACATTGCTCACTTACTAACAACTTATGATCATCCTGAATCCATGCTATCTGATAAGGCTTAGGGTGTTTCAATCTTTCCAACTTCAACTTATTCACCATTTCTTCTGAAACAAGATTATCCGAACTACCGCTACCAATAACAACTTTATAGCACTTGTCGGATACCTTACATCTAGTCTTGAACAAATTTCTCCTTTGCAAGGGCTCCTTATCTTCTCTAGTATGACACAAAGCTCTCCTCATCATCAATAGTTCTCCATCTTTCAGTTTGTTAGCTGATCCGGTAGGTCTTTATTCTACCAATGTTGTTTTCACAGTGTTCTATGTCTTCTTACATTCAAAAGCATGATGTCCTTCTCCTCCACACTTATAGAAAGTTCCTCTAAACACTCTCTGGTCTTATCTTTTATCATCCTTTCCAAAATTTTCATTCTGGTAGCCATCAGGTTCTCTCCTCTGGTAGAAATTTTTGTCATCCTTCCGATATGAATTACCTTCTTTTCTTACTTCCTCATCCTTGTTCTATTCCGTACATGTTTCTCTTCCTCTGAAATATCCTCTTCCTCCTTGAAATCTTCCTCTGGAAAACCTTTCACCTCGACCTCGTTGTATCTACTCATGTCTTTTGTTCAACTTCTCTTCCGCTTTCAAGGCATACTGGTACACTTCTTCAACACTCTACAACTTGATTAAACTGAGTTCATCTTGTATAGACATCCGTAGTCCATTCAAAAAAATTGCAACTTGTTCAACCTCATCATTGACATGTCTGGATCAGATATTCAACTTGTAGAATGCTTCGGTGTACTCCTTCACACTAGATTCCTTTTGCTTCAAGTACTGCAACTTCCGGAACATATTTACTTGATAATAAGCTGGCATAAAATTCAATTTTAACTTAGAAACTATCCACTCCCATGATTTGATCTTTTCTTTACCTCTTCTTTGTTTATCAACCTGCAAATGCTCTCACCAAAAAGATGCATAACCTTTCAACCGGGTACAAGCATAATTCACTTTTCTTTCATTTGCGATGTTCTCAAAATAAAAATACTTCTCCATCTCCGAGATCCAATCCATCAAATCCTCCAAATCCAACTTCCCATCATACTCCAATGGGGTAAAATGTGGTTTAGTGTTCGCCCTACTCAAAACCCTCAAGAACCTTTCTTCATCTAGATCGATCACTGGTGGATTTGCTACTTGTTCTATCGGGGCCTCTTCTTCCTCATCTTCACTCACATCTTCAATATGTCGACCTCTTCTCTGGGATATCTTAATGACTTCCAATTGGGATGCAATTCCTCGCAACATTTCCATCACAACAAGGTTTGCATTCCCACACGCTCCACCATTCATATTTCCTCTTCGCGCCAGTCTTCTGCAGCTGCAAGTTGAATCCATAATCCACCACCCTACAACAAAATTCTTAGGACAACACAATCTCTGGAATGAAATCTCGCTCTGATACCACTTGGTGCAGTCACCGGTTAGGAGGGACCTCAAAAGAGATCAATCTGGACTAGGCAACAAGAGTAAACACAATGGAAAAAAGAGGCTATGATGGATGCAATGCATAATTGAGTATATTAGATCATGAAAATTGATTACAAAAAAATGGTAACATTTGGGTTACAAGATTCGGCTCACTAGCCTACTACAAACATGCTTAATTACATAACAGGTCACTCTCAGACCTCCAAACCTAAGATCTATCTACTATGTTCTATCTAATTTCCTCTTGAATTACTTCTAATGCTCAATTACAATGATTTATATGATCCAAGAAGATCTGGTAGGCCCAAAAGGGACCAAATGTCGAAGAACGAGATCAAAC